>NC_140018.1:18246188-18440828 GCF_964263955.1 Coregonus lavaretus | reverse complement strand
AGGACCATTCAGGGTAAGGCCCACTCACATAAGCAATGAGGTTAAGAGCTCAACTGAAGTGCCCACATGTTACAATAGGCTAAAAAGTATATGGTCAAAGGGCAGAGGTGTATGGCTTTATACAGATAAACCTGCAGTAGGCTGATGAGTTCCTACAGCCTCTGTTTTAGAATCAACACCTGATCAACTCTAAGGATGCAAGCTTACAGGTTCCCTTGCCTTCTCTGCCTATACAGTAAAGACCTTAGTGGTTGTGTTCAAATCAAATCAAATGCGCTGAATACAATGAGTGTAGACTTTAACATGAAATGCTTGCTTACGAGCCCTTCTCAATAGTAACAAAAGTGGAATAAAATACACAAGAATGGAGCTATATACAGGGAGTATCAGTACCAGATCAATGTGCAGAGATACAAGGTATTTGAGGTAGATATGTACATGAAGGCAGGGTAAAGTGACTAGGCATCAGGATATATAATAATAAGAGTAAAATAAAGAACAGAGTAGCAGCAGTATATGATGAGTGTAAAAGTGTATGTGTATGTGTGTGGGCATGTGTATGTACACATATGGTACACTGTGTATATGCTTACACTGTGGTGATCAGGACAGCATATGTGTTGCCAACAGTGTTTTAACCTGCCCCACAGCATCTGTTGTTTAAGATGAGGACTGTTTACATAAGAGGAAAGTGTAGGAATGTGCTGGCCTGTGTGTGTGTGTGTTTGTGGGTGTGTCTCATCCATATGTTTGTAGCATGTTGTGGTGTTGTTTTAATGTGATTGTCTGTGAATGGGTCATGGCCCTCGTAGGCTAAGGCCCGCTTTAGGCTAGTTTAGCCGCCTCCGCACGCAGATGGGCATGCCAAGGGTCAAGGTTCATACCTTAATGGCTGTCAGGTCAAACGCTTACAGTAGATCAGGTGATCAGATGCTTCCTGAATTTAATAGGACATGGCAGCTTAGAGTGCTGTTGATTAGCTGACTTCCAGAACATTAACCTGGTGTTTCCTCATTGTTTCCTGTGTCTTTTCAGCATCTTGTTTGTTTTGAAGTTGTTGAATGAAAGGTTTTGTAAGTGAGAGAAAATGGTCCCCTTTTCTTGACTGGCTTTTTGTCTCTCCATCTCTCCTCCCCTCTCTATCCCTCTCTCCTCTCTGTCTTTACATCTTTCTCTCCATCTACACCCCATCTCCTTTCTCTCCCACCCACAGGTAACATCGAGTACAGCTGCCCGGCCACCAGTGAGTGTGAGATCACCAAGCGGAGGAGGAAGTCTTGTCAGGCCTGTCGCTTCATGAAGTGTATCAACGTCGGCATGATGAGAGAAGGTGAGGAAGGAACTTCTCTACTCCTCAATGTCAAATACATGTACTCCTTTATTTACCTTGAAATATATATACTCCTCCATATATGCCAATATATACTTTTCTGTATCCCAATAGAACTTTATCCATTGTCTTATAACAGTGTGGATATAAACTTCCTCTACACTAGAATGGAGTCCTGCCGTATTGACTTCAGTGTGAAATGTAATCCCTTTGCCTGTTAAACAGGACCAGCCCCTTAGTGCTTGCAAGTGTGCCTGCTCAGTGTTCATGTATGGTGTGTCTTTATAGGATGCTATTGTACCTCCAAAATAGACCATGGCTGTCTGCCACATACAGTGCGTCTCTATTCCTTTTTGTCAACACAGTAGCCTGACTCACTACTCTCACACACAGAATAGAAATAGATTAACCAGAACAACAGACATATCTTACATTCTACATTCTATGGCCCCCAAACACTCAGGAGAGTTTTACAGTGAGTGTCTGGGGCAGCGCTCTCATGGTCTTGTGGTCAGGACTGGAGTGTGTGGCTGGTGACATATTGTTGGCTAGATAAAGAAGTGACCCAAAAAGGCAAAGCTTCAATGTATGAGCCACTTATTGAAGGCTGCGTGTGAGCAACCGATCGCTGTTTAGAGAGAGAGAGAGAGAGAGAGAGAGGGAGAGAGAGTTTACTGCCACCTGCTCCCTCCCCCTTCAGCTCATCAACTTTGATTTAATCATCCATCAACCAGGGTGAGAAGGATCCAGCATCTGTTTACTGTCACCCTGTGTGTGTGTGTGTGTGTGTGTGTGTGTGTGTGTGTGTGTGTGTGTGTGTGTGTGTGTGTGTGTGTGTGTGTGTGCGAGCATGTGTGTGCATGTCTCCTTTTTTAATTAGCTCCTTTTAATAGGGGAAGGGCATCTCCCGCACCCAGCTCTGGCTCCTATAGCCTTGCCCCCCCTGCCTCCTCGTAAATTCCTCCAGATGCCTTGTGGGATTCCTGGACCTCCATGAAATGTGAACCGCCCCTCGTAACTCCCATCGTAAACCCCCTGGTAGCGGTCCTTGTAACGCACCCCATCGTGCCTCGTAACGCCCCTCTTCCTCTGGGGGGCTGCAATAAAGGTAGAGACGGGTGGGGGGGGGGTGACTTTTAACAGGCGAGAGAGGTCCATGTAAACACAAGAGGATAGAGACCCTCGGTCTAGAATAGAACTTGATTAAACACGGAATCAGTGTTCCATTTTAGAATTCAGTAGGGCAGTGGACTAACAAACATTCTAATTGTTCCACTACTTGGAACACTGGTCTTACCTCATAGGTTAAACCAGAAGAAGGGCTTTTGTCATGAGAATTTCTATCTCTAATTCAACCTAAGCTTGAATCATTACCAGGCGTTGTAAGGCTCTGGTTATAATCATAAATGATTCAAGGTCCACAACCAGCAAGAATGATCTGTATTTTTAATCATGGAGAGCTCTGCCGCCAAAAAACATACATACAGCTTTATACCCCTTGACACACAAAGGCACTTTGCTCCGCCCACCTTTAGGAGGCTTTTTTTTAACCCGTTTTCTCAGTCCCCTTCACCCTGGAATGTTTAGTCCCGCCCCCCTCTGTTAGTGAGTTGCCACTACATTATAACTCTAACACCGTTCACACATTTATACTGTATTTGGGGTGAAATCCTTTAGTCATTATTCTTAAAATACAAATTAATCTATCAGCTTTATGCATTCTCTCTCCCCTGAGCAGTGTGTATATATCAGGTTTGTCCTTGTGTGTCGAGGATATGACAGTAAATCATATCACATAGCTCTAATCACATGGGAGACTTAATTTAAATTCTGGGCACACCGTTGAAATAGAATGAGTAGAATTCCAATTATAGGGTTAAGACTTAGCCATATTACATACATAATAATAGCTCTATTACTTCATTTGTTTATCTCTTCAAAGAATACACGTTTTTGACATCCTTTCATGACCGAGTGCCTGACTAACAGGCTTGCAGTAGGCCAGGGGTGTCAAATTCATTCCATTGAGGGCCTAGTATCTGCAGGTTTTTGGTTTTTCCTTTCAATTACGACCTAGACACCCAGGTGAGGGGAGTTCTTGACTAATTAGTGACCTTAATTCATCAATCAAGTACAAGGGAGGAGTGAAAACCCACAGACACTCTGCCCTCCGTGAAATGAGTTTGACAGATGTGCAGTAGGCTAATAAGGAAGGATATTCGTTGACATCAGATCATTATCCAGGCAGCTTTACATAGTTCCTCCCTCAGTGGCTTTGCTACTACACATACATGCTGACTGCTAATGTTTCATTGGTAGCACTGGTGCTCCAAACTTAAACATGTTGTGCCCTATAAACTAATATGCAACCCTGTAAATGCATTTGTTTATTATAAAAAACGAAATGTTGATACAAATACCTGTCATTGAAATTAAAAAGTAATTTGTGGAATATTAGGTTGTGTAAAAGCACTATTTTACTATTGAGATGCATTGCATTGAAAATTGTACACTGTCTCTTTAAGAACGTCAAGTTTGTGATCACCTACATGCAAGATATCAGTCATTAATTCCTTGCTATGATCATTGATTTCCTGAAGAAGCTATTCCCTTTTCCTTTCTTTCTGTGCCCCCAAGTATTTGGATATCCTGGTAAAGAGACCAGGTTGTTAGCTAGCCAGCTAATGAGGTAACAATCATGACTGAACAAGGTGTAAACAAATGGTTAATGGCCCGCCAGTAATTTTAGAATGGCCCGGCGACATGGTTTATGAATGTAAAATGTGGCCTGCCAATTCGTGACAAGAAGAAAACGTTGCGTTTTGAACTGTTTAGGCTAGAAACAAGCTGTTTTCACTGTAGTAAGGGTGCACACATTTTTCACTAGGGCACTCGGAAACAAGTTTCATTTGTTAAAAAAATGTGCAGTGGTGCTCCCAAATTAAAATTCCAGGTCGCACAGCAAAATATTTAGGAACATATGATGCCATGTAGAATGTTGAGCCTGGTCTGTTTTCTGCTTAGTGGATATCTGTGCTCTTAATCCCGCCCCCGTCGAGGGGTGCGGGGGGACTTCAAACAGGGGTGAGGGCAGAGGGGCAGTGACCCAACAACCTCCTCCTTATCGGACCCCTCAGATCACTCTGACACAGAGTGTAGAATGTGTGTGCGTATGTGTGCGTGCGTGTGTGTGTGTAAGAGGATGGTCCGACAGTTACTCATACACATCAGAGCTAAGTGTAACTGTAACTCTTCAGAGTGGAATGTGCTGACAATGAAAGGGACAAAAATAGCAGTGGAGGATATTCAGGATAACAGTGTACACACACACACACTTGGTGTGTTTGGACCATGATAGTTTGTTGGTGATGTGGACACCAAGGAACTTGAAACTCTCGACCTGCTCCACTACTCCCCGTCGATGTGAATGGGGGCGTGTTCGGCCCTCCTTTCCCTGTAGGCCCCGATCAGCTCCTTTGTCTTGCTCATGTTGAGGGAGAGGTTGTTGTCCTGGCACCACACTGCCAGGTCTCTGACCTCTTCCCTATAGGCTGTCTCATCGTTGTCGGTGATCAGGCCTACCACTGTTGTGTCGTCAGCAAACTTAATGATGGTGTTGGAGTCATGCTTGGCCAGTCGTGGTTTAACAGGGAGTACAGGAGGGGACTAAGCACGCACCCCTGAGGGGCCCCCGTGTTGAGAATCAGCGTGGCAGATATGTTGTTGCCTACCCTTATCACCTGAGGGCGGCCCGTCAGGAAGTCCAGGATCCAGTTGCAGAGGGAGGTGTTTAGTCCCAGGGTCCTTAGCTTAGTGATTAATATTGTGGGCACTATGCCTTTGAGATTGCGTCATCTGTGGATCTGTTGGGGCGGTATGCGAATTGGAGTGGGTCTAGGGCAGGGTTCTTCAATTCCGGTCCTGGAGGGCCGAAACACCTCTGTTTTTCATCCTCTCCTTCTAATCAGGGGCTAATTAAGACCTGGGACACCAGGTGAGTGCAATTAACTACCAGGTAGAAATAAAAAACAGAAGTGTTTCGGCCCTCCAGGACCGGGATTGAAGAACCCTGGTCTAGGGTTTCCGGGATGATGGTGTTGATGTGAGCCTTGAGCAGCCTTTCAAAGCACTTCATGGATACCGACGTGAGTGCTACGGGGCGGTAGTCATTTAGGCAGGTTACCTTCGCTTTTTGGGCACAGGGACTTTGGTGGTCTGCTTGAAACATGTCGGTATTACAGACTCAGTCAGGGAGAGGTTGAAAATGTCAGTGAAGACACTTGCCAGTTGGTCCGCGCATGCTCTGAGTACACGTCCTGGTAATCCGTCTGGCCCCGCGGCCTTGTGAATGTTTACCTGTTTAAAGGTCTTTCTCACATCGGCTATGGAGAGTGTGATCACACAGTCGTCCAGAACAGCTGGTGCTCTCATGCATGCTTCAGTGTCGCTTGCCTCGAAGTGAGCATCAACGGCATTTAGCTCGTCTGGTAGGCTCGCGTCGCTGGGCAGCTCGCGGCTGGGTTTCCTTTTGTTTCCCTTTGCCTCCCTGTTGTGCTGTCTATCTGTCTTTGCATCTTCTCTGCTGTCACTGTGCTTCCTCTTGTTCTCTGTCTGTCTGTCTGTCTGTCTGTCTCTGTCTGTCTGCTTAAGCCTTATACGTTCTAAATGCCAGGCTCACGACTTAGGCTATAGTGCTAATTAATGCCTGTCATATGTGTTCATTACTATTACAGGGCTCCAGACTAACATTTTCCCCTGGTGTCACTGGTGTCACTAACTTTCACATTTGGTGGCACCAGCCCATTATTTGGTCGGACCCAAATCATGAGTAATCATCTCATAAAGTAATTCATAGTGAATTAATAAGAAGTATAATAAATAGATGTTATTTCATCTAACACATCCAAGCGGGAACGCTTGATTCAATATATTTTTATGTACAACCTAATCCAGTTATTGTCATGAATTCTGGGTTTTACTGTAAAAAAAGGACTCCAGAATTTCCAGAGTTTTGTTTTGTTCAATAGAAATGAATTTCATACGTCTTTATGTACACTAACTAATATCATAGGCTAATTAATTTGGTGTTCAACACCTGAGAAATTGAAAACTCAAAACACATTAACTAGATTGCTTACTATAAATATAACTCCCACTGCTAGTAGCCTAGCCATGTATTCATCCAACAGTAAATGTGATGTCCTTAAAAAACATTAAAGTTGTAGGCTACTTACTACCCATGAGACCTAATAGGTCTATGCCATCGCAATGGCCGGTGCAAATTCTGCGTGCGCACTGCTCCATATCTCAAAGCTATATCAAATATCTTGGTTGTAAAATAGTTGCTATTGAGCTGAATATTGAGAGTTGAGAAATAAAAATGTAAGCTACAGAAAGCTGAAACCCTCCTCTCTTCTACAAGGACAAGGGACGAAGCTTCCAAAGCTGTGTTTTTCCCTCAATTGCATTTAGAAATGTTATACGATCAGAACACATTTTTCTCTCCAGCGCATGGGGGGAGAGGAGAGTGGCTTGCTCATCCCAGTAGCAGGCCCCAGCGAGGGCATATGCAGGAATCATGAGGATAATGCACTTTACTGTTTGACCAAATCATGGTTTTAGCCTTCCAAAAAAGACAAAGTTTTGTGTGAGGTGACAATGTAGAATGTGCTTTTTCTATGTTTATAGGCACCCTTTCCGTTTTTTTTTTACAATCCGTGATCTTGGCTGTCTAACTGATGACAGCGTTTGAAAGTGAGTTTGCGTGACCTCAGCTCAGCCTATCAGAAAACCGGGCCAGCCCATCTTGGTAGGGGGGCCGGCCGTTGCCCACTAATTGGCCAAAGGCTCATTATAGATTAGTATAACAAAGAAATTGCTCAAAAATCTTTTTTTTAGTCTTAAGAGGCACATGGATGCCAGCCATGTCACCTTTTCATTGTTTTATTTCTATATAAATATTTGGGGGTGTCAATTTCGACCAGCCCACCCAATAAAATAATGGTTCAGCTCATCTGGCATTTGCCAGAATTGCCAGATGGCCAATCCGCCCCTGGTTCCCCTTGCTGCTCCTTAGGCAAGCACCAGGATCTTGAAGATGATGCGAGCTTCGACTGGAAGCCAGTGAAGTGTGTGGAGGAGCGAGGTGACATGGGAGAACTTATGGTTTAACACCAGGCGGGCTGGATTAAGACCTATGCCACTTCCTGTGTGAGGAAAGGTCATACTCTACAGATGTTGTAGAGCAGGTGTATTCAACTCTTACACTACGAGGTCTGGAGCCTGCTGGTTTTCTGTTCTATCTGATAATTACTTTCACACACCTGGTGTCACAGGTCTAAATCAGTCCCTGATTAGAGGGGAACAATGAAACAATGCAGTGGAACTGGCTTTGAGGTCCAGAGTTGAGTTTGAGGGTTGTAGAGCATGAACATGCAGGAGCAAGTCACTGCTTTGATGTTTGCAAAGAACGACAGGGTGTTGTCCAGGGTCACGCCAAGGTTCTTTGCGCTCTTGGAGGGAAAATCCGTGGAGTTGTCAACCGTGATGGAGAGGTCTTCGAGCAGGCAGGCCTTCCCCGGGAGGAAGAGCAGTTCAGTTTTGACGAGGTTGAGCTTGAGGTGGTGGGCCGACATCCATGCTGAGATGTCTGCCAGGCACACAGAGATGCGTGTCACCACCTGGGTGTCAGAAGGGGTTAAGGAGAATAGTACTTGATTGTCATCCGCATAGCAGTGATAGGAGAGACCATGTGAGGATATGACAGAGCCGAGTGACTTGGTATAAAGAGAAAAGAGGAGAGGGCCTAGAACTGATTGGCAGAGCCTGAGACGGCCATTCTTGAGAGGGTGGAGAGGAGGATCTGATGGTTGACGGTGTCGAAGGCAGCGGATAGATCTAGGAGGATGAGAACAGAGGAGAGAGAGAGTCAGCTTTCTCAGAGCGGAGAGCGTCTGTGACACAGAGGACAGCGGTCTCAGTTGAGTCGCCTTGAAGCCTGACTGGTTAGGGTAAAAAAAAAATTCTGAGAGAGATAATGGGAGAGTTGGCCAGAGACAAGACAGCACGCTCAAGTGTTTTGGAAAGAAAAGAAAAAAAGGGATACTGGTCGGTAGTTTTTGATGTCAGAGGGGTCAAGAGTTGGTTTCTTGAGGAGGAGAGCAGCTCTGGCCATCTTGAAGTCAGAGGGGACGCAGCCGGTGGTCAGGTATGAGTTGGTGAGGGAAGTGAGGAATGGGAGAAGGGCTCCAGAGATGGTCTGGAGAAGGGGATGGGGTCAGGTGGGCAGGTTGTTAGGCAACTGGACATCACTAGTCGCAGGATTTCATCTGGAGAAAGAGGTCAAGGCATAGGGCAGTTCTGTGTAAGTGGGATCAGTGGGCTTAGTAGGCTGAATGAATGAGGAGCGGATGTCGTTAACATTTTTTTCAAAGTGGTTGACAAAGTCATCCGCAGAGTGGGAGGAGAAGGAGGTAGAAGATTATGGAAGGAGGAGAAAGTGGAGAAGGGTTTCCCAGGGTTGGAGGCAGAAGCTTGAAATGTAGAGTAATAGAAAGCAGCTTTAGCAGCGGATACAGAGGAAGAGTAGATAGAGAGAAGGGAGAGGAAGGATGATCCTCCGGAAGTTTAGTTTTCCTCCGTTTCCGCTCAGCTGCCCGCAGCCCCGTTCTGCCAGCACGCAGTGAGTCAATCAGCCACGGAGCTGGGGAAGGGGAAGGTCGAGCCGGCCGGGAGGAAAGGGAGACAGTGTGAGTCAAAGGATGGGGAAAGGGAGGAGAGTAGGGTCGAAGAGGCAGAGTCAGGAGACAGGAGGGAGAAGGATTTAGCAGAAGGGAGAGATGATAGGATAGAAGAGGAGAGGAGAGAGTAGTTGGAGAGAGAAAGCAAAGATTGCTGCGGCGCATGACCATCTGGGTAGGGGCAGGGTTGGAGTGGTAGGGTTGGGTTGGAGGAGAGATGGAGAGAAAATTAAACAATGTAGTGAGACATGGAGGGGGGGTTGCAGGGAGATTAATAGGCGAACAGCCTCTAGTGAAGATTGGAGGTGACTGGGAAAGGGTGAGGTCAAAAGAGAAAAGGAGTGGAAAGAAAGAGGTGGAAAGAATTTAATTGATGTCAGGCATCTGGAGGTTAAAGTCGCCCAGTACAATGAGTGGTGAGCCATTGTCAGGAAATTAGCTTATCAAGGCGTCAAGCTCATTGAGGAACTCTCCAAGGGCACCTGGTGGGCGATAGATGACAACAATGTTAAACTTGAGTGGACAAGTGACAGTGACTGCATGGAATTCAAATGAGGAGATAGACAGGTGAGAGAGGGGGAAAAGTGAAAATCTCCACTTAGGAGAAATGAGTAGCCCTGTGACACCACCGCGACGACCAGATGCTCTCAGACTATGAGAGAACACATAGTCAGATGATGAGAGAGCAGCTGGAGTAGCAGTGTTCTCTGGGGTAATCCATGTCTCTGTCAGTGGCAAGAAATGTAGAAACTGAAGGGCAATATAGGCTGAGATTAACTCAGCCTTATTGACCGCAGATCGGCAATTCCAAATGCTGCCCGAGACTAGGAATTCCACATGGGTTGTGCATACAGGGTAAACTAAATTAGAAAGGTTGCAGCCAAAATGATATCATCAGAAAATAACTAGGTAAGATAACTAGGTAAGATAAGAGAGTGGTGTGGAGCCTTCCTCTTTCCTTCCTCGAAACAACCCGGCAGAAACGTCTTTGTTTCGGTGACAGTCTTTGTTTCGGCGACAATGCCGACGCTTGACAATACTACCGCTTACAGCTGCTACTGAAAAAACAGGGGAAACTTAAGTACTAATTGCATAGCAGAGGTGAAAGACACCTTCCAGCACACACACACACACACACACACACACACACACACACACACACACAGATACACACACACAAAGGGTTGGGTAGGTTACTTTTTAAATGTAATCCGTTAGTTACTACCCACTTGGCTAGTAGTTACCTGTCCAAAATTGTAATCATGAACGTAACTTTTGGGTTACCCAAATTCAGTAACGTAATCTGATTACTTTCAGTTACCTTTTGATTACTTTCCCCTTAAGGGGTATTAGATGACAAAAAGGATCCATCAAACGCATTTGGTGTCATCATAGTGGTCTCTGACTTGTGGTCAAACTCGCTCAGGTGGAACAAACTGAAACTTCAGCATTTTTTCAATACTGAATTGAATGCCATTGAGAAAACAGAAAGATGTCATTTTTTTCTCGCAAACATTTACATTTTAAAGTAATTTAAAAGTTATTTCTGAATTTATAAGTAATCATCTAGTTTTTCAAAAGTATCTGTAATCTGATTATAATATTTTTGCTGGTAACGTAACTGATTACGGTAAAATTTTTGGGGGGTAATCAGATTACATGTTCACACAAACACACACACGCACATCAAACCTCACCACCTCTAAAGGAGGTTAGCATTTTTCGTAATGAATCTTGTTCTGGAGGCAGCACTGCAGTTGTCACTAGCTGGTACAGCCACAAAGTCATAAAATCTGATTTTAAACCTAACCCTAACCCTAACCTTAACTATACTGCTAACCTTAAATGAAGACCAAAAATCTAATTTTTGTTTTAATGAATATTTACAATATAGCTAGCCAATTTTGACTTTGCAGCTGGCCCATCTTGCGGAAATCGCAAGATTCATGACAATAAACGTTAACCTGCAATGTCAGTCCTTCCACTGTGGTCGGAAATAAGGTCTGGATTAGTCTAGCAGTTGGCAGTTGCTACAGTTTGAGGTTTGGGACGGGTAATGAGGGATGAGGATGTGTGTGTACTGGGAGGGATTTCACTGTGTTGACACATACACTGGATTATGTGAAAGCAAAGGGGCAATAGTGTGTGTGTCAACACAGTGAAATCCCTCCCAGTACACACACATCCTCATCCCTCATCATCACCCGTCCCAAACTTCAAACTGTGGCACCTGCCAACCGCTAGACTAATCCAGACCGTGTTTCCGACCACAGTGGAAGGACTGACATCACTAAAGTTCCAGGGGTCCTAGCTTACCCGCCTGTTCACTCCTTAATACCCCTCTCATCTCCTCAGGCCAGAGGTGGGACCTAGTCACTATTATTCAAGTCACAAGAAAGTCTCAAGTCACAAGGTCCGAGTCTCAAGTCGAGTCCTAGTAGAACGGGTAGAGTCTCGAGTCAAGTCCAAGTCGTGCATAAGACCAAGTCAAGTCGAGTGGAGTCTCAAGTCTCAAGTCAAGTAAAAAAATAAAAAAGAGACATGCCATGACTTATTTAAATACAAATCTTTGTCTATTTATTGAGGCTACCAGACAGCCGTTTGATTATTTCGTCTAGAACACATTTGGTTATGTAATAATAATAAAAAAATGTTTTATCCAAATGCAAGCTTCATGAGTAAATTAACAATTTCAAGCAATTTTGACATACAAAAAGACAAGTAGCCCTGTGTTAGTAATTGTTGCCTGATGCCCCATTGCTGGTGAGCTTGCAAAGTAAACAGTTAATATTCTTGATCACCTAACAATTTTTGGAGCTGCATATTTATGGCAATCCTCTCCTACAATTTGTAGAGACTTGATTCGACAGCAGCCTTTGTTCTGACCTCTAATAGAAGCTCTCTAAATCACGTTAGTATAACAGATGCATTCTCTTTGGAGGGGGATAGGGTGTCACTGGATGGTGGAGTGTGCCAATGTGCGTGCGTGCATGTCCGTGTGTTTGTGTGTGTTTGTGTGCTGTGGCTGTGAATTACCCCAAATTCAACCCCCACCACGTGCCCCTTTTTACCCCCCTAATCTTGATGTTAGCTCCTCATCTCCATGGGGATGGTTACCACTGAGCTTGTTAAGATGAGCAGTTGTCATCGTGTTCCTGTGTGTGTTGTTGCTTATGGTGTGACAGGGTTGTGACATCTCTCTCTAAGGCTCCCTATAATCTTAGAGATGTCACAAATGTCAATCAAATGAACTTGAAGAGTGTATCACTCTCCTGGTTTTGAAATTGTGGTAGTGTGCTAAACAGGAATACTGTGTTTTTGTGTACACATGCAAGTGTTTAATGTACCTAAAGTTGAGTGTGTGTGTGTGTCCCAGGTGTGCGGCTGGACCGGGTGCGTGGGGGCAGACAGAAGTACAAGAGAAGGATAGACTCTGAGAACAACCCCTACCTCAACCCTCAACACGGCCTGCCACAGAAGAGAACATGTAAGAACACAAAACACTCTCCCTTTCTTTCTTTTTCTCTCTCTCGCTTGCTCTCTCTGTCTTTGTCTCTCTCTCATAACAGGCTCACATTTGTGCATTTAGATATTAATAAAGGCTATTTTAAATGAACATCTCTCGTTCTCTCTCTGTCTTTGTCTCACAGTTCCTCTAGGTGGTCTGGTAGAGAATAAGGTGGTCTCTCTCCTGCTGGTGGCTGAACCAGAGAGTATCTTTGCAATGCCGGACCCCACCGTCCCCGACAGTGACATCAAAGCCCTGACCATACTGTGTGACCTTGCCGACCGCGAACTGGTGGTCAACATCGGCTGGGCCAAACACATCCCTGGTAGGAAAACACACAGATACAGGAATAAATGGGTATACTGTACAAACACACAAACACACGTACACACACACAGAGGCATAAACACACATAATAGTCACACACATCATAGTCAATAAAACTCTTATCAGCTCAGAGTGGAGATTGTTGCCCCCTGAGTTGGATTAAGACTTTAGTCCAGAAACAGAAAACAGTGTGAATCTGTGTGTATGTATGTGTCTGTGCTCTGCTAAGCCATGGTAAGGATGTGTCATTTGCAGTGGTGTAGCGCAGTTCCGCGGGGACCCATTATCCCTTAGGTCTAGCACAAAAAATACTTAAATTGTTTAAGCATATGTATGCAAAGGAGATGTGTCGTGCTGCATGAGGCAAATGGTGGTCACACCAGATACTGAACGGTTTTCTGATCCACGTCCCTACTTTTCTTAAAGGTATCTGTGACCAACATAATCATATCTGTACTCCCAGTCATGTGAAATCCATAGATTAGGGCTTATTACATTTATTTCAATTGACTGATATGAACTGTAACAGTAGAATAATTGCATGTTGTGTTTATATTTTTGTTCAGTGTAATGATGTGTTGAAATGGGCCCGACAATATAATAATATTGTTTTTCTTTTTGGAGGGGGGGGTTGGGGGCCCCAAAAGCTTGTGCCCCCCCCCCAGCTTTGCTGGGGCTGTGGGTGTGTGTGCTATGCCAGTGGTCACTTGACCATGTGCCAGAGCCTACTACCACCTGAAAGTATTAGTAGTAGTACTCTTAATGTTTCCCCCCTTCCTCCCTGCTGATAAGAGGAGTGTGTAGGGAGAACTCCTCCTAGATTAGTGCTCTCCAGGATGGAGGGCATAGGAGGCAAAATAAGCTGTTTAAGCCTGTTTAAGCAAGCCAGGGTTTAGTTGTGTAGTGACAACACATATGGATCATCGGACACACACTAATGGTGGAGATAAAGAGGAAGAGGCCATCTCTCTTCACCCCCACGGTTGAGTTTGCATTCCACCCTGTTGTGGATACATGGTTGAGCTTGTGACAGCCCTCAGTCTCTCTCTCTAGGAAGTCTTTATTTTGGAAAGGCCCTTGGGTGTGGGCCAGCTGTGTTTATCTGGTCTAACTGGGAAAACTAGTCCCTCCCACAACTACACCCATGGTGACACACAGGATTAGATATCTGTCTAACTGTATAATTGTCCTGCCTCGTTTAACCAAACGTCAGATTTAGTTTAATATACTTTAGCTGTATTTTATATTTCCTGTTGAATTTCCTTACATAAGTATTGTTATTAAATTTGTCAGGGTACACAAACTTGTAGAAATCGAATGACATTCCCCAAGTAGATAGCAGTGAAGGTAGATATGACCATATATCCAGTATCTTTTTCACCTCTCTCTCTCTTTCCCCAAGCTTTTTCTCTCTCTCACTCAGATGAAAGTCTCTCTCCTCTATCAGCAGTTAATGTCCTGTTCACACCCAAAACATCACCAGGGAAACACCTGTATGTTTGTTGATTTTTGTCCAGTAATGCTTACACAACAAGCTACCTAAGCAGGTGTGTGTGTGTGCAGACTTTCTTGATCAGCACTTTCATTGTTCTCAAATAAAGGAGGAAGAGCAACAAAGCGTTCCCCTCCTGGCTGCCTTGGAACTCTTCTTCTCTGCTTGTCACCAGTGTTTACTGTCAGAGTGGGAGTCAAACAGTCAGTCATATGGATGTCTGTATTTGTAGCACTTTGCCAGTGGAGTGTTTGTCTGTCTTGGGGAGTGGAGCATCCATAAGAAACAACCAGAGCACAGACACAGACACAGACACACCAGGGACCCACCTCAGGGGGTGACAGAGAAGAGAGAGACTGAGAGAGTGGGAAGATAGGGATTGAGAGAGAGAGAGCGATAGAGATAGTCAGATAGATGTTGTGAGAGGGGGAGAGAGAGATACAGTAGAAAAGGACAAAGAGAGGAGGGACAGAGAGGAAGAGAGAAAGTACTCTCAGCTCTAGACCAATTGTAGCACCGTAATGGTGGTGTCACATCAGCTCTGTGTGAGTGGCAGGCTACAGCCCATGGCTGGAGGAACCAGTGTCCTGGCAGAGGGGCCCAGGCTGTATTTGCTACTGCCCAGGGGGAGGTGACCCCCCCTCCCCTGTCTGGTCCTGTCATGAAGACTGACGTTGATTCTATCTGAGGGCTAGGCTGGTAGAAGATGAGCTGGCTTAAGACCATCTCTAACCCCATGCTTTGGCCTTTTTTAGCCTGCCGTAAGTTGGCTGTGAGGTAAGTATGTCTGCGTATCTGTAGGTGCTCAGCTGAACCTTTCAAGCCCAGATAACCCTCTCAAATCAAAGCCTGTGAGCATATCACTGTCCCAAGATCTCCACATACCCGCGACCCTTACTACAGCTTTGAGAATGCCATTCCATGGTTAAAAAAGAGGACCTCTTTGTCTCTGCCGGCATTGTCTTGTCTCTGTGGGACAGAGGATGTCGTTGATGCTCCTTTACAGTGTGTGTGCCCTTGTGTGTGTCCATATAGAGGTATCCTCAAAGACAAAGACACACATACAGGTTCAAACAATGCTTCTCCCTCTCCTCTACTGATCAATCGTTCCATACTGGAAAGCAGATCCCTATCGACCAATGAAAGAGTCCACAGACGGCGTTCCAATCAATCTGGGAGAGATAAGAGAGGGGCGGGAGCCACAGGCGTCCCTATGGCGATTGTAAAAGTGCCCGGACCCTGATAAGAATCACTGATGGTGTCAAAAATAAAAGCCTTCCCCTCCTCCATTCTGTAAAGTAATCAATCTGTTTTTTAATTATGCTGTGTGGGTGTGTGTGACGAGACTACAGAGTGTGTGGATCTAATCATGCTCACATGGGGGTGTATCTGTCGTTCAAAGGGGGTGTCTTTATTGGATGGACAACTTAGGGCTTTCACTATTAAACTGTTCCACACCCCCTGCCTCTGTCCCTCTAGCCCAACTGACCCCTCAGCCAGTAACCCTTCGGTTGAGCTTGGTCTAATGTTTCCAATAGGTCCAGACATTCTGACTGAAACCATCACAATGACATTTTTGAGTGCAGATGTTTTTGAAACCTTTATGTATTTTTAGTTTGTATCTTTTCAATGAAGATATCATGTCTTCAGAATTTCCCTTTCTCTCTTTATCCCTAATTAGATCTAGCTAGCTCTAACCTCTTCATCTCTTCCTTTTCTCCATCCCTCTTTCTACAGGTTTCCCCTCACTCTCGCTGGCAGACCAGATGAGTCTCCTGCAGAGCGGTTGGATGGAGATTCTGGTCCTGCGTGTGGTGTTTCGCTCGCTGGCCTTGGAGGATAAGCTGGTGTATGCTGAGGACTACATCATGGATGAGGAGCAGTCCAAACTAGCAGGTGTACTGGACCTAAACAACGCCATACTGCAGCTGGTGAAGAAATACAAAGCCATGAGAATAGAAAAGGAGGAATTTGTTGTTGTCAAGGCCATTGCACTGGCTAACTCAGGTATGGAACTTCACTGTTGATATTGGTGTAATCGAGGTTGAGTTAGACATGTCTTTTCCAATGACTGTTTGGCTTTGCTTGCATTCAATCTCTGCATACAATATACCAACAACATCTCACAACATTTCCTTCCTCTCCCTTTCCATCTGTCTTCCCTCTCCCCCTCTCCACAGACTCCATGCAGATAGAGGATGTGGAGGCAGTCCAGAGGCTCCAGGATGTGCTCCATGGGGCCCTGCAGGACTATGAGAGTGCCCAGCACACAGAGGACCCTCGGCGGGCAGGCAAGATCATCATGACCCTGCCCCTGCTCCGGCAGACGGCTGCCAGGGCCGTCCAGCACTTCTGTAGCATCAAGCAGGAAGGCCGTGTGCCCATGCACAAGCTGTTCCTGGAACTGCTGGAAGCCAAGGCCTGACCGGCCATGTGGGACTAGGATCACATAAAGGAAGGATAGGGTAGTGATGTCATAAAGGTCAAGATGAATGCAGGAAGTGGTACTTGACAAGGCTAACACAGCCCTGCTCACATTACAAACTCAGGAGGAGAGGAGAGGAGAGGAGAGGAGAAGAGAAGAGAAGAGAAGAGAAGAGAAGAGAAGAGAAGAGAAGAGAAGAGAAGAGAAGAGAAGAGAAGAGAAGAGAAGAGAAGAGAAGAGAAGAGAAGAGAAGAGAAGAGAAGAGAAGAGAAGAGAAGAGAAGAGAAGAGAAGAGAAGAGAAGAGAAGAGAAGAGAAGAGAAGAGAAGAGAGGAGAGGAGAGGAGAGGAGGAAGGACTGACATCACCTCAGTGACAGGGATAACTACCTTCCGAGGGATTTTGATGGTAGTTATTTATATGTACGTAAACAATGCTAGTGAAAAGGAAGAAAGACACCCAAAACTTGAAGATCCTCTAGGATTATTATTTGTTTGAAACCAGCTCTAAGCCTGTTCATCTTGCATTGTAGTGCTTTAATAACTTTTCTTTTTTAAAGAACTGTGGACAGTCTTGCCAAAGAATGGTGTGGGATACACAGTTAAACAATGCGGCAAACGGTCACAATAACGTATGGTGTCCTGTAAGACACTTACCTTGCAGAAGTTAGTGTCACTTGATTTTACTGAACTATTTTCAGGGAAAGACATGAAGTAAATTGAACTCACGGATTATGAAGGTGAGGAGAGAAATTGAAAATAAGATTTATTTATTGTTGGCTTGATTATTTAGTTTAGTTTTTTTTATTTATCAGTGTGGCATTAATGGAAAATAATAGAGGAACAAATATAGATCATTTTCGTAAGATTTTTAAGTACTTTTGTTTTAATAAGTAAATAAAACATTTTGTACTAGCTTCACAACTACACTCATGGCACTGATACCTGTACTATACCATAGCATCTAAGGCAATATAATAATGTGATGTACAGTGCATTGACACATTGTATTTTTTGCATTGAGTTGTAGAATACAAAATTGTGCAAAACGCTGCTTTTCTTTCTTATGATGAAGATCTGGTGGTGGTATTTCAAATGTGTCTCTGTGTGTTTCTGTTTCAGAAACTAGAAATGTCTGAAAATCATAAATGTTCAAATGAAGGGAAACTAAATTGGTAGGAATGTGACTACTGACAACTGTCATGCATTTATCTCAGAAGTCCATTATTTGCTCCATCTGTGCACTGTAACGGAATAATCTGTATATTTTTGTGACAAAGTATATTATAAAGTGTGATCCAGCAATACCGTGTGGAGGTGATGTAAATGTATGTATTCTATAGGCCTATATAAAGTCCAGCGCCAACAGCGATGTAACCCATGTTCAGATGAGATGTTCACTACTACTACTACCATTCTCAGGATTCTAGGGCAATAAAGATGCTTTCAGTTTGAAAGAGTCTTCATCTTGTTCTAGGTTTGTGACACAATTATAATTCCCAGTCAGACTCTTGGGAGGGGGAGATGGGACATCATCACAAGCCCCGTTTAAACCTGGTTCTAACTTGCGTCCTTTGTCCTGAATCTTGTCCACATTCTGATTGTGCCACATTTTTAGACCGGTGTAGACAATCAAAAGACACATTGTGATCTGATCATTGTGCCCACCTCTGGAGGTAGTCAGACACGCATTGTCTGGATATATATAGATAGATCTGGACAGAGAAACCATTGGCTGATTACATCAATATGTGTCTTACCTTAAATAAAACATATTTTGAAAGAATAGCTTTGAAATAACTTGCAGAAAGGAAGGGACCAGGAACTCTGGTCATAATTCAGACACAGTGGATGGATAACAGACACATTTTAATACCATGTGTAGATACATTTCTGGAAATATGGGCACAATCAGAATGTAGACAAGATCAGGACAAAGGACCCATGTTAGCACCAGGTATAAACGGGGCTACTGATAAAGAGAGGGGAAATGAAAGGAGGGAAGAGAAGAGGGATATAGTGAAGGAATGGAGAGGGGTAGAAATGAATCGAGGTGATCAGTGAGGAGAAGAGAAGAGGTGATGTAGGGAAAGATGGAGGCACTCTGTGGGACGTTAGTATAAATTATAGACACCCAGAGGCTACCGTAGTGACTTGTGTCAGACTTTGAACCATTGTCTATGACAGCGCCTCCTGTCCCAAGGTGGCCATAAATGTTGGATTGAGGCGTCTATTGGACAGGTGAGTAGGAAGTGTATGGGCTGGGAGGAGGGGGAGTGTCCCATAAGAGAGGATCCATAATTAACTACATTGTTTTAATGAAGTCTAAAATCCACTCCTGGGAAAAGTGTGTCAAGGTTTTTGAGGAAGTTAATGAATGAACACAGGCACCTGACTTCCTCTCAGTCAAAGGTTGTGACAGCCTCCCAGGATTATTGCCTTTTATGACACAGTCGCAGAGACAATCACAGACTGCGTCTTACAGCACAAACCTAACAGGGAAAACTAATAAGAACATAATTATTGAAATACCAACCTGATTTATAATTGCTTCAGTACCAAAACATAATAGTGAATGATTGCCATTAACATGAGTTTAGAGGGATATATTTACATTTACATTTACGTCATTTAGCAGACGCTCTTATCCAGAGCGACTTACAAATTGGTGCATTCACCTTATAGCCAGTGGGATAACCACTTTACAATGTTTTTTTTTTTTTGGGGGGGGGAAGGGGGGGTAGAAGGATGACTTTATCCTATCCCAGGTATTCCTTAAAGAGGTGGGGTTTCAAGTGTCTTCGGAAGGTGGTGAGTGACTCCGCTGTCCTGGCGTCGTGAGGGAGCTTGTTCCACCATTGGGGTGCCAGAGCAGCGAACAGTTTTGACTGGGCTGAGCGGGAACTGTGCTTCCGCAGAGGTAGGGGGGCCAGCAGGCCAGAGGTGGATGAACGCAATGCCCTCGTTTGGGTGTAGGGACTGATCAGAGCCTGAAGGTGCGGAGGTGCCGTTCCCCTCACAGCTCCGTAGGCAAGCACCATGGTCTTGTAGCAGATGCGAGCTTCAACTGGAAGCCAGTGGAGTGTGCGGAGGAGCGGGGTGACGTGAGAGAACTTGGGAAGGTTGAACACCAGACGGGCTGCGGCATTCTGGATGAGTTGTAGGGGTTTAATGGCACAGGCAGGGAGCCCAGCCAACAGCGAGTTGCAGTAATCCAGACGGGAGATGACAAGTGCCTGGATTAGGACCTGTGCCGCTTCCTGTGTAAGGCAGGGTCGTACTCTCCGAATGTTGTAGAGCATGAACCTACAGGATAGGGTCACCGCCTAGATGTTAGCGGAGAACGACAGGGTGTTGTCCAGGGTCACGCCAAGGCTCTTCACACTCTGGGAGGAGGACACAACGGAGTTGTCAACCGTGATGGCGAGATCATGGAACGGGCAGTCCTTCCCTGGGAGGAAGAGCAGCTCCGTCTTGCCAAGGTTCAGCTTGAGGTGGTGATCCGTCATCCACACTGATATGTCTGCCAGACATGCAGAGATGCGATTCGCCACCTGGTTATCAGAAGGGGGAAAGGAGAAGATTAATTGTGGAGATGTATTCGATTTTTTATAAATACCCAGAGTTACCTCTTTTATTTATTTATTTTTATTTCACCTTTATTTAACCAGGTAAGCCAGTTGAGAACAAGTTCTCATTTACAACTGTGACCTGGCCAAGATAAAGCAAAGCAGTGCGATAAAAACAACAACACAGAGTTACATATGGGGTAAACAAAACATAAAGTAAAAAATACAATAGAAAATCTATATAGTGTGTGCGAATGTATTAAGTTATGGAGGTACGGCAATAAATAGGCCATAGTGCAAAATAGTTACAATTTCGTATTAACACTGGAATGATAGATGTGCAAAAGATTATGTGCAAATAGAGATACTGGGGTGCAAATTAGGAAAATAAATAACAATATAGGGATGAGGTAGTTGGGTGGGCTAATTTCAGAAAGGCTGTGTACAGGTGCAGTGATCGGTAAGCTGCTCTGACAACTGACGCTTAAAGTTAGTGAGGGAGATAAGAGTCTCCAGCTTCAGAGATTTTTGCAGTTCGTTCCAGTCATTGGCAGCAGAGAACTGGAAGGAATGGCGGCCAAAGGAGGTGTTGGCTTTGGGGATGACCAGTGAGATATACCTGCTGGAGCGCAGTGAGCTAAGATAAGACAGGGATTTGCCTAGCAGTGATTTATAGATGACCTAGAGCCAGTGGGTTTGGCGACGAATATGTAGTGAGGGCCAGCCAACAAGAGCGTACAGGTCACAATGGTGGGTAGTATATGGGGCTTTGGTGACAAAACGGATGGCACTGTGATAGACTATATCTAATTTTCTGTGTAGAATGTTGGAGGCTATTTTGTAAATGACATCGCCGAAGTCAAGGATCGGTAGGATAGTCAGTTTTACGAGGGCATGTTTGGCAGCATGAGTGAAGGAGGCTTTGTTGCGAAATAGGAAGCCGATTCTAGATCTAACTTTTGATTGGAGATGCTTAATGTGAGTCTGGAAGGAGAGTTTACAGTCTAACCAGACACCTAGGTATTTGTAGTTGTCCACATACTCTAGGTCAGACCCGCCGAGAGTAGTGATTCTAGTCGGGTGGGCGGGTGCAAGCAGCGTTCGGTTGAAGAGCATGCATTTCGTTTTTACTAGTGTTTCAGAGCAGTTGGAGGCTATGGAAGGAGTGTTGTATGGCGTTGAAGCTCGTTTGGAGGTTTGTTAACACAGTGTCCAATGAAGGGCCAGATGTATACAAAATGGTGTCGTCCGCATAGAGGTGGATCCGAGCATCACCAATAGCAAGAGCGACGTCATTGATATACACAGAGAATAGAGTTGGCCCGAGAATTGAACCCTGTGGCACCCCCATAGAGACGGCCAGAGGTCCAGACAACAGGCCCTCCGATTTGACACATTGAACTCTATCTGAGAAGTAGTTGGTGAACCAGGCGAGGCAGTCATTAGAGAAACCAAGGCTATTTAGTCTGCCAATAAGAATGCGGTGGTTGACAGAGTCGAAAGCCTTGGCCAGGTCGATGAAGAAGACGGCTGCGCAGTACTGTCTTTTATCGATCGCGTTTATAATATCGTTTAGGACCTTGAGCGTGGCTGAGGTGCACCCATGACCAGCTCTCGGAAACCGGATTGCATAGCGGAGAAGGTACGGTGGGATTCGAAATGGTCGGTGATCTGTTTGTTAACTTGGCTTTCAAATACTTTCGAAAGGCAGGGCAGGATGGATATAGGTCTATAACAGTTTGGATCTAGAGTGTCACCCCCTTTGAAGAGGGGGATGACCGCGGCAGCTTTCTAATCTCTGGGGATCTCAGACGTTACGAAAGAGAGGTTGAACAGGCTAGTAATAGGGGTTGCGACAATTTCGGCGGCTAATTTTAGAAAGAAAGGGTCCAGATTGTCTAGCCCAGCTGATTTGTAGAATGGGAATGTGGGTCTGTTAATAGACACCTACATGTAACGCTAGGACTGAGTTGCAAGTAACACTACTACATTATATTTCCATCAAAGGAAAACAAATTCAAACCAAGTGAAACCGTTCTCAGTATGCTTTAATGATTTAATCCAGCACAATGTAACTAAATGAATTACAAATCATCACTCAAAAGGATGAGTGTAGACGTTCATTACAGAAAAAAAGTAATTGGAGAATTACAATCATGATGAACCGTTGTATGTCTTTCATTTTCAGAGTACAGAAGGATGGAGCAAACCTTTCTATTGCATTACACGCTCAACTATTGTGTTCAGAGTCAATAATGGAAGCATTAGCTACGGTTGCATGGCTTTAAATATCAATATATCATTACTGTTTATTACAAATGCAGTGAGCGCTCTTTACATCTACAAATAGGATTCAGACACTGTGACTACAGAATTGTGCAATGTAATTGTCAAGTACTCTCTTCATTATAACACAACTTAAGAAAACCCATTTTCAAGAGGAGAGTAGAGAGGACAAGAGGGGATGAGAGGAGAGGGGACAAGAGGGGATGAGAGGAGAGGGGACAAGAGGGGATGAGAGGAGAGGGGACAAGAGGGGATGAGAAGACAGGGGACAAGAGAAAAGGAGAGGAGGAGAGGACAGCCTGGGTCAGAGTGTCAGCGGTGAGACTAATTGCACAGAGCATACTCATGATGGATGGACGGATGAATGAAAGAACGAGTGTAGCCGACATCTCCCAAAAAAGCATTAATCAGTTTACTTACCAGTCATTCAAGCTGAAATGGGGCATCATGGGAGTTGGGCAGCCCAATTCTTATTTGCCACATTGGCTGCGTCTAAGTGAGTTAGTAATGACGTGTGACATCCCAATATGACACTTTCTCTAAGTGAGTTAGTGTGTGAGTGACATCCCTATATGTCACCTTCCCTAAGTGAGTTAGTGTGTGAGTGACATCCCTATATGTCACTTTCTCTAAGTGAATTAGTGTGTGAGTGACATCCCTATATGTCACTTTCTCTAAGTGAGTTAGTGTGTGAGTGACTTCCCTATATGTCACTTTCTCTAAGTGAGTTAGTGTGTGAGTGACATCCCTATATGTCACTTTCTCTAAGTGAGTTAGTGTGAGTGACATCCCTATATGTCACCTTCCCTAAGGGAGTTAGTGTGTGAGTGACATCCCTATATGTCACCTTCCCTAAGTGAGTTAGTGTGTGAGTGACATCCCTATATGTCACTTTCTCTAAGTGAGTTAGTGTGAGAGTAACATCCCTATATGTCACTTTCTCTAAGTGAGTTAGTGTGTGAGTGACATCCCTATATGTCCCTTTCTCTAAGTGATTTAGTGTGTGAGTGACATCCCTATATGTCACTTTCTCTAAGTGAGTTATGTGTGAGTGACATCCCTATATGTCACTTTCTCTAAGTGAGTTAGTGTGTGAGTGACATCCCTATATGTCACTTTCTCTAAGTGAGTTAGTGTGTGAGTGACATCCCTATATGTCACTTTCTCTAAGTGAGTTAGTGTGTGAGTGACATCCCTATATGTCACTTTCTCTAAGTGAGTTAGTGTGTGAGTGACATCCCTATATGTCACCTTCCCTAAGTGAGTTAGTGTGTGAGTGACATCCCTATATCTCACCTTCCCTAAGTGAGTTAGTGTGTGAGTGACATCCCTATATGTCACTTTCTCTAAGTGAGTTAGTGTGTGAGTGACATCCCTATATGTCACCTTCCCTAAGTGAGTTAGTGTGTGAGTGACATCCCTATATCTCACCTTCCCTAAGTGAGTTAGTGTGTGAGTGACATCCCTATATGCCACTTTCTCTAAGTGAGTTAGTGTGTGAGTGACATCCCTATATGTCACTTTCTCTAAGTGAGTTAGTGTGTGAGTGATATCCCTATATGTCACCTTCCCTAAGTGAGTTAGTGTGTGAGTGACATCCCTATATGTCACTTTCTCTAAGTGAGTTAGTGTGTGAGTGACATCCCTATATGTCACCTTCCCTAAGTGAGTTAGTGTGTGAGGGACATCCCTATATGTCACCTTCCCTAAGTGAGTTAGTGTGTGAGTGACATCCCTATATGTCACCTTCTCTAAGTGAGTTAGTGTGTGAGTGACATCCCTATATGTCACTTTCTCTAAGTGAGTTAGTGTGTGAGTGACATCCCTATATGTCACCTTCCCTAAGTGAGTTAGTGTGTGAGGGACATCCCTATATGTCACCTTCCCTAAGTGAGTTAGTGTGTGAGTGACATCCCTATATGTCACCTTCTCTAAGTGAGTTAGTGTGTGAGTGACATCCCTATATGTCACTTTCTCTAAGTGAGTTAGTGTGTGAGTGACATCCCTATATGTCACCTTCCCTAAGTGAGTTAGTGTGTGAGTGACATCCCTATATCTCACCTTCCCTAAGTGAGTTAGTGTGTGAGTGACATCCCTATATGTCACTTTCTCTAAGTGAGTTAGTGTGTGAGTGACATCCCTATATGTCACCTTCCCTAAGTGAGTTAGTGTGTGAGGGACTTCCCTATATGTCACCTTCCCTAAGTGAGTTAGTGTGTGAGTGACATCCCTATATGTCACCTTCTCTAAGTGAGTTAGTGTGTGAGTGACATCCCTATATGTCACTTTCTCTAAGTGAGTTAGTGTGTGAGTGACATCCCTATATGTCACCTTCCCTAAGTGAGTTAGTGTGTGAGGGACATCCCTATATGTCACCTTCCCTAAGTGAGTTAGTGTGTGAGTGACATCCCTATATGTCACCTTCTCTAAGTGAGTTAGTGTGTGAGTGACATCCCTATATGTCACTTTCTCTAAGTGAGTTAGTGTGTGAGTGACATCCCTATATGTCACCTTCCCTAAGTGAGTTAGTGTGTGAGTGACATCCCTATATCTCACCTTCCCTAAGTGAGTTAGTGTGTGAGTGACATCCCTATATGTCACTTTCTCTAAGTGAGTTAGTGTGTGAGTGACATCCCTATATGTCACCTTCCCTAAGTGAGTTAGTGTGTGAGTGACATCCCTATATCTCACCTTCCCTAAGTGAGTTAGTGTGTGAGTGACATCCCTATATGCCACTTTCTCTAAGTGAGTTAGTGTGTGAGTGACATCCCTATATGTCACTTTCTCTAAGTGAGTTAGTGTGTGAGTGACATCCCTATATGTCACCTTCCCTAAGTAAATTAGTGTGTGAGTGACATCCCTATATGTCACTTTCTCTAAGTGAGTTAGTGTGTGAGTGACATCCCTATATGTCACCTTCCCTAAGTGAGTTAGTGTGTGAGGGACATCCCTATATGTCACCTTCCCTAAGTGAGTTAGTGTGTGAGTGACATCCCTATATGTCACCTTCTCTAAGTGAGTTAGTGTGTGAGTGACATCCCTATATGTCACTTTCTCTAAGTGAGTTAGTGTGTGTCCGCCGCCTCAGTCTCCCAGACACCCAGTGATGGATGAGGCCTGGAGGAGATGGGCTGTAAAAGGCTGATTCTGCCACTCTGCAATGAGATCACTTCCACAATAAAAAGCCATTGTCCCGAATCATCCTGGCGAGGTATGAATGCTGATTAGGGTATTATAGGGTTGAGCGGCGCTCCTTCCCATCTAAATACATCAGACGAGCTGTGGTTTGATATAAGGGCCTCTTCTCGCTAGTCAGACCATGATCAAGCAATTACCAAAGCCACCAGGAGGAAGTCAATACAAAACAACACATGCACAGTGATGTTTCAGCCTTTTCCAACAGCAAACAATGCTTTTTAGACTTTCACATGCATCTGCATAAGTGTTTTGCTTTCTCAAAATAAATGTATAGGGTAGCTTTATCTCGCACACACTCATGTATAGTGCACTACTATTAGTAGGCTTCTTTTCATTTAGCTTATAAGGCGATGTGTTCCACAGTGTTCCACATGCCATAATGGAACATATAATACTAGACTCAGAGCACGTACTGCACAGTAACGGGCCATGAGGTAATATTGAGTTGTTACTCAGCGCCACCATGTGGCAAAACAGCTCAGTACATACTTCACTGCATTCATGTCCCTTTGACTTGGATCTGTTGCGTTTTGCCTGCCTGCCAAGGCCGATTGTGTGTTTACTACCAATCCTATATTTCTCATTTTGGAACACACCTCGAAATCCATACAGAACAGGGTAGACATTTTGAAAGTGACCTTCAAAGTGAAAGTGACCTTCACCAGAACATGCCAACTCCTGAGAATCATAAAGGCACTGCATCTCAGTGCTTGAGGCGTCACTACAGACCCCCTGGTTCGATTCCAGGCTGTATCACAACCGGCCGTGATTGGGAGTCCCATAGGGCGGCGCACAATTGGCCCAGCGTCGTCCGGGTTTGGCCGGTGTAGGCTGTCATTGTAAATAAGAATTTGTTCTTAACTGACTTGCCTAGTTAAATAAAGGTAAAATAAATCAAATTAAAATAAAGACAGTGGCGGTGTCCGAATACCCATAGTAGCATACTACATACTTAAACTGCATACTCATTTCGGCGTTTGATCTAGTAGAATCATAGAGATAGATAGAGGACTCATCTTTATGTCTGTGCCATTATAGTGTCTTTGACAACATGGGCAGCGCCATTGAGGCTACAACCCATTGGAATCGGGAGAGGCTATACGGACATGCTTGGTGCCCAAATGGATGACATATGTCGCACAGTTTTGAGTCGAGTGTAGAGATCATGGATTTGGTTCAGTCAGTCATCATCCTGATAAGCTCTTCCCAGCTAGTTTACGCTGGCAACAGCAGCAGCATGACGCTAGTTAAAACTTGTAAAAGAAAGTGATGTTTCTGGGCGAGGGAGAAATAACTTTTAGTATTGGTCACCATCTCCAATTTGTTCCAACTCACTTGATTTTAATTAGAGAAGGACAGTTATTTATACACAATAAATAACTTGTAATATTGGTAGTAACCATCTGGATGTCACCGTGATACAGTCTACACTACACTGCCAACAACACAACAACATGGGCACAGTGTCCTTCGGTCCCGCTTGCTGTAAGGAGAGGGAAGTTGATAGATAGTGTAACCAATATCAGGCCAGGGTGCAGCTAAAGCACATTTATTGTAGTGATTTTCACAGAAAATGTAGATCTACATTAATGTGTAATGTTACATAAAACATTTAAATACTCAGATAAAAACGGAATGATTCTGAACACTCCCAACTTCAGCAGACAAGTTTCAAATTCTCGCTGAAGTTTCTAGCCAAGAGCATAAACTAGCTAGCTGGTAAGGGTTAATCAGGATGACTGACTGGACTGAACTGATTGAAC
Organism: Coregonus lavaretus; assembly: GCF_964263955.1. Classification (NCBI taxonomy): domain Eukaryota; kingdom Metazoa; phylum Chordata; class Actinopteri; order Salmoniformes; family Salmonidae; genus Coregonus; species Coregonus lavaretus. The sequence continues at coordinate 18,413,194 of NC_140018.1, read as the reverse complement.
CGAATCCGTTCGTCTCCACTTGACTCTCGCTGCATGACAAACGCTTACCACAGACCTTATTTTCTGCGTTTATCTAAGAAACATACAAAAACGCTATTAATTTTCCCCATAGGCTTTGTCCAACGAACCATTGCGGAGTTTGTGCCTACAAAAAAAAAACATTACTATTTCTCTCTATGGCGCTGCCCATGCTAAAACGGCCTTTTGGCCACTAGAGGCCTCTATCATTCTCTATGAGTAGAATTCACAGTCGTCTTTTCCGACTCAGGTGTTTGACAACAGCTGATAATCAGATAAATTGACGCACTGTACCAAAATGAACAAATGGGTTTGGAAGATGAAGGAAGCATGGAGAGGTCAGAGATAGCTAGACTTGTAAAATGGGCTAAGGAACAGAAGTTGGTTATTGGAGAAACGCCATCAGTGCGTGCTCTGCAAGTAAAGCCGTGGATGAAGGCGCAGCAAGAGCGTGGTGAACGGATAGATGTGATTATAGACAGCGAGGAAGAAGAAGAAGAGCTGAGTGTGAAGATGTATGTTGAGGAAGAATGGTGTCAGACATGACAAAGAAGAAGCTCTCTCCCTCCCCTCCCGGAGGACCTGATTCCTAGGACCATGCCTCAGGACTACCTGGCCCGATGACTACTGGCTGTCCCCGGTCCACCTGGTTGTGCTGCTGCTCCAGTTTCCACTCTTCTGCCTGCGGCTATGGAACCCTGACCTTGTCCAGGACCTGCTGTTTTCCTCTCTCTCCCACACCTGCTGTCTCGACGTCTGAATGCTCAGCTATGAAAAGCCAACTGACATTTACTCCTGAGGTACTGACTTGTTGCACCCTCTATAACCCCTGTGATTATTATTCAACCCTTCTGGTCATCTATGAATGTTTGAACATCTTGAAGAACAATCTGGCCTTAATGGCCATGTACTCTTATAATCTCCACCCGGCACAGCCAGAAGAGGACTGGCCACCCCTCAGAGCCTGGTTCCTCTCTAGGTTTCTTCCTAAGTTCCTGCCTTTCTAGGGAGTTTTTCCTAGCCACCGTGCTTCTACATCTGCATTGCTTGCTGTTTGGGGTTTTAGGCTGGGTTTCTGTATAAGCACATCTGCTGATGTAAAAATGGCTTTATAAATAAATGTGATTTGATTTGACCAGTAGGAGTGAACTTTTTGGAGAAAGTGGACCCCTGCCTTTTGACTGATCCATTTGTGGTTTCAGGGTGGGTGAGAAAGGAGTTTGGGTCAGTTGAATCAGTGAAGGTAACCTGTAGTGGACTTGTGATATTTGTTTGTGTTTCTTCTGACCAGAGGGAGCAGGTGCTCCGTGTCACGCAACTTGGGTCAATATCTGTTTCTTGCTTTCCTCTTAGGAACAGGGCACCATTTTGGGGTAGAGTTAAGTGTGGAGGTGGAGAGTGTGTGTGTTTCAGGGGAAGGGGGTGGATCTGATCTCCATCACCTAAGACTTGACATACAGTGAGGGAAAAAAGTATTTGATCCCCTGCTGATTTTGTAAGTTTGCCCACTGACAAATAAATTATCAGTCTATAATTTTAATGGTAGGTTTATTTGAACAGTGATAGACAGAATGACAACAAAGAAATCCAGAAAAACGCATGTCAAAAATGTTATAAATTTATTTGCATTTTAATGAGGGAAATAAGTATTTGACCCCCTCTCAATCAGAAAGATTTCTGGCTCCCAGGTGTCTTTTATAGGGAGTGCTCCTAATCTCAGCTTGTTACCTGTATAAAAGACACCTGTCCACAGAAGCAATTAATCAATCGGATTCCAAACTCTCCACCATGACCAAGACCAAAGAGCTCTCCAAGGATGTCAGGGACAATATTGTAGACCTACACAAGGCTGGAATGGGCTACAAGACCATCGCTAAGCAGCTTGGTAAGAAGGTGACAACAGTTGGTGCGATTATTCGCAAATGGAAGAAACACAAAATAACTGTCAATCTCCCTCGGCCTGGGGCTCCATGCAAGATCTCACCTCGTGGAGTTGCAATGATCATGAGAATGGTGAGGAATCAGTCCAGAACTACACGGGAGGATCTTGTAAATGATCTCAAGGCAGCTGGGACCATAGTCACCAAGAAAACAATTGGAAACACATTACGCCGTGAAGGACTGAAATCCTGCAGCGCCCGCAAGGTCCCCCTGCTCAAGAAAGCACATATACAGGGCCGTCTGAAGTTTGCCAATGAACATCTGAATGATTCAGAGGAGAACTGGGTGAAAGTGTTGTGGTCAGATGAGACCAAAATCGAGCTCTTTAGCATCAACTCAACTCGCCGTGTTTGGAGGAGGAGGAATGCTGCCTATGACCCCAAGAACACCATCCCCACCGTCAAACATGGAGGTGGAAACATTATGCTTTGGGGGTGTTTTTCTGCTAAGGGGACAGGACAACTTCACCACATCAAAGGGACGATGGACGGGGCCATGTACCGTCAAATCTTGGGTGAGGACCTCCTTCCCTCAGCCAGAGCATTGAAAATGGGTCGTGGATGGGTATTCCAGCATGACAAAGACCCAAAACACACGGCCAAGGCAACAAAGGAGTGGCTCAAGAAGAAGCACATTAAGGTCCTGGAGTGGCCTAGCCAGTCTCCAGACCTTAATCCCATAGAAAATCTGTGGAGGGAGCTGAAGGTTCGAGTTGCCAAACGTCAGCCTCGAAACCTTAATGACTTGGAGAAGATCTGCAAAGAGGAGTGGAACAAAATCCCTCCTGAGATGTGTGCAAACCTGGTGGCCAACTACAAGAAACGTCTGACCTCTGTGATTGCCAACAAGGGTTTTGCCACCAAGTACTAAGTCATGTTTTGCAGAGGGGTCAAATACTTATTTCCCTCATTAAAATGCAAATCAATTTATAAAATTTTTGACATGCGTTTTTCTGGATTTTTTTGTTGTTATTTTGTCTCTCACTGTTCAAATAAACCTACCATTAAAATTATAGACTGATCATGTCTTTGTCAGTGGGAAAACGTACAAAATCAGCAGGGGATCAAATACTTTTTTTTCCCTCACTGTAGTCTATTTCAGAAGAACAGAATAGCATACTCTGAGTTGTCCGTATGTTAGGTCCTGATCTGGCTATGCCAAATGGCTGTGGGCTACACGGGTACATTTAGGGGATCAAATACTTTTTTCCCTCACTGTAGGTTAATCAAATCTCATATTTTTTTCAATTTTTGCTCAATCTTGCATACCAGCAATAACAGACGGCGTTGCCGGGCAGTGTGTGTGTGGGTTGCAATACCTGGATGTTCCAGTGTGTGTGTGTGTGTGTGTGTGTTTGTGTGTATGTATGTATGTACTTATTTCCCTCATTAAAATGAAAATCAATTTATAACATTTTTTACATGCATTTTTCTGGATTTTTGTTGTTGTTATTCTGTCTCTCACTGTTCAAATGAACCTACCATTAAAATTATAGACTGATCATGTCTTTGTCAGTGGGCAAACGTACCAAATCAGCAGGGGATCAAATACTTTTTTCACTCACTGTATATATATAAAAGTGTGGAGGTGGAGCAATTGAAGTTGAAAATTCCTGATGTTTGTGACGCCCGCCGTTTGGTGCAACGTAGAACAGGTGGGGAGCGTGGTGAAACAGAGGAGTCATTGTCAGTCCTTTTGAGTTTTGAGTCTGTCTCTACCACACAAAGTCATGTTAGGATATATCAGTTATCCTGTTAGAGCTTTTGTGCTGAATCCATTGCGCGTTTCAGGTGCCACATGGTCATGTTGCAGCAGTGTGTAGGAGGGAGATTCCAAGATGTGGGAAGTGTGCAGGAGGGCATGGGACAGAAGGTTGTGGAGTTTTGGTGGATAAAGTTGTGTGTGTCAACTGTAGGGGTGCTCATGTTGCTGGGGATTGGAAGTGTCCGGTGCGAGAGAGGCAGGTTGAAGTGGCCAGAGTCAGAGTAGTGCAGAAGGTGTCGTATGCTGAGGCAGTGAAGAAAGTAGAGGAGGATGGGTCAAGGGTGAGGGATTCTGATAGGATCCCAGTGAGTAGTAGATTTGTGTCCGCACAGAGGGAATGGGCAACGAGTGAGTTATGCTTCAGTAAGGTTGGATTCTTAGCGTTCATAGCAATGGTTATTAACTGTACCGCAGAAATTGAACGTAAATCATTGATGTTGTGGTGGTAGCTGCAGAGAAATATTTGGGTATACAAGATTTGACTTCAGAAGAATTACAGGGTGTGTTGAGGGGTGGTATCGTGTCCTCCCAGGCGGTTGGCATGGTGCAGGAGTATAGGGTCAAATTAGTGGAATGGGGTAGTGGGTTTTTAATGAGTGTAGGTAGTGGTGTCTAGGGCTATATTTCACTTTCTTAGAGGAACAGGACTAATGAAGATAATTTAATGTAGGTAGGCCGTGACTGGCCTCACACTCCAGTACAGTAGGTGGCGGTGTATTCACCTAAAAGTTGGATGCGATCCGCCAACCAAATCCCAAAGAAGAAGAAGAACGAATGAATGGCGGGAGCCAATGCAATCGCGCATTAGATTACTCATTCAAATTACTATTTTTAGAAATATCACATACTATAAAACATTATTTCTTTGCATACAATTTAGAAGGAATGGGGAAAGAATAGGCTTTTGGAATAAACACTGGTAAAGGAAATCTAATACGTTGTGTTCTATTAGATAATCTTAATCAGCTAACGTCTATTTTTATGAATTTGAAACCTCAATTTCGTGATATCCAATTCGTAGTCACAGCCGACACAGCCTGGGATCGAGCCCGGGTCTGTAGTGACGCCTCTAGCACTGCGATGCAGTGCCTTAGACCACTTCGCCACTCGGGAGGCCCATAAAGGTCATGTTAACTGACCTACGCTAGTATGGGTATTCGGACACAGCCATTTAGGCCTTCCACTAGCATACTACTGGCAGCCAGTGAGGTGGAACTAGATCTAGGGCTAGGCAGTTACTGTTAGATGTGTGTATGTGAGAGGCATGGTAGCTTGTCTGACTGGCCGCCACTGTTCCTCCCCAGGTAAGCTGATACCTGACACCTGGCTGTTGCCATGACGCTGCTGGGGGGAAGCAGGGGTTGAAGGGAGATCTCTGGGGTGAGGACACCTTTACAGCACTCAGGAGTTCCATCTATATTTATAACCGTAGAGAATGCCAAGAGTGTGCAAAGCTGTCATCAAGGCAAAGGGTGGCTATTTGAAGAATCTCAAATATAAAATATATTTTGATTTGTTGAACACTTCTTTGGTTACTACATGATTCCATATGTGTTATTTCATAGTTGTGATGTCTTCACTATTATTCTACAATGTAAAAATGGTAAAGATAAAGAAAAACCCTTGAATCAGACAGCTGATGTTTTGAAAGCGCTGCAAAATCTGGACCCCTACAAATCAGCTGGGCTAGACAATCTGGACACTTTCTTTCTAAAACTAGCCGCCGAAATTGTCGCAACCCCTATTACTAGTCTGTTCAACCTCTCTTTCATAACGTCTGAGATCCCCAGAGATTGGAAAGCTGCCGCGGTCATCCCCCTCTTCAAAGGGGGTGACACTCTAGATCCAAACTGCTACAGACCTATATCCATCCTGCCCTGCCTTTCGAAAGTATTCGAAAGCCAAGTTAACAAACAGATCATCGACCATTTCGAATACCACCGTACCTTCTCCGCTATGCAATCCGGTTTCCGAGCTGGTCACGGGTGCACTTCAGCCACGCTCAAGGTCCTAAACGATATTATAACCACGATTGATAATAGACAGTACTGTGCAGCCGTCTTCATCGACCTGGCCAAGGCTTTCGACTCTGTCAACCACCGCATTCTTATTGGCAGACTAAATAGCCTTGGTTTCTCAAATGACTGCCTCGCCTGGTTCACCAACTACTTCTCAGATAGAGTTCAGTGTGTCAAATCGGAGGGCCTGTTGTCTGGACCTATGGCAGTCTCTATGGGGGTGCCACAGGGTTCAATTCTTGGGCCGACACTTTTCTCCGTGTATATCAATGATGTCGCTCTTGCTGCTGGTGACTCTCAGATCCACCTCTACGCAGACGACACCATTTTGTATACATCTGGCCCTTCATTGGACACTGTGTTAACAAACCTCCAAACGAGCTTCAATGCCATACAACAATCCTTCAGTAGCCTTCAACTGCTCTTAAACACTAGTAAAACTAAATGCATGCTTTTCAATCGAACGCTGCTAGCACCCGCCCACCCGACTAGAATCACCACTCTCGACGGGTCTGACCTAGAGTATGTGGACAACTACAAATATCTAGGTGTCTGGTTAGACTGTAAACTCAACTTCCAGACTCACATAAAGAATCTCCAATCCAAAGTTAAATCTAGAATCGGCTTCCTATTTCGCAACAAAGCCTCCTTCACTCATGCTGCCAAACATGCCCTCGTAAAACTGACTATCCTACCGATCCTTGACTTCGGCGATGTCATTTACAAAATAGCCTCCAACACTCTACTCAGCAAATTGGATGTAGTCTATCACAGTGCCATCCGTTTTGTCTCCAAAGCCCCATACACTACCCACCACTGTGACCTGTACGCTCTTGTTGGCTGGTCCTCACTACATGTTCGTCGTCAAACCCACTGGCTCCAGGCCATCTATAAATCACTGCTAGGCAAATCCCCGCCTTATCTTAGCTCATTGGTCACCATAGCAGCACCCACCCGTAGTCTGCGCTCCAGCAGGTATATCTCACTGGTCATTCCCAAAGCCAACACCTCCTTTGGCCGCCATTCCTTCCAGTTCTCTGCTGCCAATGACTGGAACGAATTGCAAAAATCTCTGAAGCTGGAGACTCTTATCTCCCTCAATAACTTTAAGCATCAGTTGTCAGAGCACCTTACCGATCACTGCACCTGTACACAGCCCATCTGAAACTAGCCCACCCAACTACCTCATCCCTATATTGTTATTTATTTTGCTCTTTTGCACCCCAGTATCTCTATTTGCACATCATCTCTTGCACATCTAGCATTCCAGTGTTAATACTATTGTAATTATTCTGCACTATAGCCTATTTATTGCCTTACCTCCATAACTTGCTACATTTGCACACACTGTATATATATTTTCTGTTGTATTTCTGACTTTATGTTTTTTTACCCCATATGTAACTCTGTGTTGTTTTTATTGCACTACTTTGCTTTATCTTGGCCAGGTCGCAGTTGTAAATGAGAACCTGTTCTCAACTGGCTTACCTGGTTAAATAAAGGTGAAAAAATAAAAATAAAAAAAATAAAGGTGTGTCCAAACTTTGGACTGGGAGTGTAAATGCCACAGCAGCGGGTTAGCAAGAGGTGGACAGTGGTGGAAAAAGGACCCAATTGTCATACTTGAGTAAAAGTAAAGATACCTTAATAGAAAATAACTCAAGTAAAAGTGAAAGTCAACCTGTAAAATACTACTTGAGTAAAAGTATTTGACTTTAAATATACTTAAGTATCAAAAGTAAAAAATAATTTCAAATTCCTTATATTAAGCAAATAATGTTTAGTGAGTCCGCCAGATCAGAGGCAGTAGGGATGACCAGGGATGTTCACTTGATAAGTGCGTGAATTTGACAATTTTCCTGTCCTGCTAAGAATTCAAAATGTAACGAGTACTTTTGGGTGTCAGGGAAAATGTATGGAGTAAAAAGTCCATTATTTTCTTTAGGAATGTTGTGAAGTACTTTAGTAGCACTTTAAAGTATTTTTACTTAAGTACTTTACACCACTGGAGATGGATCGATGACGGATAGAAAGTAGGCCATGTGAACAAGTGCGTCTCTAGTTACCTGGTTAACTCCTCTCTTGCTGTGTGTGTGATCGCCTTTCTGAAATGTAAAGCGACAGAATTCAGAACATGGGCCGTTCTTACAGTATTCTCCCTGTACACCAAGTTAGAACCGTAGGATAAATAAAGAGGCCATATAGGCAGACAATGAAAGCTCTTACAATATTCGATGATGACATTTCTCTAAAACAGGCTATAGGCATGTGCACCACCACGTCAGAACAGTAGGCTAAGTTCTGAGGGGGAAAGGGACCAAATTATTTGGGTGAGACACATGGGCTACTAAAAGCTTACTACACAACATACACTTAGTATTACTTTCTTAGCTACTGTATACATATCTCCCTGGCATATTAAATAATTTATGCAGCAGTATACAAGACATGTTTGGACTCCCCATTGTTGTGCTGCGCTCCCTTGAACAGGAAGGTGGCGCGGCGGTCCTTCTTGTGGGCAAACTTTGTCATCGGTCTGGCATTCTCTGGATTTATGGTGCTTTCAAGATAGGGTGACCATATTTTAATTTTCAAAAAAGAGGACAGTGGGAGCGGGAGGCAGACGGACACCCGCAGTGGGTGGTAAATATAAATGCGTTCACAACCATGCAACTGGTTATTGAACTTTAATACATAAAGTAATACATCCTTTCCATTCAACTGTTGGCCCTCAACAATAGAATAATAACAAACAAAAAAAGATATATAGTTTAGCTTTTAACACCTTTTACATGACACTGTTTCTTTTCATGGCCATAGGTTTAAAAAAAATATATATATATATATATATATATATATATATATATATATATATATATATATTTCTGTCAAAAATAATGTCAGGCCTCCTGATGCTCTCTGGTATACTTTTCCGAAGATCGAATCTTTCCCAACAGTCCTTGATTACCAATCAAGTAGGCATGAAAGTATTTGCAAGACATGTTTTTAAAGTTGTATTGTGTACACAGAAGCCCCTTCAGTGACTCAACAGACAAGTGATTCCTTTCCTTTGTCCACTGGCTTTGCATCAGTGAAAAAACTCTCTACATTTGCATTGTGAGAAGGAATAGCAAAGAAAAACTGTGCAATCTTCAGTAGCTCTGAATGAAAATCTATGCTTTTGGACCTTTCAAAATATTTGGTCCACTTCTTGTGTGCTTGCAGATTACTGAACTCTCCATCACTGTTACACCTTTCTGTGAATTTCTTTAGGTTGGTGACCTGATCAAAGCACTTTGCATCATCAATTGGCACCCCCTTTTCTCCCAGGTGTTTGATACAGGCTTCTATGTCATTCCAGTCAGGTGTCTCACTCATATCCATCCACATGAAAAAGGAGAACTCCTCCATGGGTGCCATCCATTTCTCCAGATACTCAGATACTCCAGACATGAACTGTACAGACCCTGTACTTGAGCACTGAAATGGTCATAATTCTTACCAAGTCCATCCTTGTGCTTTTGTGCCAATATCTTAACTTTAAGGGACATTAAGTTATTGGTCTTGCGTTCAAGAAGCATGGTGTGGACTTTGTTCAAAAGGTTCTTCACTTCCACAATTGAATTGCTCTCCCTTTCCATCTCCTGAATGTGTGAATGAAACACACACATGAGTGAGTGCATTTGCCAGAGGTAGATTTCACTGAACTCATCTTCAAAAAACGAATTGATCAAGGAGGGTGTTTTTTCCTGTGACAAAAATAATGCTTTCAAGGCTGGAAATATATGTAGCAGCCTCTCAATACCTGAGAATAATGACAGCCATCGCGTCTTGCTGTGAGAAAGGAGACTTCTGTATTCAACATCAACAAATTCATAGTACTTCAGATTCTCTGTGCGCACAGTGTAGATGTGAAAGTATTGACATATTTTGAAGATTATGTTCTCAATATTGACATCTAGTGTGTCTGCCCCGTAATGAACACAATTGTTCAAGATGTGTGCTGGGCAGCCCACACCGATTAAAGACTTGTTCTGCAATGACTTCTTTAAGTTTGCGAAAACATTATTTCCTTCTTCATCACGCCGGATTCCCCAGAACATTTTATTGCAGTTGTCACCTGTAAATGCAATACATTTGGAAAAAATCCCATTCTTTTCCAGTGTTTCTTTGATGTATTGCGCGATCATATCAGCTGTCTCATTTGGAGTGTTTAACTTCGACTAATTTACTTTGCACGCCACCATTCTTCCAATCAAAATACTGAATAAGCAGAGGGAATATTTTCACAGCACCGTGATTGCTCCCATCAGTAGAAACACCACAGTAAGGTATGTCTTCTAGTGCTTTCAGAGCTATGTAGACAGAATGTGGTCCTATCACAGCGTTAACAATTGCTTCCATCATAGTACGAGCGCTTGAACATTTTTGCGCAGTCTCGGAATCAGGAAAAGCCTTTTTTAACAAGGCAGACGTGCAGTCCATTGATCTGTAGCTATTGTGATGCTTCGTGGTGTGGAATGCAAAAATTCCCTCCGCAGCAGTAACAGCATCTTCTGTTTTACCTGCTCTCACAAAATAGTCAGTTAATTTACCTGACGAACTCTCTCCTTTACCTGCAACTTAGTGTTTTGCGGAGCGTATGTGGGCTTCTAGGTCGCTAGCACCTTTATTTGACACGTGCCAGCTTTGCAGGTCATGCATTCTGCTTCACACCGATCCCGACCAAGACGAAAACACGGGAATTTTCTCTGTAAATCGTCTGTGAATTTACATTTGCTTCTGGCCATTTTTACGTTGTTCTGGAGCCATGTGCCACTGTTGACAAGCAAGCTGCTGCTCTGTCTCTTGGCTGTTGCCATGGTGAGGGTAATGATTGAGATGCAGTTTGACCAATGTTTGCGTAGGCCTACATGACCGACCAATGGTGGCGTGTGAGAAGGCGGGACCTAAAGAGAAAGGTAAAAACAATGCAAAACCCCCAAAACGCACACAATGAATGGCGACTGTAGAAAGCATAATCCCGGACATTTTGGGCGATTTAGAAATCCCGGCCGGATGCATTTTTTTAGGTCCAAAAAGAGGACATGTCCGGGAAAAAGAGGACGTATGGTCACCCTATTTCAAGACAACTTAGAACTCGGAAGAAAACAAGGTTTCATGATGTCAGTGATCTTCAGGTCGGAACTCTAGAAAGAGACCTGAGTTCCCGACTTGGAATTCAGAGTTGAATGACGGTCAAAACATATTTTCCCAGTCGGAGCTAGTTTTTTCCCCCGAGTTCCCAGTTTTCTTGAACACACTGAAGTCTGAGATTTCCCATTTCTGAGTTTCCAGTTGTTTTGAACATGGCAGAAGCCATGCTGGATTGAAAACATGGCCAATGTATTCAACCTTTTCTGGCCCATGGTGTTGGTTTGAATGTTTATCCTTTTAAGCTTGGAAAAGAGACCCTTTCAGACAGATGTTTTAAATCCTTAAACCCAGACTTGGACCACACACCCTCTCCACCGAATAGCAGGCAGGGGAAGCAAAATAGTGATTGCTTTGCGACGCTTGCTGTTAGCCATTGATTCCTTCCAAACCACTCGTTGAACTTGCGATTTCCGACTTGTTGTGTCATATTTATGTCCAATGGCCGATTATCTATAATTTCTCTTCATATAGCAAGGATTGAAAAGGATTTGCCAGAATATTGTCCACATGATTCATAATAATGACTGCTTGTCTAGCTTGCTAGCTAAGATTTTGAAAGTATGATGTTGACATGATCAGTCAAATCAAAGTTAAGGGTAGATATGTGATTTGACTTCATTTCATCTGTGGCCAATGGCCTTGAGCCTTCTTGGAGGGGCACTTCTAATGTAAATCTACTGTATGGCATCACCCAAGAGGGCTTGAACTGCCTAGCTCTCCCTGTAGATTCTGCGGTGACAGTGTCCCCATGAGTGACAGAACACTAAGCCTATCACGACGCAACTAGAGAAGATTACCAATGCCTACGCTCTGTATTTTCACTGGCTTCCCCTCCACCACAGAAAGCACTGAGCTAGGCTGAAACACCTGCATTTTGGAGCTGACTTACTCAAGAAAGAGACCATGTTTGTATGCGGCTTTATTAACTCAAGGAATATTTTTTATTTTACATTGTTTGCAAACTGATATGTGACACACATTAATGCCAAAATAACTTGCAAAAAAATAGTTATATATATTTTATTTTTTTCGCTAAACAGGTGGGGCTCTGCTTAGAATTAATCCTATTTGGCTATGACTGCAATGTTGTGCAGTTTGGTTTTACTGCTCACGCCGACCTACCAGACAGCACGCTTGGGTTAAATAGAATGGAATAAAAAGAAATGCGTGCAAATAAATGACTCACTTCAGATTGTCTAAGAAAAGGACTTGTCTCGTGAGCAAGACTATGACATAATTCTGGGACAGATATGCATGAGTGCTTTCATGAAATAGGAGAAGACTCCCGAGGAGGTAGAGAGAAAAGCTCTGTTTCACTGAGAGAAGAACATATCCTTGTTTCAATTAGCAGTATTAAGGCATCCATTTATATTCACATTTGCTCTTATAGCTACACTGACCTAACATAGAAAGAGAAGAGTAAGGTATTTTTCATTTGATATAAAACATATTTGTACATTGACTTGCTGTTGCTTGCATGTAAGAATGCCTTTTGATAGGTTTCTGCACAATTTCTGTTTACAGATTTTATCAATTAAAAGTGTGGACCAATGTATTTTGATAGTAACTTGAATTAGAGTAAAAAGGTGATTTAATACCAACTATTGATCATCATGGATGCACCTACAAACCAATAGCATGACACCAAAGTAAACATTTTATTTGAAATTAGTTCCAATGCAATTCTGGCACAAAACGTTTGTACCACTACAGTCGATATGGTTACAAAACAAACATTTACTGAATAAATTAATGTACATTAGTACATCATGACAAGACGACAAGTAAACATAAAAACCCAAAATGGGGGAAGAAGTATATTGCATTAAAAATAAATGAATAGATTCTATTATACATTTCTGGCATTTACAAAGGCAGCCTTATTTGTTGCATGTGTTTATATAAATATACATCTCTAGATAAAGCGTGTATATACGCTGATATGTCTGCTAAAATAGAGGGACCAGGCAACGAGGGGCGGGGCTTCAGCCTGAGTCAATAACCTTCTCTGATCTCCGTGACAACCCCATGCCGCTCCAAGACAACCAGAATAATACTAGTTCTCAACTCAACTCCAGTTTCAAGGAGTCCAAACCACACACAAGCTAGTATACATTTCAGTTCGGCTTAACTTTCTTATTACAATGTGGTTCAATGCTAAGGATCCCTTTAGTGTGACATTGACATTTTAGTCATTTAGCAGACGCTCTTATCCAGAGCGACTTACAGTTAGTGAGTGCATACATTATTTAATTTTTTAAATACTGGCCCCCCGTGGGAATCGAACCCAAAACCCTGGCGTTGCAAACGCCATGCTCTACCAACTGAGCTACATCCCTGCCGGCCATTCCCTCCCCTACCCTGGACGACGCTGGGCCAATTGTGCGCCGCCCCATGGGTCTCCCGGTCGCGGCCGGCTACGACAGAGCCTGGATTCGAACCAGGATCTCTAGTGGCACAGCTACCACTGCGATGCAGTGCCTTAGACCACTGCGCCACTTGGTGACCTTATTCCTTATCATTCATTTTATTTCCTTGAAGTAAAAGTAGATAAAGCGCATGCTAGGGGTTCTGAATGCTTTTGAAGCTTGCTACAGTTGAAAGATAGTTACATATGATTCTGTACAGTACGTAGAGGTCTACTAACTTTGCTGGCTTCACTTAATAAAGAAAGATGCCTTCTGAGACCCTCAACTAAAACCCAACATCTCTTCATAACATACACTTTCATACAGGGAAAAGAGAGCTTCCGTTAGACTCCATGATTCCCGCTAACTACCCTGGACTTCTAATAGTGAGGACTGGCACTACCATCGATTTACAGCGGCCCGCCGAGTACCTGGGATATCTAGTTGCTGTCTATAGGTGTCAGGCTGCCTTATTACAGAGTTAATGCAAGCTGGTGCTACAACGACCACTTAGCTAGATCTTCAAGTACTAGCCTATACTTGTCTGAAGCTTTATCACTGATGTTAGTATACTACTACTCAGGCCTAGGACAGACAAAAACGACTACATGGCTACTCAAGCTGTAGGATGATGGGCTTGCTAATGCTACAACATTATCCCCAAGCATGGAGTAACAACATCTACACTCTTCATCCTAACACGATCCATATTGCTGTACTTCTGTGGACAGGCTGGCTGCTGTAGAACAAACGCTCTGGGTGTACCTGAGTAGTGATAGACCGTGCCTGATCGGTTTGTGTGCTATTGTAATTATTGTGCACTGAGCTTAGTTACTGCTGACGATTTGAAAGGATTGTGGCGTACACAGGTGATATTATAGACAGTGCTGAAGGTTAGTGGTTGTGGATGTAGACAATGGGTTTTTGAAATGTTTATGTTTGAAGGATCTCTCCTACTTTTGTACAGAAACCTCCGTACATCCTTTAAATTGTCTACATAAGTACATGCAACGATTTGGTGATCGACTACTGTTGCTACGTCCACTGGACAAGACAAGATAACATGTCATCACTAGATCCCCAACCTTTACACAACATCAAAGAGTTATTGGTTCTAAAAACAACATGGCAGGATCAACTCATAGCAATTTAACGTCCTAATATTATTGCTGTATCCATTAAATTACTCAAATAACCCTTAACTTACTGTACGTTACAGAGGATGTATGAGGCAAGTATACAGGGTGATCACTAGGAGGGGTCAGAGGTTGACGGCTAGTGTTTACATAACAATGGTGATGTCATAATAAGTGGCCACACACACTACTGGCAGTGAAAATCTCTCTAAAAATACAGAAAAAAAAAAGTTTGTTCTTTCAGTTACCTTACTAACTTCTGTCATTATTTTTCCCTGTTTCGAGAAGTCATCACTTAAAAAAACATTTTAGATCTGTGCAATTTCACATTGTAGTATACAAAATAATGCTTCATAACATTTGACCGATGTAGCTCCCTAATCCTATGTAGCAGCATGCAAAGACATACACAACCCTTCAGGGGGTTTATGAAACGTAAAACCTAAGAGATGGGGAAAACAAGGCTTCTGAACCCCACTAATCCCCATGGTCTGTCAATCATTAATTGCTCTGAACCAATAGGAGCTCTCTGATAAAGTGGAGAGCTCTCATTGGACACCATGACTGATCCCACCCTAGTTAGACTGGTTGAAGAAGTCTTATTTCCCCATCCCTCCTATATATACACAGAGGGCATTGGCCAGTTTAACAGAGAAAAGCTGCATCCCAATTGTCAAGTGACTTCTTCTCCTTGTCTCCTCACCCTAATCTTTACTGATGTGAAAAGGCAGGCAGGTGAAGGTAGAGGAATTTGTTTTCTGTCTCCAGTTCCTTCACATCAGTGCAAATGGAGGATAGGAGATGAGTACAGGAAGCCACTTTAGACAATGAAGAGTAATACTGCTAACATGCAGAGAAGACATTAAAACTAATGTGAGATTATAGCATTACAACATTAAAAAACATTTAAGATTACACGTAAAATGTGAGAAAATTATAATGTAAAACAGGCATTAAAATGTGAATCTCAAAGGTCGCGGGAAAAGTTGTGGTGGAGAAATAAAATACTCCATCAGGAAGAGTCCACATTATTAGGAGGGTGGGGTGGGTGACTCTCCTTCCATTGGTATGTTCTAGAACTCTGCATCTCCTGATTGCAGGCAGGCTCTAGCCTTTTGGGGGCTCTAAGAGAGATTTGGTTGGGGGCCCTCCAAGCATTTCTACCCATTTTACCATGGGATAAAAAAATCTCTGCAGTTTTAAAGTTAATTTCCTACAATTCAACACATTTTACCATGACTTATGCCATGTTATTGATATCTGAGTGAGAGTGACTAACAAAATCAATGGGGGCCCCCTGGAGGTCAGGGACAGTAAGCTGAGTACCTAAAATAAAATAAAAAAGGTGCTTATGCCTGGAGTGTTCAGTGTTGTAGAACGGGTGGCTCCTCCACTGGCTCTATGTGGGACACAGCACTGCAGGGACAAGAAGAACACCCAGAAAACAGCTGTCAACCTAAAATGATCTACCACATTGAGGAGAGCAATTAAGAAAGGATGGGGGGGGGGGGGGATTGAGTGCAAGAGTGTGTGAGTGAGTAGGAGGAGGGAGTGTGTGTAAGATAGTGGTTAAGTGAGTGTACACCATAATCACAAGCACAGCAAAGGCACACTACACTACAGCACATAGCCAGTGAAGGGGGCTGTCTCGGAGGTGTGTGAGAGCGGGCTCTCCACACATTACGTGTGTGTGCGCGTTTCTTGTATGTATGTGATTGTGTGTGTGTGTGTGAGAGCCTCACAAACCTCCACGTCCACCACTCTCATACCAGAGCTAGCGACAGAGCGGCGCAGCAGAGGCGAGAGACAAGGAGGGTAAAGGTCAAGATGAAAGGCTCAGAACAACCCTGCAGGCCTTCAGGGAACAAAGTACACACTGGAAGTAGACCCTCCTAATAACATGTGTCCTAACTGAACCCTCGTGTCCTGCAGTATCTTTCTCAGGCACTAGGTCGTAGTGAGACTGTCAATCTAGACAAAAGCTCTGTTTTGAATGGGCGCAATGTTTTCTCAAAGTAATTGAGTACCTTTGAGAATGTACACCCTGTGCGGTAATAACGGGAGTAAGAGTTTTGTAACTGGTAGGGAGGGTGTACCTTTGAGAATGTAGTCTGTTAGGAGGCTGGGTACCTTCTCACTGTCCTCCCTCATGGCATGCAGAACTGCATGGAGAGAAGAGTGAGAAAAACACAAACACAGACTTGGGATGAGTTAATATCATGGTTATAATATGACATTTCAGTCTTCACATTACAGCTTTCATCAGTCGGCCTATGGTGAATTGCAAGTTGACAGACAAAGTGTGGTTTGTAAAAGAAATAAACCGTTGTAATCAACAGGAACATGTCAGTACTCACTCTTGGTGAGGATCTGAAGGTCTTCCACAGAGGGGGAGCCAGCGTTCTTCTCATATGGGATAACTGTGGTCAGATACTGAGAGCGAGAAACACGTCACAACCACAGAACAAGAGGAGAGAGAACAAGACACAGGAGAGAGGGAATGTAAAGGATGGAAGAACAGAAAGAAAATGAAAAACTGCACCATGATACAATAGAAAGTTATTGAGAATTTAGCATATGATGCAAAACTCGTCATACAGGCTGTAGTTCTGCCTGCTTGAACGATAAATAGATCAGATACACATAAAAACATGAAATGACCCCGGGAATCGATAGAACATCGCCCAGTGATGCACAAATACAATATAACATTCAAAATGGGTGAATATTTCCTTTAAAGTGGAACCAACAGCATTTTAACTACTTTGCAGTGTTTTACTATTCGAACGGTTATTAAAAGAGACCGTGTCATTTGGCTGGCCAATTCCCGTCATCCCAAATTCCATGACCGTCACAACCCTAAACCTTACCATCACCATTTGTATAAATTGTTGAATTCAAGAAACTGATTATTTGAGAGAGAGAAAGTCATTGGTCGACTCTGAGCCAATAATGAGTGAAAGTAAGTTGTGATTGGTTGGCGTGTGGCTGTAGGTGAGCGATTGGGTTAAGGCCATTGGTTGGTTTTAGCTTGGTGGGAGACAGTTGGGCATTAGTAATAGGAGGATGCTTATTTGCAGGAAATAAGGAGTGCACACTATTGGATGATTCAGCATCAAGTTACAGACAATAGTTACAGCCAATCTCAAGGCTAAATGCTCAGTCAACAAGACAGGAAAAGCATTGGGGGAAAATAATAAGTCATAAAAAGAGAAGGATATGAAAGCTGAGAAGGAGAGCTGCTTAATTTGTGTTTGATGGACAGAGAGAATGAGCCAGAGGATGAGTGAGAGCAGAAAGGAGGGCTTGAGTTAAAAAACTGATAGAAAAAATGAAAATGAAAGATGGTAAAATAAAGAGGACACGTGGAAAACACAGCAGCGGCAAAAGCTGTAGAGAAAATAACTGTCCAAAAAAGTATAAGAAAAACTAAAAAAAAGACGAGAGGATAGCTAGAGAGAGGGGCACCTGTTTGTCCCCTCCTGTGATGCCGAAAGTTTGACGGAGGCCGTTCTGAATGACAGTGGACAGCCCTTCCATAGTGAAGAGCTAGAGGAAGGGAGATGAGGGAGAGAATGCAAGAGAGATAAAACTAGAGAAAGAATGAGAAACCCTCCAAGACATGAGAGCTCTACAGAGCAGGAGAATAAGAAGAGGGGTATAGAACTGGATTCAACCCTCCATCGTTTCTGGTTCCAAAAAGGACAAATTATCTACACTGAAGTCCAACAGTTCAGATTGGACAAAAACAATGGCAGGGTGAATTCAGACCTACTGGATGCTTTATTTTACAGTCCTGATTTCAGCTGGTATTTACAAAGACATGTCAAAATGGCATACAACAAAGCCCAATAATTACAATGTAATGATGTAAATAAAGACATTTCCACCATGTAAATAGTAGGTAAATAGCGGACTGTATAATAAAGCGTAAGGAGAGAGAGAGACCCAACAGGGTCTACAGGGTGAGTGGCAGAAGTTAGTACAGTACTTCCATGCATGCATGTTTCTCATGCATTTCTTCTGTTTCCAGTGCATGCATCTACCCGTGTGCACAATACACTTACAGTGGTGTCAGAAATAATTAAAGTAGTCAAAGGTTTAGTATTTGGTTCCATATTCCTAGCACACAATGACTACATCAAGCTTATGACTATACAAACTTTTTGGATGCATTTGCAGTTTGTTTAGGTGTTTTTCCCCCAGATTATTTTATGCCCAATTATTATTGTGAGTGAGAAAGTTGCAGAGGGTCAAAAGATCATACTCCCAAGACACGCTAACCTCTCACCATTACCAATAACAGGAGGTTAGCATGTCTTGGGGTATGATCTTTTGACCCTCTGTAACTTTCTCACTCATCATGGTTCACGATTAATTCAGGATTATGCGTAATCATGGTAACATCCACATTAATGTAGAAGTCTTTAGAAACCTATTATATTCTTATTTACAATAACAGTGATTCCAAAATGACACAATCCATTATTTACCATTCATTTCTATTGGGCACAAAATAATCTGAAAATAAATCAAATCAATAAAAACGGCAAATGCATCCAACAAGTTTGTAGTCACAAGCTTGATGTAGTCATTGTGTGATAGAAATATGGGACCAAATACTAAACTTTTGACTACTTTATTCATAAGAATCTTTGGGGGGGGGGGGGGGGGGGGTCAATAATTTTGACCACTACATTTGAGTTTAAAAATTATGACTTGTTAAACAAAATCTCTTTCTCTGAGCAATTGTATTAGTATAAAATAATTTCCCAATTTTTTGGAGCATACAATTAGGTCAGTACTTGAATTATTTACTTTATATAGTCATTATCGCTCATCTTTATCAAGGGCGTCAATAATTTCGGACCCCTCTATCTATGTGCGTATGTGTGCATCACAACGTGTATTATATGCATTTAAATTTATACAATACTATGTGTACGAATCTGTGTATCAGTGCCCCATCTCGCTCACCGTCCCAGGGACATGTGTCCTGTCGGCCCTCTGAGCGCTGCCTGTGGGCCTGATCTTCTTCTTCTTGCGGAGCAGCTCGCGGTGTTCCTTCTGCCGATTCTGCACGTCGATGAGCAGCGAGATGAAGCTGTTCTTCACCTCCTTCTCAAAGTCCAGCTCGTCTCTCAGGGCAAGGGCCTGGATCAGCTCCTCACTGTAGCGCCTGATGGCAGTCTCCACCTCCTCCAAGGCCTCGCTCAGCTCTGAGAACGAAAGAAGACGCAAGCCTGGGGGGAGGTAGGGATTAGAACATAAACATACTAAACGCATACTTATATAGGGCTTGACAAATACCATTAACACATGGCAGGATAACACATCACATACTTACATGGTCAGTCCCAAACGTTTGCATTACATCTTGATATGATGTGCATTTAAAGTTACATAACAAGTATGCAGTAATTGCTGTCCAGTTGTATCTAATGTCTATTATGTAACAATGCTACTGTGAGCCTGTATCTGCGGTCCAGTTGTATATACACTGAGTATATAAAACATTAACATTTCCATGACATAGACTGACCAGGTGAATCCAGGTGAAAGCTATGATCCCTTATTGATGTCACTTGTTAAATCCACTTCAATCAGTGTAGATGAAGGGGAGGAGACAGGTTAAAGAAGGATTTTCATGCCTTGAGACAATTGAGGCATGGATTGTGTATGTGTGCCATTCAGAGGGTGAATGGGCAAGACAAAATATTTAAGTGCCTTTGAACGGGGTATGGTAGTAGGTGCACCGGTTTGTTCAACAGTTTCCCGTGTGTATCAAGAATGGCCCACCACCCAAAAGACATCCAGCCAACTTGACACAACTGTGGGAAGCATAGGAGTCAACATGGGCCAGCATCCCTTTGGAACAGGGGGGTGAGGGTGGGGGGTGCACAACTCAATATTAGGAAGGTCTTCCTAAAGTTTGGTATACTCAGTGTATATGTATGGGGTTGTGTAATACAGCTGCAAGGAGCTGTTTATACTTGAGCAGTTAGTGATTTAGATGAGAGTTAGGAATAACTCACGGTCCTCATAGCTGGTGTTGGAGCTGGAGCGTTTGAGGTTGCTGAGGTCTTGGGAGAGCATGGACAGGTCTGTTTGGGACGGGCTCTCATCTTCCTCTGGGTCTGGAGACTCCTGCATTATCTCCTCAATCTCCTCAATCACCTGCAACACACACACGCATAGTTTGTGTTAAGAGTGTGGCTTTGTAAGTAGTAGTGTGTGGTGAATTTGAGACATGATAGAAAGAGAGTGCGTTGTCTGTCAAATGTGTGTGTGTGTTTGTACCTGCTCTGCAGTGAAGAGCGGCTCATCATTGATGCAGGACACAATGATGGAGTGCATATCCATCTGTTCCCTCAGCTCCTCATCATCAGACAGGTCCAGAGGCATGTTGTCCAGCTTCTGTCCATCACATAGAGGGAGAGAGAGAGAGAAGAGGGCGAGAAGATGGACAAAAAGAGAGAGATTGGGAGAGAGAGGAAAAAAGAGAGATGAGTCAGCTTGGCTGAGCTAACGAACAGGTGTGCTGAGCGGGGGAATGTGTACAGAGTGGGGCAGTGCAGACCATGTGTGTGAGTGTTTGCCTATGGGTGTGGGTGTGTGTCTTACCCCCTGCTTGCAGAGGTTGAGTGTGGGGAGATGCAGGGAGCGAATGTGAGATGTCTTCCAGTCCACTGGCATCACGTTGCCATAGTTATCTGTCAGGGCATTCCACACCCTGAGGGGGAGAGCGAGAGGAAGAACGGTGGAAGAGAAAAATGGTGAGGGGAATGAAGAGAAAGAGGGTGAGAGAAAGGAGGAAGAAAGACAGAAAATGTTAATACACTGCACATAAAAAACTTTCCCCCAGTGACACAGCATTAGTTGGCAGTTGAGTCATCCTCTTTTCACCAGCCACCCACACCACTTCCCTCTGTCCCTGACGCAGCTCGCCTCTGCCTGATAAGAGCGAGGAATCTAACATTTTAATAGCCTAGTCATTTTTTATGCCAAATGTATTGTCCAAGTCCTTTGTCAAAAGATCTTTGCTTTGTGCTATACTACAGGAAATAGAGAATACATTTTGTACATAGATACCGCTACACAATGGGAGTGAACATGTGTAAGATATGTGAGGATGTGTTTGTGTGTGTGTGTCTGACCCGGACTGCTATGAGCGATGCGAGGATGGGCACTGTGAACCCATGTGTCAGAAAGGTTTTGCGTCAGAGATTGCTGCACACACACTCAACTGAATACACGTGTTCTTCATATAACCCCAGTCTCTCCATCCCTCTCGCTCTCATACTAACACAGCATCATTATCATCAAGGAAAGGTTCTCTAAATGGGGCAATGCTGGCAGGAAATGATTTGGCCCTGCGGCTGTCACCCTGTGATTCTGGCATTGCTATATTTTTAGGCAGTCAAGAACACACACACACACACACACAGATGCAAGCCCTGCATAAACAAAAACAAGCACACACAAGCCTCTCTGTGTAGCTCCATGGGTAGTTCTCCTATGCCAAGGAAAGTTGCTCATGAAACTTTTCCCTAAAGCACATCCAGATACATGAAAACACACACTCATTGTCACGACTTCCTCCGAAGCTGCCTCCCCTCCTTGTTCGGGCAGGCTTCAGCGTTCGTCGTCACCGGCCTACTAGCCACTGCCGCTCCATATCTCATCATTCCATTTGTCTTGTCTTGTCAATTACACACACCTGGTTCATATCCCCTCATTAGTACATGTAAAAGTGTTCCCTCTGCCCCCCTTGTCCTTGTGGGTGATTGTTATTTGTGAGTTGAGTGTAGCTCGGTTGAGCTACCCGTACCTTGTCTTTCTAGGGATATTGTTCCCCGTGTGCCCGTATTTTGTTGACGCTACCAGCGTAACTGTGTCCTACAGAATAAACTCTGTATTCTGTGATTTACCCACCTGCGCCTGACTCCTTCAAATCACATTCTCACAGAATCACCCACCCGCACTATGGAGTCAGCGGGAGAGGAGCGCACGCCTGGAGTCGTGGCACGGGTCCAGGAGCATTCCACGATACTGGCCAGCTTGGGAGAAGCGATGGATCGGGTTCTTCAGGTCGTCCAACGCCTGGAGAGGAGAGTACCCAATCTGTCGAGACCAGCTGGCCAACCGGATCCAGCCGCCCACACCCCAGCACCCGGAGGGATCCAGATTTCCCGACCACGGGAGTTTGACGGGACGGCGGCGCTCTGCCAAGGATTCCTCCTCCAACTGGAGCTCTATTTCTCCAGCATCAGGCCGGCCCCATCGGAGCGGGAGAGGGTGTCCGCCCTCGTCTCCTGCCTGTCGGGGAAAGCCCTGGAGTGGGCCAACGCGGTGTGGAACGAAGGAGGAGCCGCGTTGGAGAACTACGGGGAGTTCGCTCGCCTCTTTCGGGCGTTCTTCGATCACCAGCCCGAGGGTCGAGAGGCTGGCGAGCGGCTGGTCCACCTGAGGCAGGGGACGAGGACCGCGCAGGACTTCGCTTTGGAGTTTCGGACTGGCAGCGGGGTCCGGGTGGAACGAGCGGGCTCTTATGGACCATTTCCGGTGCCATCTGTGGGAGGACGTCCGACAGGAGCTAGCTTGCCGGGACACCATGTTGTCTTTCACGCAACTGGCGGACATGGCCATCCGTTTGGACAACCTGCTGGCAGCCAGAGGATGTCCTGGAAGGGGTCTGCTCGTTCCCACCCCGAGCTGATGGAGCTGGGTGGAGCCGCCATCCGAGAGAGCGGAGGACGACAGCGACAGTACACCACACGGAGTCGTCAACGCTCTTTTGGGTCTGGAGGCGGCAGGCAGGGCACTCGCATCACCCCAGGTATCGAACACCCACACTCGTTCAGAGCCCTCTGCTGCGCACTGTACCCTACCCATCTACTTTCCCGATCACATGGTAGTTCCCCAATGTAAGGCGTTACTCGATTCAGGTGCAGCTGAGAACTTTATGGACAGGGCATTCTCACGCCGTCTAGGTATTTCATCAGAGCACTTGATTGTCGACCATTAGGGTCCGGGTTTGTTCAGGAAGTTACTGCACCAGTCACCATGATTACCCAGGAGAGCAGATCACTTTTTTTTAAATTATTGAGTCCCCTGCTTCCCTGTGGTATTAGGTATCCCTTGGTTAGCACTCCACAACCCCACCTTCTCATGGGGGGGTTCTCACGGGGTGGTCACGTGTGTGTCAGGGTAGGTGTCTAGGTGTTTCTGTTGGTGCAACCACGGTGGAAAGTCCAGACAGTACCTCCACCGTGCGCGTTCCCCCCCGAATACCTCAATTTGGTGCATGCGTTTTCAAAGACGCAGGCTACCAAGTTACCACCTCATTGGGCGGGGGATTGCGCGATAAACCTCCGGGTAGATGCTGTACCTCCCAGGAGTCATGTGTACCCCGTCGCAGGCTGAAACGGCGGCTATGGAAACAAATGTCACCGAGTCCCTGCGCCAGGGGTATATACACGTCCCTCCACTTCACCCGCCTCCTCGAGTTTCTTCTTTGTGAAGAAGAAAGACGGCAGTTTGTGCCCTTGCATTGATTATCGACCACTGAACAAGGAGACGATCAGGTTTAGTTATCCTCCCCCCCTCATTCCGTCAGTGATCGAGTCAATGCATGGGGCGCGCTTCTTCGCCAAATTAGATCTCAGGAGTGCGTACAACCTGGTGCGTGTTCGGGAGGGAGATGAGTGGAAGACAGCATTCAGCACAACCACGGGGCATTATGAATACCTGGTTATGCCCTACGGTTTGATGAATGCTCCATCCGTCTTACAGTCCTTTGTGAACGAGGTGTTTCGGGACATGCTTGGTCGCGGTGTAGTGGTCTACATCGATGACATTCTGGTGTATTCCGCTATGTGCGCCGAGCATGTGTCCCTGGTTCGCAAAGTGCTGCCCCGACTGTTGGAAAATTACCTTTATGCCAAGGCAGAGAAGTGTATGTTTTTCCAGCAGTCCGTCTCCTTCCTCGGATACCGCATTACCACCTCAGGGGTGGAGATGGAGGGGGATCGCATTTCAGCCGTGCGTAATTGGCCGACTCCCACCACGGTTAAGGAGGTGCAGCGCTTTCTGGGCTTTGCCAACTACTATCAGAGGTTTATCTGGGGCTTTGGCAAGGTCACAGCTCCCACTACATCTCTGTTGAAGGGTGGGCCGTCCCGGCTCCGCTGGTCTGCTGAGGCTGACCCGGCCTTCAGGAAACTGAGGGGTCTGTTCACCTCAGCCCCGGTACTGGTCCACCCCGATCCATCACTACCGTTCGTAGTGGAGGTGGATGCGTCCGAGGTAGGGATAGGCGCTGTCCTATCTCAACGCTCGGGCACACCACCCAAGCTCCACCCCTGTGCCTTCTTCTCTAAGAAGCTCAGCCCGGCGGAGCAGAACTACGACGTTGGTGATCGGGAGCTGTTGGCTGTTGTCTGAGCTTTGACTGTGTGGAGGCATTGGCTCGAGGGGGCGAAACACCCTTTCCTCGTCTGGTAGGAACACCGTAACCTGGCGTACATCCGGGCAGCAAGGAGGCTGAATCCTCGCCAGACCAGGAGGGCCCTATTAAATAAAATAAATAAATTGGTCATTTAGCAGACGCTCTTATCCAGAGCGACTTACAGGAGCAATTAGGGTTAAGTGCCTTGCTCAAGGGCACATCGACAGGTTTTTCACCTAGTCGGCTCGGGGATTAGAACCAGCGGCCTTTCGGTTACTGGCACAACGCTCTTAACCACTAAGCTATTCTTCACCCGGTTCGATTTTACACTGTCATACATCTCGGGTACAAAGACCGTGAAGGCAGACGCATTGTCACGGCTGTATGACACAGAGGAGAGGCCCAGAGACAACACCCCCATACTCCCGGCTCCTGCATTGTGGCGCCGGTAGTATGGGCGATGGACGCGGATATAGAGCAGGCATTACGCACAGATCCATCTCCACCTGTGTCCAGCTGGACTGCGGTACGTGCATGCTCTTATCCGTGATTGTCTGATCTACTGGGCACACACGTCACCCTCCTCTGGTCACCCAGGTATCGGTCGTACAGTGCGCTGCCTGACCGGAAAGTACTGGTGGCCTACCTTGGCTAAGGACGTGAGGGTGTATATGTCTCCTCCTGCTCAGTGTGCGCCCAGAGTAAGGCACCTAGGCACCTCCCAGCGGGTAAGTTACAACCTTTACCAATTCCACAACGACCATGGTCTCATCTAAGTGTTGATTTCCTGACTGATCTTCCCCTCTCCCAAGGTAACACCACCATCCTGGTCGTTGTGGACCGCTTTTCAAAGGCCTGCCGCCTCCTTCCTCTGCTCGGTCTCCGCACGGCCCTGCAAACTGCGGAGGCCCTGTTTACACACGTCTTCCGGCACTACGGGGTACCAGAGGATATAGTGTCTGACCGAGGTCCCCAGTTCACATCCAAGGTCTGGAAGGCGTTCATGGAACGTCTGGGGGTCTCGGTCAGCCTGACCTCTGGGTTCCACCCAGAGTCTAATGGGCAGGTGGAACGGGTAAATCAGGATGTGGGTAGGTTTCATGTGTCTCTCCTCAGGCCGGTGGTGGCTGGTCCGCTCCAGGAGTCTGAGGTGCGAGAGGTCCCTCCGCCTCCCTGGACGTCGAGGGGGCCCCGATATACTCTGTCCGTTCCTTCCTGGATTCGAGGCGTCGGGTGGGGGGCCTTCAGTACCTCGTGGAGTGGGAGGGGTACGGTCCGGAGGAATGGTGCTGGGTTCCGGTGAGAGATATCCTTGATCCCTCCCTGTTGCGGGGTTTCCACCGTCGCCATCCGGCTCGCCCTGCTCCGCATCCTCCTGGCCGTCCCCGAGGCCGGGGGTCGGCGCGCTGCTGGAGCTGCGCGCCGGGGGGGGGGGGGGGGGGGGTGTGTACTGTCACGACTTCCTCCGAAGCTGCCTCCCCTCCTTGTTCGGGCAGGCTTCGGCGTTCTTCGTCACCGGCCTACTAGCCACTGCCGCTCCATATCTCATCATTCCATTTGTCTTGTCTTGTCAATTACACACAGCTGGTTCATATCCCCTCATTAGTACATGTATAAGTGTTCCCTCTGCCCCCCTTGTCCTTGTGGGTGATTGTTATTTGTGAGTTGAGTGTAGCTCGGTTGAGCTACCCGTACCTTGTATTTCCGGGGATATTGTTCCCCGAGTGCCTGTATTTTGTTGACGCTATCCAGTGTAACTGTGTCCTACGGAATAAACTCTGTATTCAGTGAGTTACCCTCCTGCGCCTGACTCCTTCAAATCACATTCTCACACTCATTCCTCCATCTCCATGTCATCCTAGCTGTGCATCTCTGCTTGGAGCTAGGTCATTAGCCAGCTACAGTAGAGCTTGTTAGTAGGCAAGGCACGTCCTCCAAAAAGGGCAGTCACTCATGAAAGGACTCCTCTGCCCTCAGTGCACTGCTCTTTCAGCCCAGCTAAGACTTTTGTCCAAACTACCCCCTCCACCTCCCCATGCTCCGCTTCCCTCACCCACACATCCTCCTCACCCTAGTCTCCTTGTGTACTGTGTGTATATGTGCGCTCTCTGTGTGTATGTGTGCATGTCTGTGTGTGAATTTAACTCTTCTTTCCTGGAAATTGATATTATGCCCAAAACGGAGCTGACAATGTCACTGCTGTATCTGTATTGAGTGTGACAGCCTAGGAGGCCATTTTAGGGAGATGACACTGACTGTGCTGAAGTCAGACCATGCTGCTGATGAGTCAGCTCAGTTGGTAGAGCATGGCGTTTGCAACGCCAGGGTTGTGGGTTCGATAAAATAATGTATGTGCTAACTGTAAGTCGCTCTGGATAAGAGCGTCTGCTAAATGACTAAAATGTAAATGTAAAATGTCAATGATATTGATAGCCTAGCTACCCTTGTTTTAACGTGTTACTATTATAAAATAACCCCATTCTAAGATAACAGTGATTGTTCAGTTAAGGCTTACATATGGGAGTAGGGCTGTTGCGGTGACCGTATTACCGCCACACCAGTGGTCACGAGTACTGAAGGCAGTCATATTCCACGTGACCGTTTAGTCACGGTAATTAGGCTCCTCCAACCTCTGATGCTGCTGATGGTCATTAGTAGCCTACCAAACTTGCTAACTTCCTGGTACTCAGCACTCTATTGTCCCTCTAATCACTCTGACATCAATGCAAATGTAATCGAAAATCTAATCACACACACTTCATGAGAGCCCATGAGCTCATGTTGCGCAACATTTCAATAGGCTATGAAATTGCGCAAGAAAACAGAGTGATGGCCTCCACTGAAAAGAGGAGGATCAGCTTTCAATAGGCTAGGCCTACTATTTTTATATGTCAACTTTCCTAATATTAAGCACATTGCTTATATTTACAACAGGAGTATAGCCTACCTGGCTGGCATGAAAATAAACCACGGGGAAAAGCGTTCCATTTTTTCCCGCTGTCCCTGTTTCGATACAGGTGCATGATAATGGTCCATTCAAAATCAAAACAAATTTCACACATATTATTTAGTATATGTAAAGACAAGATTAAATCAAGAATAGTCTGATGGGTGACAATATTAGCCTATCACTTGTTAATGACGCCCAGCGTAAGAAACAAAGCCTTTTTTTGCGACTTTTCGAATCATAGTCTCACACCTCATATGTTTTAATAAGGTTTGTATCACAACTAAAGTGGCCAAATAACTTCTTAAAATTAAGCACATTAAATCCATTTTACAAGGGGTGTAGAGCCTAACTGGCATACATAAGCAGCGCGTGAGTTTCAAGTTTGGGGAAGATAATTTTCACCATACAAATGCACCTTTATAATACAAGCATTACATGCATAATTGCATTTGCGGTGACTTTTGATAAAGGTGTTTTCTGCTAATGGAACATTTGCGCTTATAGTCTACTACCAGGTGCGCATTGCTGCGCTTATAATGTGAAGAATAAGCCTAATAGTTTATCAACATCTTAAGCTAAACGTTCTGATCTGTTGCATCAGCCACATTGCATAAAAAGGTTTTTGGGATGCTAGTGGTTGTATTAATTTGGGATCTATCGCATCCCACAACTGTCCCAGACTATGTTTGGAATATTTATTTCTCGCACAGAATAGAATAGGTTGACCTTTGTACTATGGGGGATAGTATATTGACATAGGCTAGTGCTTTTGCTGTTCGTTAGGGCAAATCATCTTGTTGGCTGACGAAAAGTAAATGTGGACAGTTCTTCCAATATCTTCAATATGCACCTCGGAATTGGATAAGGACGCGCGCAGTTGCGTCCCCGACATGTCCGTCTTCACTTGTAGCCTGTGAGAAAGACCACATCACTGGCCGCAAAAGGCATGGATTTTTTTAGGGTGCATTACGGCCACACAAAAGGGATGCCGCTGTGAAATTTGAGCCATTATCAAGTGCTTGTTAAATTGTGAATGAGATACTGCGCAAAAAACTAAGCAGAACACATGCCTTTCAAGCGACTTTATTCAAATCATCATTAGAGTCGCATCATGCAGCCTTACAATGTATTAAAAATCTAAACATATAGCCCAACGTTTGTAGAACAACTAAAGTTACATTAATAACTCTAAATGAAGCATATAGGAATACCTATTTCTTTGTTAACCACTCAACACATAACAGCCGCATGTGCACACTCCCTCAAATCGTTTGGAGAAAATATCCTTTCTATTTTATTCAGCTTTGTTCAATTGTATTCTTCATTCTATAAAATAATGCCACGGAATTCTAAGCCATTCTTGTTTGCTAAATGTACCTGTGTAGCCCACAGCCATTTGGCATAGCCAGATCAGGACCTAACATACGGACAACTCAGAGTATGCTATTCTGTTCTTCTGAAATAGACTACAGTGAGGGAAAAAAAGTATTTGATCCCCTGCTGATTTTGTACGTTTGCCCACTGACAAAGACATGATCAGTCTATAATTTTAATGGTAGGTTTATTTGAACAGTGAGAGACAGAATAACAAAAAAAATCCAGAAAAACGCATGTCAAAAATGTTATAAATTGATTTGCATTTTAATGAGGGAAATAAGTATTTGACCCCTCTGCAAAACATGACTTAGTACTTGGTGGCAAAAACCTTGTTGGCAATCACAGAGGTCAGACGTTTCTTGTAGTTGGCCACCAGGTTTGCACACATCTCAGGAGGGATATTGTCCCACTCCTCTTTGCAGATCTTCTCCAAGTCATTAAGGTTTCGAGGCTGACGTTTGGCAACTCGAACCTTCAGCTCCCTCCACAGATTTTCTATGGGATTAAGGTCTGGAGACTGGCTAGGCCACTCCAGGACCTTAATGTGCTTCTTCTTGAGCCACTCCTTTGTTGCCTTGGCCGTATGTTTTGGGTCATTGTCATGCTGGAATACCCATCCATGACCCATGTTCAATGCCCTTGCTGAGGGAAGGAGGTTCTCACCCAAGATTTGACGGTACATGGCCCCGTCCATCGTCCCTTTGACGCGGTGAAGTTGTCCTGTCCCCTTAGCAGAAAAACACCCCCAAAGCATAATGTTTCCACCTCCATGTTTGACAGTGGGGATGATGTTCTTGGGGTCATAGGCAGCATTCCTCCTCCAAACACAGCGAGTTGAGTTGATGCCAAAGAGCTCCATTTTGGTCTCATCTGACCACAACACTGTCACTAAGTTCTCCTCTGAATCATTCAGATGTTCATTGGCAAACTTCAGACGGGTATGTATATGTGCTTTCTTGAGCAGGGGGACCTTGCGGGCGCTGCAGGATTTCAGTCCTTCACGGCGTAGTGTGTTACCAATTGTTGTCTTGGTGACTATGGTCCCAGCTGCCTTGAGATCATTGACAAGATCCTCCCATGTAGTTCTGGGCTGATTCCTCACCGTTCTCATGATCATTGCAACTACATGAGGTGAGATCTTGCATTGAGCCCCAGGCCGAGGGAGATTGACAGTTATTTTGTGTTTCTTCCCATCAAGGACAACTTTAGTATTTTAGATAATTAGCAACTACTTACTACTTTTTAGCTACTTAGCTAACCCTTCCCCTAACCCCTAGCCTAGCTAACGTTAGCCAGCTATCTAACGTTAGCCAGCTAGCTAACGTTAGCGTTACCCACT
Organism: Coregonus lavaretus; assembly: GCF_964263955.1. NCBI lineage: Eukaryota > Metazoa > Chordata > Actinopteri > Salmoniformes > Salmonidae > Coregonus > Coregonus lavaretus. The sequence goes on along the minus strand of NC_140018.1, from coordinate 18,382,597 downwards.
TAGCTAACGTTAGCAACAACAAATTGTAATTCGTAACATATCATAAGTTTTGCACATTCATAACAGATTGTAGGTTTTGTAAATTCGTAACATAAGATTTGTAATTCGTAACATATTATACGAAATGGATGATGGACATCAACAAATTAATACATACAATATGAAACGTAACACATCACACTAAATGGAGTTTCTCAGATTTACACACAGAATAATAAGAAATGCTCTGAGACCAGGTTGAACCACCATACACCCACCATCACTCTAAACAGTCGGGTAAACAATACCTTCCTGTAGATATTTTGTCTCAACCGGAAGTTTAAATGTAATTTTATAAAAAATTCTGGCTTGTAAGGTACATTTACAGGATTTTGCAGGGATTTGTTTCAGGCTGTATATACCCATTAATTGTGTATTACTGCCTGATTAAATCAGACTAAGCTGAAGTGTGCCTTTTCAAAAACAATTACAAAGATTTACCTCTGTGTATGTGTTTGAACTTGTTTAAAATGTCACAATGAATGAATGAAGATCTGGTTATTCAACAGTGAGTCAATGGAGAACAGCCCAGACTCCTATCTGTCCGGTCCTGTCAATTTAGACAGACTCAGACGAGTCTATGATGAAGATCAAAGTCAGTATTCAATACAATAACTAGCTACAGTGCTAGAATTGGGAAAATGAATTGCTGTGCACATAGCTAGCTAATGCACGAGAAAACGGTAGCCTAGCTAATATTTTTAAGTCACTAATGTGAAAGGAGGGACAGTTTACGAAATCATGCAATGCAAATATCACGGTAATTTTCAACATCTCCTTGTCCCAGTCTGTAATCCCTACATGTTTTAAAATGACCACCATCATTCCTGTCCCTAATAACTCAAAGGCTTCATGCCCCAACGACTACCGCCCTGTAGCACTCACTTCTGTAATCATGACAGGCTGGTTATGCTTTGAGAGGCTGGTTATGGCACACTTTAACTCCACCATCCCAGCTACCCTAGACCCACTCCAATTTGCATACCGTCCCAACAGATCCATAGATGACGCAATCTCAATTGTTTGCCACATTGCCCTCACCCACCTAGATAAGAGGAATACCAATGTTAGAATGCTGTTCACTGACTACAGCTCAGTGTTCAGCACCACTGTCCCCTCCAACCTCGTCACCAAGCTTAGGACTCTGGGTCTGAACACATCCCTCTGCAACTGGACTTCCTGACTAGCCGACCCCAGGTGGTGAGGGTAGGCAACATCACCTCCGCCAAGCTGACCCTCAACACCTGGGCCCCACAGGGGTTTGTGCTTAGTCCCCTCCTGTACTCCCTGTTCACCCACGACTATGTGGCCACGCACGACTCAAACACCATTATCAAGTTTGCTGACGACACAACGGTGGTAGGCTTGATCACCGGCGACGATGAGTCAGCCTACAGGGAGGAGGTCAGTCAGTAAGACAGGGGACCTGATCGTGGACCACAGGAAACAGGGGGGCGAGCACGCCCACAAGGAAACAGGGGGGCGAGCACGCCCACATCCACACCGACGGGGCTGCAGTGGAGCAGGTTGAGAGCTTCAAGTTCATCGGTGTCCAAATCACTAAAGACTTAAAATGGTCCAAACACACACGCACAGTCGTGAAGAAGGCGTGACAGCGCCTTTTCCCCCTCAGGAAGTTGAAAAAGTTTGGCATGGGCCCTCAAATAGTTATACAGCTGTACCATTGAGAGCATATTGACTGGCTGCATCACTGCCTGGTATGGCAATAGTACCACCCTCGATCGCATGGGGCCGAGCTCCCTGCCATCCAGGACATCTACATTGAGGGAAAAAAGTATTTGATCCCCTGCTGATTTTGTACGTTTGCCCACTGACAAAGAAATGATCAGTCTATAATTTTAATGGTAGGTTTATTTGAACAGTGAGAGACAGAATAACAACAAAAAAATCCAGAAAAACGCATGTCAAAAATTTTAGAAATTGATTTGCATTTTAATGAGGGAAATAAGTATTTGACCCCCTCTCAATCAGAAAGATTTCTGGCTCCCAGGTGTCTTTTATACAGGTAACGAGCTGAGATTAGGAGCACACTCTTAAATCTCAGCTTGACACCTGTCCACAGAAGCAATCAATCAAATCAGATTCTAAACTCTCCACCATGGCCAAGACCAAAGAGCTCTCCAAGGATGTCAGGGACAAGATTATAGACCTACACAAGGCTGGAATGGGCTACAAGACCATCGCCAAGCAGCTTGGTGAGAAGGTGACAACAGTTGGTGCCATTACTCGCAAATGGAAGAAACACAAAATAACTGTCAATCTCCTTCGGCCTGGGGCTCCATGCAAGATCTCACCTCGTGGAGTTGCAATGATCATGAGAACGGTGAGGAATCAGCCCAGAATTACACGGGAGGATCTTGTCAATGATCTCAAGGCAGCTGGGACCAGTCACCAAGAAAACAATTGGTAACACACTACGCCGTGAAGGACTGAAATCCTGCAGCACCCGCAAGGTCCCCCTGCTCAAGAAAGCACATATACAGTCCCGTCTGAAGTTTGCCAATGAACATCTGAATGATTCAGAGGAGAACTGGGTGAAAGTGTTGTGGTCAGATGAGACCAAAATCGAGCTCTTTGGCATCAACTCAACTCGCAGTGTTTGGAGGAGGAGGAATGCTGCCTATGACCCCAAGAACACCATCCCCACCGTCAAACATGGAGGTGGAAACATTATGCTTTGGGGGTGTTTTTCTGCTACGGGGACAGGACAACTTCACCGCATCAAAGGGACGATGGACGGGGCCATGTACCGTCATATCTTGGGTGAGAACCTCCTTCCCTCAGCCAGGGCATTGAAAATGAGTCGTGGATGGGTATTCTAGCATGACAATGATCCAAAACACACGGCTCAAGAAGAAGCACATTAAGGTCCTGGAGTGGCCTAGCCAGTCTCCAGACCTTAATCCCATAGAAAATCTGTGGAGGGAGCTGAAGGTTTGAGTTGCCAAACGTCAGCCTCGACACCTTAATGACTTGGAGAAGATCTGCAAAGAGGAGTGGGACAAAATCCTTCCTGAGATGTGTGCAAACCTGGTGGCCAACTACAAGAAACGTCTGACCTCTGTGATTGCCAACAAGGGTTTTGCCACCAAGTACTAAGTCATGTTTTTAGAGGGGTCAAATACTTATTTCCCTCATTAAAATGCAAATCAATTTATAACATTTTTGACATGTGTTTTTCTGGATTTTGTTGTTGTTATTCTGTCTCTCACTGTTCAAATAAACCTACCATTAAAATTATAGACTGATCATGTCTTTGTCAGTGGGCAAACGTCCAAAATCAGCAGGGGATCAAATACTTTTTTCCCTCACTGTATATCAGGCAGAGTGGAAGGAAGGCCCAGAAAATCGGCACCTGTGCATCAAGTCTGACACCAACAGGCTCTTGAACAGCTTCCATCCCCAATCAATAAGACTACTACATAGCTAACAAAATAGCTACAAAGACTATCGGAGTTAACCTTGTCAATAAAGATACCTTTTATTTTTGCACTGTCTCTATACACACTCACCAGGGCCCTACACACTCGCACATAATATGCACATCCATTTATGCTGACTCTACACACACAAGCTGCTGCTACTCTGTTTATCTTATATCTTGTTTTCTAGTCACCTTACCCCTATACATATCTTCCTCCATCACTTCAGTATCCCTGCACATTGTAAATATGGTCATGGAACTGACTCTGTAAATACCGTTAGTATGCTTACTTAATTATTAATGATTAATTATTGTGATCTTCATATTTCTTCTTATTTCTCGTGTTTTTTTCTAGTATTACATTGTTATTGATTATTGCATTGTTGGGTTTTGAGTTTGCAAGAAAGGCACGTCACTGTACTTGTGCATGTGACATGTGAAACTTGAAACTATCAAGTCGTTTACAAACTAAAGTTGGGTAGCTAGCTACTAGCTTACTTAGCTAGTTACTTTGAAAACCCAGCTCAGCTAAAGTATTTGAACTACCTGCTAACAAACAACAAAACACTTATGCTTATCTTGAAGGCTCTTGTCTTGAAGTCCTGATTTTCTACGTTATCTTTACAGGTTTACATGCATTCCAAACAACATTGGCTTGTTAACTAACAACCCTGTTGTAAAATGGCTAGCTAGCAGCAGGTTAACATTAGCAATGGTATGCTAAATTAACTAACTAGCTTGAGATTGTAGATGTTAAGCTATCAATGCTTAACTGATAAAGTAGTAGCTACAAAATTCACACTCACTCGTCGTCTTTGAGGAAATTATCTTCTGTGATAGGTTTAATGGGGGCTATGTTTTCAGTCTTGGTGTTGTAATTTCGAAAGCAAACTGTCAGTTTCTCATCGAAGTCGTGGACAAGGTCCTCCATTGATGTGAAGCTGCATATGTCCCCCGAGAAGCTGTCGAGGTCTGAGAAATCTTCCACCAGGCCCGTGTCAGCCATGTTCGAGTTCAGCTGGTCCAGTCGGTTCGGCGACCCAGAGGCCGCCTTGAATTCATTGAAATCCTGCCAGTCTTCGTCGAAGTGGGCTAACGGCGCCGCCATGACTGATGCAGGGACTCGGTTCGGGCTGCGCTAACCCTGGATGGTGCGCTATCGTCCGCGATATGTAAATGATGAACCGGGACTGTAGAACAGTGGGTGGAAGCTCGCGGACTCTGACGTCACGATTGGTGGGCCTCCATCCTCTACTATTGGAGATTTTGTAGTTTTTATTTAACCTTTAAGAACAAATTCTTATTTACAATGACGGCCTACCCTGGCCAAACCTTAATGACGCTGGGCCAATTGTGCGCCGCCCTATGGGACTCCCAATCGGTTGTGATACAACCCAGGATCGAACCACGGTCTGTAGTGACGCCTCTAACACTGCAATGCAGTGCCTTAGACCGCTGCGCCACTTGGGAGCCCAAATGTGAGTTCCCTCTCGAAGATCAAAACAAACATGGTTTTTGACGTGTTTTAGAGTACCTTTTTTAAAACTATGCAATTCTTACTATTTAATCTTCGAGTATGTGTGACTGTGGTCAGTAGCATATAGGATTCTCATTTAAAATACACATTTGGCATATTTTCCCTATTGTTGCAAACTGGAGGAACAGGTCAAACAAATAAATAAATGTTGAATATTGTATTGACTTGGTTATTTCGGCTTTGAACCATGGACTGGGTTCTTGTATGTAGGCTATGTTATGTAAATAAAATACTATGGAAAATGTTATTGCAATAATATAATTTCCCACCTGGGGGCGGTGTTGAGCTAATGTAAAGAGGAATGGAGACAATTGGTCTATATATGGAGGTAATACATTTAGTCTATGACCTGTATAATAACTGGCGAAGATAATGGCGTCAACACACATGCATCTCAAATTAGAAATGTATTTCAAACAAGATGGTTTAGTCAAAATAGTCACATTTTATTGGCAACAGATCTTGTTTTCCCCTACATTTGGCATTTGATCCCCTCTGATGCACATTATTCTTCTTTCCTGCCATGTGGCTTCTCTGAATTAACACCAAATGTCATCAAATTTTCAAGTGTGACTCAATCAACAATACAAAGTTAAACACAGGAAAATTGATAGCTCTTTTCAGTCTGAGAACTCAAGCTTTCCTCTAAAGTGTGTTGAGAGGTGTTGTCCCTTTACACTGATCGAAGGTCAGTTTAGCTCTGTACCCCCTCATGATTATGGAGGACTGTGGATAGGATTGGATAAGGTAAACTGATCCTGTATCTGTGCTTAGGGAGTGACTATGCTCCAGCCCCTTGATATTCCATGTAGGGCCACAGCTCTTTTTCAAAACCCTGAATGCTTTATTGAAAATATGCATACATAACACTTCTCCTACACAACAATACAAAACAGTTAAATCACTTTTGTAATAACACATTAAAAACGCAAACAGGTCCCCATCCCCCAATAACTATTTTAATCTGCTACCAAAAACCCTTACTCCCCCACCAAGCCCTATCACCTCCAGAGAGAAATAGTTATTATTAGCATCATCAAATCATTAAAAAAAATCAAAAGACAAAAGAACAGAGTAGACACCAAGTTGCATACAGACATAGAATATGTCACCAGCAGGTGAATTATAACTTTGTGAAAGCTTTTGAGTTCTTCACTTTTGATTTGCCTCAAATCTTCAGACATGACATAAGGTGTGGATGGGGAGTTCAAGTCCATTCAGGGGTCCAGGAGATGGAAGGTTCAAGAATGGGAGAAGGACCATTCCAGACTAACCTTACAACATGGAATCACACACACACACACACGACACCCACAGAGCCACTTTTGGGTCTCAAGCGTTTTAGTAAGGGCAGAAATGGTAACTGCAACCAACAGTGCCACAAAAATAGATTCCCCCCCCCCCCGGTCTTATTCCACAGACATGCAAGTATTCAATCACCGTACATTGAGTCTCTTTTTAAAGGGGTGGACAGTTTAAACCTGATTCTTATAAGGTAACACACTCCCAAAGCATAAACCACCACACTCATATTGGCATGAGTGTTACTGCGAATATTCACTGATAAAAATGTAAGAAGTGGTGGATAAGGTAAACATTTTACCCAAAAGACAAAACTAATTATAAGCGGAATAAAAAAGAATGAGGACACCAGTTGTCTGGTTATATTTTAATATGATAATACAGGGAGGGGTCAACCAAAAAACTAATGAAATGAGAACAAAAAATAAAACAAAATATTCAGTAATTTTTAAACATGTAATATCAGTTCATAGCAAATAGTCATTACATACCCCGAATCAGAAAGGAAGAAAGCTCTGTATGGTGCTTTCACCACTGATAAGTTGGACTGGAGAGAAGGAAAGGGGTGTTGTGCAGAAGTCCCTCTCGCTCCGTATGGGCTGTATGTAAGATGTAACTTTAACTTCAAGAATGCTGTACTACTGTGTAGGGTGCATGGAATTGTGGCGTGGGCCAGATTCCAATATGATCACTTCATCCATAAGACCTTGCCCTATACCTACCCAGTCCTGTCAGACTGGGGGATAAGAGCAGGCGATCATATTGTAATTGAGCGTTTGTAGGTGTGACTTGGGGTAGACCTCTGAATGTGAAGCGTTGTGTTTTGGGTATACATGTGGGTGTGTGGGGTGTTTGTGTTAGAACGCTCTAAAATTGTAATTCTATACGTGGAACAATAAACCTCTTTCTCCAACGCTACAATCGTTAACTCCTCATATGAAATGACCCTTTTCTCACAACATTGTTTACAGCTCTTTTGAAATGCATGTCATTCACTTTTCTTTTTTAAAAGTTTTCCCACAATACAGATGTAACGCCGATCCCTCAGTGCCTTTCCAATGGTAGGTGGTGGTAAGGAGAAATATAAAAAAAGCAAAGTCAAATGTAAAAAGAAAAGCCCCAGATTTTAAAAAAAGTTTAGAAAATGGCTCTAAAGTATTATTTGTTCCACAGATAGCGACCTCTATGGGGCTTTGGATTAACTCTGAATGGGTTTAAAAGCCTCTTTAAAATGTCACTGGGAGGAGGGGGGAAAGCATGATCTTCTGCTGGTGTGAATAGAAACACACAGGTCTGCATGCACCTGCATTCAAACAAACCACACGGAAGCGCACCCAGACACACATTGACACACGCACATACACAAAGAGGAAGGACAGATGCAGTCCTCAGTGTACAGAAAAGTTGCATGTACAGACAACAGTATGTCCTTCTTAGAGAGATACTCAACACGAGGGCTGCTTCACACGAGACCAGCTACCACTGAACCCTCCCCTTTAACAGTTCACCTTTCCCCCCCTCCCCACAGGTAGATCTAGTGGAACAGTTAACAGCCGAAGTGGGAGGGGGGAGATAGGGGGTGTCAGAGGGTGAGACTTTGTAGCGAGTTTGTTCATTTTAGACTATAAAGGGATAAAAATAGCTTTTCCTAATTGAGAGCGTTTTGTTCACACTAAAGCACTCCACAGCCACTACCCCTAGTTCAACCCTAGGATTCACCTGTTAAATGATAATAATAAGAATGCTGACTATCGCAAAAAAAAAATCAAAATAAGCATAGCCTTTGCGTTTTACTTTGTCGGTTGGTTTTGTGCAGATTTTCAGCCTTCGTCCAACAACTCAAGTGCAAAGAAAGGAGCTAGAGTCAGAAGGAGAAGATAAAAACAAACAGAAGGAAGAGTTGCTATAACTCCCCCCACCTCTTTTAACACCCCCCCCCCCCCAGACACACATGGGTACATGATAGAGACAGAAGACAGACACGGTCCAATCAGTGTGGCTGGTCTGTAATGGCTGTCTGGAGAGACACCAGGCCTGTGACCCAGGGAGGAGGTGGGTTTCCAAGGGGAAGATTCAGGGGAAAGCCCCTGTTGTGGCTGTAGCCTTGTTTGGGAGAGGGGTGGAGGAGTAGGAAGCCAGCAGGGAGTACCAGTGGATCGGATTTTCCAGGTCACTGGTTCTGGATGAAGACCTGGTTTTCTAAGAGTGTGTTCATCCTCACCTCCACAGTTTTGCCAGGTCATGAGACGCAACTGATTTACTTTTGTTTCTGTTTTGTTTTGTGTTTTGTTAGGTTTAGGATTCGTTTTGATGTTTATTTGTTGTCAGTTGGTAAAAGAGAACAAGTCTTCCATTCCAGTCACCATCAACTGTCCATGTTGCTGCAGTTCTCTGGGGAGAGATGAGAGGGACATGAATTACCTGTAAAACCTTTAGCCGTTTTACGGCCATTGAGCTAACAAAATGCTAGCCGTAGTTACCGTTGAGTCCGTCCATCTCCTGTGTGTTGAGGAAGGGTGCGGGGCCCCAGACACGCACGGTGCCGTCGTCCGAGGCGGAGGCCATGAGGCCTGGGATGACAGGGTTCCAGCTAACGCAGTTGACTGTGCGAGTGTGCCCTGTCAACTCAGCGATGGGCAGCTCACTGCGCCGGTGCCAGATATACACCTTATGGTCTGAGGGGGAGGGGGAGGGGGAGAGTAGAGTGAGGTGGGGTGGAGGGGGTAAGAGAGGGGAGGAAGAGGGAGTACAATGGTATTAATATTGAAAAAGTGGCAAGGTCGACCTTCCTATGATATGCTGCAAGGCAAAGTCACTGACAAAGTCACTGCATGTGTATGTGTGTGAGAGATAATTGGGATGCAACCATAGTGAGGGATACAGCGGTGAACATTTATTTTTATTTTATTTTATTTTTATTTCACCTTTATTTAACCAGGTAAGCCAGTTGAGAACAAGTTCTCATTTACAACTGCGACCTGGCCAAGATAAAGCAAAGTAGTGCGATAAAAACAACACAGAGTTACATATGGGGTAAAAAACATAAAGTCAAAAAATACAACAGAAAATATATATACAGTGTGTGCAAACGTAGCAAGTTATGGAGGTAAGGCAATAAATAGGCTATAGTGCAAAATATTTACAATTAGTATTAACACTGGAATGCTAGATGTGCAAGAGATTATGTGCAAATAGAGATACTGGGGTGCAAAAGAGCAAAATAAATAACAATATAGGGATGAGGTAGTTGGGTGGGCTAATTTCAGATGGGCTGTGTACAGGTGCAGTGATCGGTAAGGTGCTCTGACAACTGATGCTTAAAGTTAGTGAGGGAGATAAGTCTCCAGCTTCAGAGATTTTTGCAATTCGTTCCAGTCATTGGCAGCAGAGAACTGGAAGGAATGGCGGCCAAAGGAGGTGTTGGCTTTGGGAATGACCAGTGAGATATACCTGCTGGAGCGCAGACTACGGGTGGGTGCTGCTATGGTGACCAATGAGCTAAGATAAGGCAGGGATTTGCCTAGCAGTGATTTATAGATGGCCTGGAGCCAGTGGGTTTGACGACGAACATGTAGTGAGGACCAGCCAACAAGAGCGTACAGGTCACAGTGGTGGGTAGTGTATGGGGCTTTGGAGACAAAACGGATGGCACTGTGATAGACTACATCCAATTTGCTGAGTAGAGTGTTGGAGGCTATTTTGTAAATGACATCGCCGAAGTCAAGGATCGGTAGGATAGTCAGTTTTACGAGGGCATGTTTGGCAGCATGAGTGAAGGAGGCTTTGTTGCGAAATAGGAAGCCGATTCTAGATTTAACTTTGGATTGGAGATTCTTAATGTGAGTCTGGAAGGAGAGTTTACAGTCTAACCAGACACCTAGGTATTTGTAGTTGTCCACATACTCTAGGTCAGACCCGTCGAGAGTGGCGATTCTAGTCGGGTGGGCGGGTGCCAGCAGCGTTCGATTGAAGCCTGCAGGTCCCAAACATGTTTGTTCTAGGGCTCAATATCAGCCATTACACCAATCCTGAGCTTAAGGAGTAGCTGATGCCTAAAATGGCTGCTGTTGGGTCTGTGGGGGTACCTTCGCTGCCGCTGGCGATGAAGTCTTCATTGTGTCCTCCGAAGCAGGAGTGGATGGTGTAGAAGCCCTGGGTCACACCCTGGTACTTCCTCACCAACACCCGGTCCTGCAGGTCCCAAAGATGCACTCCCTGTGGGGGGGTAGAATGGAGGGAGGAGGGGAGCAGTTAGACACTAAAGACAGCCATTAGCACGGCCACAAACTCCTACTCCTCCAACGTCTCCACACACACACACCCGCTTCAGTGTTCAGGTATAGCACCATATCCCCACTCACCTGAGTTGCTACATTTAACAAAGCTAATCTTCCGTTCTTGGAAACAGTGAAAGACATGATAGGGTGGTCCTCCTGAACTCTGTAAGAGACAAATTCACAACAAATATGGTCAATTACTAATCTGTGTTCTGTTCAATATCTGTATAGACAATTGTATAAGTAAGATTAGTAATTCAGAGCGCATTACATGCTCCAGTATTGCTTCATTTGTAGGTCTATTAATAAACTATTTATAAAACAATAAACACTTAGTAACTCATGTATCATTTGTTAATATATAAACCATGCATTATTTATTACTAAGACTTCTGTCAACATTCCCTTTACATATTTTGAGTTAATCAACTGATGAATACAGCCCTCACATGTTTCTGTCCGTTAGGTCCTCAAAGTTGTAACCCCGGATCCGCTGGTGTGTGTCTGAAGCTAGCACCGTCCTGCCGTCCCCCACACACCAGAGGCACTGCACACGCACGCCCTCCCATGAGTCCAACAGGTTACCGTCCAGGTCCTACCATTAACACAACAATCAATCAATGAAATACATAGGTCCAAATGGATATAGTCCAGATCCTGGGAATCAATCAATCACACACAGGCCAGTCCAAAATGTTAAATCACTCATGCCCCTAGAAACTCATAGAAAAATCAGACACACATTTTAGCAATTGCACAAATACAGTTTGTAACAAACACACCGACACACTAGATCCTGACAATCTGTTTTGGAGGTCAGCAGGTTCCTGTCTAGTCAGCTAATCAATAAAAGGTGTGAAGCTGCAAATCTAAAAGTAGCCAGTCCATATGCTATCCTGTATTAGTCCCTCCCCGCTGTAGTGTATTCATTCCTGCTGTCCTGTATCCTCCTCACATATCACCCTGTACTCTCCCCTCTACTCACACACTGGCAGGACAAACTGAAAGAACTAACTGGTATATCTGGTGGATAGATCACACACACACACACAGCAAACTGGTACAACACACCTTCCCACACCAATACCTACACACTGGTAGAATTGTCCCCTCTGTCCCCCGGTGACGAAGCGTTTCCCATCAGGGTTCCAAGCCACACTGGTCAGACTGTCCTCGTGGGACTGGCTCATCTTGGTCCGCAACTCTCCTGTCTGCCCACCAAGGGACAAACACCACTCAGTCAGTACAGACACTGAAGAGTTCCCAGCCTGGAGGTCTACTGCGTGGTTGTTTTTATCAGTCGCATTTAAAATCAGGGACTATCTGGCCAATAGATTACATTAATTGATGTTTCTATTTATCTAATTAACTCCAATCAATCATTCAAGCCCCATCCTGGACGGTTGCAGTGTATGCCTGCACCAATTGAATACCAGCAATAACAGACGGCGTTGCCGGGCAGTGTGTGTGTGGGTTGCAATACCTGGATGTTCCAGTGTGTGTGTGTGTGTGTGTGGTGTATGTATGTACAGTGGGGAAAAAAAGTATTTAGTCAGCCACCAATTGGGCAAGTTCTCCCACTTAAAAAGATGAGAGGCCTGTAATTTTCATCATAGGTACACGTCAACTACGACAGACAAATTTAGAAAAAAAAATCCAGAAAATCACATTGTAGGATTTATTATGAATTTATTTGCAAATTATGGTGGAAAATAAGTATTTGGTCACCTACAAACAAGCAAGATTTCTGGCTCTCACAGACCTGTAACAACTTCTTTAAGAGGCTCCTCTGTCCTCCACTCGTTACCTGTATTAATGGCACCTGTTTGAACTTGTTATCAGTATAAAAGACACCTGTCCACAACCTCAAACAGTCACACTCCAAACTCCACTATGGCCAAGACCAAAGAGCTGTCAAAGGACACCAGAAACAAAATTGTAGACCTGCACCAGGCTGGGAAGACTGAATCTGCAATAGGTAAGCAGCTTGGTTTGAAGAAATCAACTGTGAGAGCAATTATTAGGAAATGGAAGACATACAAGACCACTGATAATCTCCCTCGATCTGGGGCTCCACGCAAGATCTCACCCCGTGGGATCAAAATGATCACAAGAACGGTGAGCAAAAATCCCAGAACCACACGGGGGGACCTAGTGAATGACCTGCAGAGAGCTGGGACCAAAGTAACAAAGCCTACCATCAGTAACACACTACGCCGCCAGGGACTCAAATCCTGCAGTGCCAGACGTGTCCCCCTGCTTAAGCCAGTACATGTCCAGGCCCGTCTGAAGTTTGCTAGAGTGCATTTGGATGATCCAGAAGAGGATTGGGAGAATGTCATATGGTCAGATGAAACCAAAATATAATTGTCGTGTTTGGAGGACAAAGAATGCTGAGTTGCATCCAAAGAACACCATACCTACTGTGAAGCATGGGGGTGGAAACATCATGCTTTGGGGCTGTTTTTCTGCAAAGGGACCAGGACGACTGATCCGTGTAAAGGAAAGAATGAATGGGGCCATGTATCGTGAGATTTTGAGTGAAAACCTCCTTCCATCAGCAAGGGCATTGAAGATGAAACGTGGCTGGGTCTTTCAGCATGACTGATCCCAAACACACCGCCCGGGCAATGAAGGAGTGGCTTCGTAAGAAGCATTTCAAGGTCCTGGAGTGGCCTAGCCAGTCTCCAGATCTCAACCCCATAGAAAATCTTTGGAGGAAGTTGAAAGTCCGTGGTGCCCAGCGACAGCCCCAAAACATCACTGCTCTAGAGGAGATCTGCATGGAGGAATGGGCCAAAATACCAGCAACAGTGTGTGAAAACCTTGTGAAGACTTACAGAAAACGTTTGACCTGTGTCATTGCCAACAAAGGGTATATAACAAAGTATTGAGAAACTTTTGTTATTGACCAAATACTTATTTTCCACCATAATTTGCAAATAAATTCATAAAAAATCCTACAATGTGATTTTCTGGATTTTTTTTCTCATTTTGTCTGTCATAGTTGACGTGTACCTATGATGAAAATTACAGGCCTCTCTCATCTTTGTAAGTGGGAGAACTTGCACAATTGGTGGCTGACTAAATACTTTTTTCCCCCACTGTATGTATGTATGTATGTATGGGGATTTCCATACTTGGACATTCCAGAGCCAGAGTTCAGAGCAGTCATCAGGACCGCAGGCGATCAGGTAGGTGTCATCAGGGCTCCAGGCTAGGTAGGACACACCGTAGGCATGGCCCTCTAGGGTCCGCAGCAGCTTCAACTGGTGGCTCTCCTAGACACCACACAGACCAGGCTCTGGGTTAGCGTAAAGCACTAATGTGAAGACAGTAGATCAGGGGTCTGCAACAGGCTTAGTTGCGGTCAATTTGCAGTGTATTATAATTTTGTTTGCTCCAACAAAAATCGTCCCGCGGCTGAATCTAGTTGCCTACCTCTGCAGTAGATGGTGGCTATCTTTGCCATTAAAGCAGCAGATGACTCCTCCTATATGGCATATAGTGGGAATGTACACAGCCGGTGGTGTGGGGGAAATGGACTTAGCGTGGTACTCACAGGGTCCACCTGCCAGATGATTACGGTGGTGTCTTTGGAGCCGGTGGCCAGCTTGGTGCCGTCGTTGGAGAATTTACAGAACCACACCTCGTTACAGTGCTCTGTGAGGATCTGCTGCGTGTAGCACGGGAACTGCTTCCTGTGGATGGGGTCAACCAGGAGAGAGAGGTCATCCAAGGATTAAACAAAAAGGCCAGAGAAAAAAAGGGGAGGATGAGAAGAAAATACAAGAGGAGGATAGTGGAGAGAGAGAAAGGTATAGAATGAAGAGGAGTGGAGGATAGTGGAGAGAGAGAAAGGTATAGCATGAAGAGGAGTGGAGGATAGCAGAGAGAGAGAGAAAGGTATAGCATGAAGAGGAGTGGAGGATAGCAGAGAGAGAGAGAAAGGTATAGAGTGAAGAGGAGTGGAGGATAGCAGAGAGAGAGAAAGGTATAGAATGAAGAGGAGTGGAGGATAGCGGAGAGAGAGAGAAAGGTATAGAATGAAGAGGAGTGGAGGATAGCGGAGAGAGAGAGAAAGGTATAGAATGAAGAGGAGTGGAGGATAGCGGAGAGAGAGAAAGGTATAGAATGAAGAGGAGTGGAGGATAGCGGAGAGAGAGAGAAAGGTATAGAATGAAGAGGAGTGGAGGATAGTGGAGAGAGAAAAAGGTATAGCATGAAGAGGAGTGGAGGATAGTGGAGAGAGAAAGGTATAGCATGAAGAGGAGTGGAGGATAGTGGAGAGAGAAAAAGGTATAGCATGAGTATTATAAGAGGAGTGGAGGATAGTGGAGAGAGAGAGAAAGGTATAGAATGAAGAGGAGTGGAGGATAGCGGAGAGAGAGAAAGGTATAGAATGAAGAGGAGTGGAGGATAGCGGAGAGAGAGAGAAAGGTATAGAATGAAGAGGAGTGGAGGATAGTGGAGAGAGAAAAAGGTATAGCATGAAGAGGAGTGGAGGATAGTGGAGAGAGAGAAAGGTATAGCATGAAGAGGAGTGGAGGATAGTGGAGAGAGAAAAAGGTATAGCATGAGTATTATAAGAGGAGTGGAGGATAGTGGAGAGAGAGAGAAAGGTATAGCATGAAGAGGAGTGGAGGACAGTGGAGAGAGAGAGAAAGGTATAGCATGAAGAGGAGTGGAGGATAGTGGAGAGAGAGAGACAGGTATAGAATGAAGAGGAGTGGAGGATCGAGGCTCTACGGGTGAGACGGAGTTGGTAAACGATTGAGGGTGATATCTTATGTCCTCTTAACTTTTGCAGTGCTCAAAAATAACATAAATAAAAAAACGACGTACCATTCCAAATACACAGGACACTTCTGTACAAAATGAGTTCAGAAAATTGCAGCTCGCCATTGCATTACATGCAACGTTTATACATAGGTTCTGAGTTTTTCCTGACCATGTGGGCCCCGAGTTTCCCCAAGTCAGGTCAAGGGGTCAGGAAAACTCTATAATACACAAAGACCCTATTTTGAAACATGCTTTTCTATACAGTGAGGGAAAAACGTATTTGATCCCCTGCTGATTTTGTACATTTGCCCACTGACAAAGAAATGATCAGTCTATAATTTTAATGGTAGGTTTATTTGAACAGTGAGAAACAAAATAACAACAAAAAAATCCAGAAAAACCCATGTCAAAAATTTTTGAAATTGATTTGCATTTTAATGAGGGAAATAAGTATTTGACCCCCTCTCAATCAGAAAGATTTCTGGCTCCCAGGTGTCTTTTATACAGGTAACGAGCTGAGATTAGGAGCACACTCTTAAAGGGAGTGCTCCTAATCTCAGCTTGTTACCTGTATAAAAGACACCTGTACACAGAAGCAATCAATCAGATTCCAAACTCTCCAACATGGCCAAGACCAAAGAGCTCTCCAAGGATGTCAGGGACAAGATTGTAGACCTACACAAGGCTGGAATGGGCTACAAGACCATCACCAAGCAGCTTGGTGAGAAGGTGACAACAGTTGGTGCGATTATTCGCAAATGGAAGAAACACAAAAGAACTGTCAATCTCCCTCTGCCTGGGGCTCCATGCAAGAACTCACCTAGTGGAGTTGCAATGATCATGAGAACGGTGAGGAATCAGCCCAGAACTACACGGGAGGATCTTGTCAATGATCTCAAGGCAGCTGGGACCATAGTCACCAAGAAAACAATTGGTAACACACTACGCCGTGAAGGACTGAAATCCTGCAGTGCCAGCAAGGTCCCCCTGCTCAAGAAAGCACATATACAGGGCCGTCTGAAGTTTGCCAATGAACATCTGAATGATTCAGAGGAGAACTGGGTGAAAGTGTTGTGGTCAGATGAGACCAAAATCGAGCTCTTTGGCATCAACTCAACTCGCCGTGTTTGGAGCAGGAGGAATGCTGCCTATGACCCCAAGAACACCATCCCCACCGTCAAACATGGAGGTGGAAACATTTACATTTACGTCATTTAGCAGACGCTCTTATCCAGAGCGACTTACAAATTGGTGCATTCACCCTATAGCCAGTGGGATAACCACTTTACCATTTTTTTTTTTTTTTTTTTAGGGGGGGTAGAAGGATTACTTTATCCTATCCCAGGTACTCCTTAAAGAGGTGGGGTTTCAAATGTCTCCGGAAGGTGGTGAGCGACTCCGCCGTCCTGGCGCCGTGAGGGAGCTTGTTCCACCATTGGGGTGCCAGAGCAGCGAACAGTTTTGACTGGGCTGAGCGGGAACTATGCTTCCGCAGAGGAAGGGGAGCTAGCAGGCCAGAGGTGGATGAACGCAATGCCCTCGTTTGGGTGTAGGGACTGATCAGAGCCTGAAGGTACGGAGGTGCCGTTCCCCTCACAGCTCCATAGGCAAGCACCA
Organism: Coregonus lavaretus; assembly: GCF_964263955.1. NCBI lineage: Eukaryota > Metazoa > Chordata > Actinopteri > Salmoniformes > Salmonidae > Coregonus > Coregonus lavaretus. Next base: position 18,365,598 of record NC_140018.1, on the reverse strand, counting down.
TGGTCTTGTAACAGCTGCGAGCTTCAACTGGAAGCCAGTGGAGTGTGCGAAGGAGCGGGGTGACGTGAGAGAACTTGGGAAGGTTGAACACCAGACGGGCAGCGGCATTCTGGATGAGTTGTAGGGGTTTAATGGCACAGGCAGGGAGCCCAGCCAACAGCGAGTTGCAGTAATCCAGACGGGAGATGACAAGTGCCTGGATTAGCATTATGCTTTGGGTGTATTTTTCTGCTAAGGGGACAGGATAACTTCACCGCATCAAAGGGACGATGGACGGGGCCATGTACTGTCAAATATTGGGTGAGAACCTCCTTCCCTCAGTCAGGGCATTGAAAATGGGTCGTGGATGGGTATTCCAGCATGACAATGACCCAAAACACATGGCCAAGGCAACAAAGGAGTGGCTCAAGAAGAAGCACATTAAGGTCCTGGAGTGGCCTGGCCAGTCTCCAGACCCTAATCCCATAGAAAATCTGTGGAGGGAGCTGAAGGTTCGAGTTCCCAAACGTCAGCCTCGAAACCTTAATGACTTGGAGAAGATCTGCAAAGAGGAGTGGAACATAATCCCTCCTGAGATGTATGCAAACCTGGTGGCCAACTACAAGAAACGTCTGACCTCTGATTGCCAACAAGGTTTTTGCCACCAAGTACTAAGTCATGTTTTGCAGAGGGGTCAAATACTTATTCCCCTCATTAAAATGCAAATCAATTTATAACATTTTTGACATGCATTTTTCTGGATTTTGTTGTTGTTATTCTGTCTCTCACTGTTCAAATAAACCTACCATTAAAATTATAGACTGATCATGTCTTTGTCAGTGGGCAAACGTACAAAATCAGCAGGGGATCAAATACTTTTTTCCGTCACTGTATATCCGCATAGATAATTGCCACCATCTTTACAGATGTCTACAGTAAGCATCGTAAAAAGAAAAGGTTGTCAGGTTGTCTGTTTTTTTGCACATTTCAGCTGTGTTTGGCAGAAACTGTCACCCTGAGTGTGTTGCTGACCGGCTGCAGACGTGGTCCAGGAGCAAGGTGACAGAGTCCAGGCTGCTGTCCAGTTTGGTGTTATGGTAGAGGCAGCGGTCTCTCTGCAGCTCCACAGCCTGTCTGAGCAGGGTCTGCAGCCGGCGTGGAGGCAGCATCACCGACGGGGGCAGGTACGCTGGAGAGGAAGTGAGTTGGAAAGAAGGACCAGGAGTTAAACTATAGTCCAGTCTGAAGTACATCCCTAGACCCCTGTGAAGCCCCATGTGAGTGTTTGTGTATAAGGTGTCATGAGGCTGTGTGAGGTAGCGTGTGTATTTATATTAAGTAGAATGTGTGTGTGCAGCTGTTTATGGAGGTACCATTGTAAACTCAGCAAAAAAAAAAAGAAACGTCCCTTTTTCAGGACCCTGTCTTTCAAAGATAATTCGTAAAAATCCAAATAACTTCACAGATCTTCATTGTAAAGGGTTTAAACACTGTGTCCCCATGCTTGTTCAATGAACCATAAACAATTAATGAACATGCACCTGTGGAACAGTCGTTAAGACACTAACAGCATTCAGACGGTAGGCAATTAAGGTCACAGTTATGAAAACTTAGGACACTAGAGAGGCCTTTCTACGGACTCTGAAAAACCCCAAAAGAAAGATGCCCAGGGTCCCTGCTCATCTGCGTGAACGTGCCTTAAGCATGCTGCAAGGAGGCATGAGGACTGCAGATGTGGCCAGGGCAATAAATTGCAATGTCCGTACTGTGAGACGCCTAAGACAGCGCTACAGGACGGACAGCTGATCGTCCTCACAGTGGCAGACCACATGTAACACCTGCAAAGGATTGGTAAATCCGAATATCACACCTGCGGGACAGGTACAGGATGGCAACAACAACTGCCCGAATTACACCAGGAACGCACACAATCCCTCCATCAGTGCTCAGACTGTCCGCAATAGGCTGGACTGAGGGCTTGTAGGCATGTTGTAAGGCAAGTCCTCACCAGACATCACCGGCAACAACGTCGCCTATGGGCACAAACCCACCATCGCTGGACCAGACAGGACTGGCAAAAAGTGCTCTTCACTGACGAGTCGCGGTTTAGTCTCACCAGGGGTGATGGTCGGATTCGCGTTTATCGTTGAAGGAATGAGCGTTACACCGAGGCCTGTACTCTGGAGCAGGATCGATTTGGAGGTGGAGGGTCCATCATGGTCTGGGACGGTGTGTCACAGCATCATCGGACTGAGCTTGTTGTCATTGCAGGCAATCTCAATGCTGTGCGTTACAGGGAAGACATCCTCCTCCCTCATGTGGTACCCTTCCTGCAGGTTCATCCTGACATGACCCTCCAGCATGACAATGCCACCAGCCATACTGCTCGTTCTGTGCGTGATTTCCTGCAAGACAGGAATGTCAGTGTTCTGCCATGGCCAGCAAAGAGCCCGGATCTCAATCCCATTGAGCACGTCTGGGACCTGTTGGATCGGAGGGTGAGGGCTAGGGCTAGGGCCATTCCCCCCAGAATTGTCTGGGAACTTGCAGGTGCCTTGGTGGAAGAGTGGGGTAATATCTCACAGCAAGAACTGGCAAATATGGTGCAGTCCATGAGGAGATGCACTGCAGTACTTAATGCAGTTGGTGGCCTCACCAGATACTGACTGTTACTTTTGACCCCCCCTTTGGGACACATTTTTCCATTTCTGTTAGTCACGTCTGTGGAACTTGTTCAGTTTATGTCTCAGTTGTTGAATCGTATGTTAATACAAATATTTACACGTTAAGTTTACTGGAAATAAACACCGTTTACAGTGAGAGGACGTTTCTTTTTTTGCTGAGTATGTATTTAGGCTCCCGAGTGGCCTAAGGCACTGCATCGCAGTGCTAGAGGCATCACTACAGACCCTGGTTCGATCCCGGGCTGTATCACATCCGGCCGTGATCGGGAGTCTCATAGGGCGGCACACAATTGGCCCAGCGTCATCCGGGTTAGGGGAGGGTTTGGCCGAGGTAAGCCGTCATTGTAAATAAGAATTTGTTCTTAACTGACTTGCCTAGCTAAATTAAATGTAAAAAAGTATTGTGTGTGTGGAACATCTCATCCTACATCAAAGACAACACTCCTCAGTATCAGACGGATGTAGCTACAGCAGCACTGGACTACCCCATAAAGTCAAAGTGGAATGATGTTTTTCAATTTTTTGTATACAAATTAATCAAAAATTAACAAAATGAAATGTTTTGAGTCAATAAGTATTCAACCTCTGTTATGGCAGGCCTAAATAAGTTCAGGAGTAAAAATGTGGTTTAAAAGGTTACATGGACTCACTCTGTGTGCAATAAGTGTTTAACATGATTTTTGAATGACTACTTCATCTCTGTACCCCACACATACAATTATCTGTAAGGTCCCCAAGTTGAGCAGTGAATTTCAAACACAGATTCAACCACAAAGACCAGGGAGGTTTTCCAATGCCTCAAAGGTTTCCTATTGTTAGATTCTGGGAAAAAATAAGAAAAAAAAGCAGACATTGAATATCCCTTTGAGCATGGTGAAGTTATTAACTACACTTTGGATGGTGTATCAATACACCAAGTCACTACAAAAGATACAGGCCCTCTTTCCTAACTCAGTTGGCGGAGAGGACGGAAACCGCTCAGGGATTTCGCCATGAAGCCAATGGTGACTTTAAAACAGTTAGAGTTTAATGGATTTGATAGGAGAAAACTGAGGAATCAACAACATAGTTATTACTCCACAATACTAAGCTAATTGACAGAGTGAAAAAAACTAAGCCTATACTGAATACAAATATTCCAAAACATACATTCTGTTTGCAACAAGGCACTAAAGTAAAACTGCAACAAATGTGGCAAAGCAATTCACTTTTTGTCCTGAATACAAAGTGTTGTGTTTTATTGGATTTGCCCCAAAAATATTAATTGTTAAGGACTGGAGAGTTTTTCAGGATAAAAAAAATAAACAGAATGGAGCTAAGCACAGGCAAAATCCTAGAGGAAAACCTGGTTCAGTCTGCTTTCCACCAGACACTGGGAGATGAATTCACCTTTCAGCAGGACAATAAACTAAAACAAGTCCAAATCTACACTGGAGTTGCATACCAAGAAGACAGTGAATGTTCCCAAGTGGCAGAGTTACAGTTTTGACTTCAATCTACTTAAAGATCTACGGCAACACTTTAAAAGGTTGTCTAGAAATGATCAACAACCAATTTGACCGATTTTGAAAATAATAAATGGGCAAATGTTGCACAATCCAGGTGTGGAAAGCTCTTAAGAGAAACCTACCCAGAAAGACTTGCAGCTGTAAATCGGTGCCAAGGTGATTCTAACATGTATTGACTCAGGGGGTTGAATACTTATGTAATCAAGATATATTAGTGTTTTATTATCAAATGATTGTGTAGATAGTTGACAAAAACAATGACAATTAAATACATTTTAACCCCACCTTGTAAATCAAAGGGTGTGAATATTTTCTCATGGCACTGTACACAAACATTCTCGTCAGAAGAGCCTGATTTGATGATGATAATGTGTTTTCTTGAATACCGAATAAGTCAGATACTGTTGTTATGGGGGAGGCAAGAGGGAGAAGCTGATTTGGGAAGTGGGCTGCTCATTCCATTGTTACATGGAGCAGGCCTTTTCTGAAAAGTTCCTTCAATACCAGCCCCTCATGTCACGCTTGGACAGCCTGGGATACAAATGCAAGTTAGTGGTGTTATATTTGGCAGTCTGGGCCACGTACAGTACATACATAGGCCTATGGTATGCGGCTTTCAGATTACAGGCCTGCCTAAGAGTAGAGCAAAACAACTGGCTAGGTAGTCTGCTCCGTTTCAGCAGTTATTGGCAGTATTTAAAATGTGTGTGCTCAGTGTTCTCACTCTGTAGCTTGTCTAGTAGTCGGCAGCGGGAGTTTGTGCCTTTGCCCTCCCACTCAGCCTTGGCACGCAGGTCCTCTGCATGGCTACACATCAGATACCTACACAACACAACACGAGTCAGCCTACAACACACACCTCTGGATAAATCACTGTTATGCATGACCTGTAATAACAGTATTATTAACCTGTATTTACTGTAATAACACTGTATAACCTGGTTATTAATCCAAAGACACAGATCGAACTAGGACAATGTGACGACTGATCAACCACTGATGCAAAGTTGGTTGTTAGTTTGTCCTTATAATATACATGTTTTCAATAACTGATATACCTACTGAGTATGCAGCAGTTGGCATGATTGTTTTCTTTACATGCTGAATATTTGGATAATGTCCAAGTTGTACTTGACAGCATAACAGTTGATGATTGACTTGTGTTGACTACTTGACTTATGTTAATCAAGTAATAGACGAACCCACTGAATATGTGGATGATGTTTGTGCTTGATTGATCAGATAGTTGATTGATATGATCGGAAGGGACTACAATGGCATACTGACTGTGTGGGGGGGAAGTGTGTTGAGTGACATCTTTATTAGGCTAGCTAGATTAATAAAGTGATTGATATGTAATGACGTACCCGCTGAGAACATGGATGCGGTCCGTGTTATACTTGAGCGGAGTGAGCTCTCCCCTGAGCACCTGCAGCGCCTCGAGAACCTTCCCGTCCTCCAGGTACTCCAGATACTTCTGCTGCAGGAGCAGGAACTTCATACGCTACAGAGAGAGGGAGGCAAGGAAAGGGGTAGAGATAGATGGAGAAGAGAAAGGTGGAGAGCGGGAGATGAAGACAGAGGGGCGAGGAAATTTGAGAAAATAAGTGGGAGGGGGGGTTGATAGATTCAAAACACAACCCCCCAACGACTAATCCTGTGCTCCAAAGGGGGCAGGCACTCATACCAACATCGTTTGTGTGACAGGCAGCATTGCCATGGTGAGAGTGAACCGGCGCCTATGGTTGGCCTTGGGCACACGTGGTGGGCGTTGGCTTAACCCCGGAGACCTCACTGTGCCAGCTGTAACTGGCCACTTCCTTATTAACTTAATACTTGTGACAACAAACAAGAGTGTTAACCAGTCTGGGTATTTTGGTCAGTTGTGACTTTTCTGGTATTAATAAAGGGAGTTTGTCTTATCTTGGGCCTGCAGTGTCTGCCACAGCCCAAGAGACGACTTAACGCACTGTAAAACATACAGCATGTGCACACAACAGACACACACCCTGTGAGAAGGACCAACACAGTCTTACGTTTTCAATTATAACCATGACTCTGGCATATAAATTACCATCGGCAAGTGCCAACCATAATCATAGTAGCAGCCATTCCAGGTTGACATACACTACATCTCATTCCAAAATCATGGAATGGGGTTGGTCCCCCTTTGCTGCTCTAACAGCATCCACTCTTCTGTGAAGGCTTTCCACTAGATGTTGGAACATTGCTGCGGTGACTAGCTTCCATTCAGCCACAAGAGCATTAGTGAGGTCGGGTAATGATTTTGGGTGATTAGGCCTGGCTCACAGTCGGCGTTCCAATTCATCCCAAAGGTGTTAGACTGGGTTGAGGTCAGGGCTCTGTGCAGGCCAGTCAAGTTCTTCCACAACGATCTCGACAAACCATTTCTGTATGGACCTTTCTTTTGAGCACAGGGGCATTGTCATGCTGAAACACGAAAGGGCCTTCCCCAAACTGTTGCCACAAAGTTGGAAGCACATAATCGTTTAGAATTTCATTGTATGCTGTAGCATTAATATTTCCCCTTCACTGGAACTAAGGGGCCTAGGCCGAACCATGAAAAACAGCCCCAGGTCATTATTCCTCCTCCACCAAACTTTACAGTTGTCACTATGCATTCGAGCAGGTAGCGTTCTCCTGGCATCCGCCAAACCCAGATCTGTCCGTCGGACTGCCAGATGGTGAGGAGTGATTCATCACTCCAGAGAACGCGTTTCCAATGCTTCAGAGCTTTACACCACTCCAGCCGACGCTTGGCATTGCGCATGGTGATCTTAGGCTTGTGTGCGGCTGCTCGGCCATGGAAACCAATTTCATGAAGCTCCCTACGAAAAGTTATTGTGCTGACGTTGCTTCCAGGGGCAGTCTGGAACTCGGTAGTGAGTGTTGCAACCAAGGACAGACAAACCTTCAGCGGTCCCGTTCTGTGAGCTTGTGTGGCCTACCCCTTCGCGGCTGAGCCGTTGTTGCTCCTAGACATTCCCACTTCACAATAACAGCATTCACAGTTGACCGGGGCAGCTATAGCATGGCAGAAATTTGACCAACTGACTTATTGGAAAGGTGGAATCCTATGACAGTGCCACGTTGAAGGTCACTGAGCTTTTCAGTAAGGCCATTCTACTGCCAATGTTTGTCTATGGAGATTGCATGGCTGTGCGCTCTATTTTATATACTAGTCAGCAACCGGTGTGGCTGAAATAGCCGAATCCACTCATTTGAAGGGGTGTCCACATACACTATATAGTGGGGAGAACAAATATTTGATACACTGCCGATTTTCCTACTTACAAAGCATGTACTTTTTATCATAGGTACACTTCAACTGTGAGAGACGGAATCTAAAACAAAAATCCAATAAATCACATTGTATGATTTTTAAGTAATTAATTTGCATTTTATTGCATGACATACGTATTTGATCACCTACCAACCAGTAAGAATTCCGGCTCTCACAGACCTGTTAGTTTTTCTTTAAGAAGCCCTCCTGTTCTCCACTCATTACCTGTATTAACTGCACCTGTTTGAACTCGTTACCTGTATAAAAGACACCTGTCCACACACTCAATCAAACAGACTCCAATCTCTTCACAATGGCCAAGACCAGAGAGCTGTGTAAGGACATCAGGGATAAAATTGTAGATCTGCACAAGGCTGGGATGGGCTACAGGACAATAGGCAAGCAGCTTGGTGAGAAGGCAACAACTGTTGGCGCAATTAGAAAATGGAAGAAGTTCAAGATGACTGTCAATCAGTCTCCAGACCTGAACCCAATAGAAAATCTTTGGAGGGAGCTGAAAGTCTGTAATGCCCAGCAACAGCCCCGACATCCTGAAGGATCTGGAGACGGTCTGTATGGAGGAGTGGGCCAAAATCCCTGCTGCAGTGTGTGCAAACCTGGTCAAGACCTACAGGAAACGTATGATCTCTGTAATTGCAAACAAAGGTTTCTGTACCAAATATTAAGTTCTGCTTTTCTGATGTATCAAATATTTATGTCATGCAATAAAATGCAAATTAATTACTTAAAAATCATACAATGTGATTTTCTGGATTTTTGTTTTAGATTCCGTCTCTCACAGTTGAAGTGTACCTATGATAAAAAATTACAGACCTCTACGTGCTTTGTAAGTAGGAAAACCTTCAAAATCGGCAGTGTATCGAATACTTGTTCTCCCCACTGTATATAAAAGTATCTTGCATGCAGTCTTGCTATAATGCAGGGCAAAAAAAATGCTATTTGTTTTTAGACATGCATAAAATAGGATAGCCAACCTCTTACAGTTAAAATGGATTGCATTTGCAATAACAAGCCCTTGGCTTACAGCTAGTAAGTGCAACATAAAACCCCACAGGTGCAAGACGAAGCTAAGCCACAGGAGACCATTTTGAGATCTAGCCTATCCTGTCTCCTAATGAGCTAGCTAGGTCTGATAAGTATAATTTAGTCTAGCTGCAGTCCTCTGAGTGTTCTTTAGTTGACTTCTGAATGTGCTGTACCCATGGGAGAGGCGACTCCCCTCATTTACAATCGCAGAAGAGCTGAATGACATATGAACTCCATCTCAGGGCTCCACCAGAATATGCATGGATTTTAGGCTATAAGATATAAAATATATATATATAAATATACAAGATATACAGTTGACTGAATTAATCAATGATTAACTCAATAATCCAACATTAAACACTAGCAATGTGATTATACAACTATGCTTTTGTCGAATAATACTAGTGGTGGCAAAATGTAATTGAGAAACATTCCCTACACTTGCCATCTGACTAGCAAATGACTAAATGCAGGATATTATACCCCCATGTATGAGGATATCTGTTGTAAACATTCCATTCAGTCCCTCCAAGGCATTTCAGAACACTTGAAATTCCACAGTCAGAAAGGATACGCCTCACAAAGGGGGGACTTTCTATTTACATTTCAGTTATTTAGCAGACGCTCTTATCCAGAGCAACTTACAGGAGCAATTAGGGTTAAGTGGCTTGCTCAAGGGACAGATTTTTCACCTAGTCGGCTCGAGGATTCTAACCAGCGACCTTTCGCGGTTACTAGCCCAACGCTCTTAACCGCTAGGCTACCTGCCGCCCACTTTCTAATCTAGAACAGTCAGGTTTGGGACAGAACCGTTCTAGAACCTGTGTATACCCTTTCACTGCATGGCTGACTGTCTATATGGTCAGGTTTGGGCTTACCACAATAGCGTTGGGAGAATGCATCAGTGCTCTCAGCTCGTTGAGATCATTCTCAGCCTGGACCAAAACAAAGAGAAAGAGGCAGGGGAGACAAATAGTTGGCTCAGCACTTTCTCTCCACAAAAACGACAAATCAAAACAGTTGACCACTACAAGGTACCACCAGAAACAACACTTTCTCAGTGGAGGAAGTCAATAATTGTCATTATCATGGTGTGCGAAGCCATTTTGTTGCTACAGTTCAGATAGTGCGCAGTAGTATCTGTACATTTATGGGATTTTACAAGCCCAAGGCTCTTGGAATGGGAGCATTTTGGGTCAATGTAGAAGAGAAAGTTCAGCAAACTGAGCTAGTTTTATGATCAAATAACACATTCTTAAAAAGACCCCTTAATAGGAACGTACATATATTTGAATCACAGAGTTCCAATCTTTTGATTGGCACCTATGTTTATTAATAGCACTGTTAATTTACTCCATATGTAGCCTAACGTTGGTGTTGTACATGTGATAGATACTTATACTTAGTAACAGAACCATGCTATTGGTACAGTCTCTAAAGTTAAGCATAGCATTATAGGTGCAGGTGTAACTATGGTAACCTGGGACCCACCTTGTCCCACTCCCCCTCCATGACGTGGTTGCGGAACTTCGTGGCTGAGGTATGTTCCAGTCTGCAGCCCGACTCCTGCATCAGCAGGTCCACTGTTTGACTGCGGAGAAGAGAGGGGGGAAACATTACCTCAATGTGTATTGCAAACGTTAACTGAACATTAGAACAACAAGACAGACATGAACGTACAGAATGTAAAGGAACTGAAATGTCAGCACAAAATCAAATTGACCAGAGGCGGATTAAACATTAATTGCCTAAATGTTTATAGCAAATGTTTCCTTAATATTGGCCAACAAGCCAGGCAATGGACCTGATATGTTATACCAGACAGACAAAGGAGAGAATGAGGGAGAAAAACAGACATAACATCTAAACCATATCCAGCAATAAGAGAAGTGGCATTAGTTATCATTCTAGAACAGACCTGACAACTGAGTGCCTTTGTGTAAATCTCTATAAGTGTGCTGAAAAGGTGTCTGTGCTAAAATGGAGTGGAGGGAGGGTGTACTGACACCAAGGCACGATGACATCATCCTCAGGTATCAAAGAAGAGATTGGCGCAGCAGTGTTTTCAGCATCACCCTGCTGGGTCCAACACGGTTCTCACTTGCCATTCCACATTTGAAACGTATGGGTGTCAGTTCCATAGCAGACAATGCATGTATATATTCCCCATATAAACATACCCAAACAGGCCGTGTAATGGCAGTTCCACTGGCAAACAGTCAGTGGCGAGCAGTAGCAGTCTTGGTCTATCGAACACTGCATTAACAGTCCATTATGGTGACAGGGGCCAATTTAGCCATGGAGGGCTCAAAATAGTGTTCCTGCGGAGTCCCGATGGGTTCAGCTTGCGCTATCTATTATTAGATTCAACCAACGTTTCTAATCTGAAACAGTTGGTTAGACGCGAATTCAAGAGCCGCCATGAAACCATACCCCAGTGGGGAAGCCGTTCTGACTACTTCACGAGCCACTACCACCAATAATGATAAAACGAGTTAAATATCACTCTGACTAAGTGCATCCAGTGCTATACATTGCGATTTTGTATGTCCTTATTTATACTACTGGCATTGTTGACATGAGTGACACATACTTATTTGCAGACAAATAAAGAAGATGACAATAACCTCAGATCACATAAGCAGTTCGAAAGATAAACGTAACAGTGCAGTGGTATGATAAGGGGGCTATATGATAGCTAATGGTTGTTGTCGTTGAAGACGAACGCCACTCAAAGGTTTCAAAAGAACCACTGAGTGGATACAAAATGCCCCCTTCCGTTTTTCTACTTCACAATAATTTATCACACAAAACTCCTATAATACCGACGTTCCCGTTGTAAAAACCAAATGTCAATGTAATAATAAAACCTACGCCATCGAACGGGACAAATAAGGGATAACAGAACAAAAAACTAACAGACACTGAAACAGCGTATTGTTGTTTTCCCTACGCACTTCTGCGCAATCCTCTAAATGCAGATATTTCATTTCAGAAAACTACTCTACATGGTGCCACAGTATAAATAAAACAGGCCAAATCTAATCGGCCCTCTCATATGACAGGCTATGATCAAATACGTCCTATGGTTATATACGTAATTTGTAGCCACAAATCATTATGGCTGTTTCGCTGGATTACAAGGTGATGTAATGCGATTTCAATCCGTGTAAAAAATATCGCTAGATAACATTATACAAGCCACAACACGCACAGTTCAACTAGCTAACTAGCCTAGCTACTCACTGAAAAAAAGTTGTTGATGTGAGGTCAATGTAGCCAACCAAATTGTGAAATGTCTTGTGTTTTTATTCTGTATAAACATCAGAATAAACACCATAACGAAGGCTAGCTAACAGTTAGTTGTGCTATCTAGCTACCACTCTGTATTGTGCAAGATGGACCCCTTCTCCTTCAACTAACGTTAGCTTGCTAGCTAACTACCCCCTCCCCCATGTTTGTCTGTCAACCGCAGAATTCCGTTTTTATCAACTGCCACCATGCAGTTTCGCTCTAAACACGCACAAATAAATAATATTTAATGTGCTTGTATACTTCAGGAGCTTTTCGTTCGAATGACACATCGTGTAAACTTACTTTAGCCCTAACCCGTCGAGATGTTGTCCTATTAATCGGATAACATCTTCTTCAGACTGCGAAAGTCGTTTCTTCTTTTTCATGGAGCCGACCTCCAAGCCCGAACCCGAGGATGTGGAGGCGACGCAGGACCCAGACCCCAGTCCCGCTCCAACACTATTCCCATTGTTTGTGCTGGTCAGAACCCCATTGGAGTGCGTTCCCGCAGCCGAGGATGACTCCCCGTTAGGTGCACTGTTAAGGCAGGAAAGCTCCGGATCCTGTCCCTGTCCTGCCCCGTTTGACTGCATGTTATTGCCGCTGAGATTGTTGACAGGGGTTCTGTTAAAGTGAATAGCAGAGGTGGCTTGGAGATGTGGAGAAGTAGTAGTAAGTCCCAAAACAACTCCAGAAAGGCCTGTCGCAACTGTTGAAGCCCCGGGCTCTCCTGCTCCCTCCGCCGCCGAGGCTCGGTGTTTCTTCCGCGGGGGCGGCGACGCTCCGTCGGTGTCCGAGCCGGAGGAGAAGGAAGCGGAGGCCAGAGTTTCCTCACCGAGAGCGGCCGTGGTTAGAAGCCGGCGAAGCCCCGGGTGGGAAAGGAGGTTTTAGCTCCCAGGATTCAGCCTTCGTAACCGGCTGAGAACGAACTGACTCTGTGGTAGCTAGTCCCGTCAGTCGCTCCGTTTTTGTTGTTGTTTCTCTCAAAACAGCTGCAACCCCCTAATGGAGTCCAGACACACATCATTGGTCCAGACACGCTGACGTAACCGGAAATTCCTATACTACCCTGCTTCCGGGTATAATTATATAACCCATAGGTGGCGCATGAGAACCAATTTCGCATATTGATTATGTTTTTATGATAACAATAAATACATTATGAGAAAATGTCAGGCAGAAATTGCTTCAGATACATGGAATTAATACGTGTGGCGAGATGTTCTACTCATTGTCAGTGTTTTTATTATGGTTTATATTCTGTGGAAACAGCCAGGATGATCGATCCGTGTACGGTTCGGTTCGTTCAATCAAAATCTGAATTTAAACAACAAAGACAGATAATCAAATTAATTCGTTTTTCTATGTCGTCCACAAGATTAACGTTATTTAAGTTCTGACATTGGTTTAACGAACGGTACACGACACGCCATCCCACCAACAAATTATTGGTACCATCCTACACAGTCTCACGGTGTGTAAAACATTGCAGTGCTTCCAAAACCAAAATAATTCGAAATATGTGGTATTCTGAAAGAATTGCGTAGTAATACGACATACATCAGTTTTTAGTCCTCTCTTGCTTCTCTGTGGATCTGTTACACGTCTTCCTCTTAAATTTGAATCTGAACTGAATGTTTGAGAGCTTTACAATGGGGTGAAAAATAGTCACATCCTCATACTGTCTCATAGTACCCATCTGCAAGGCATAGTGCTTCGAGGGGAAATATGCACAGTCTCTGACAGATTTTCAATGGGATGCAAAATTCATACATGGAGCAACAATTACCCCCAGAGGCCAGAAATAATACTGCAACTCACGGTCATTTCACCGTGCTGAGGATTGCAGAAATACTGTACTGTAGTAGTTTCAAATACACACAGACCACATAAAAGTTAATGAATTTTTTTTTTATCAACACATTATAAATACAAAATCCTTCAAGCGTCATTATAGTACAAAACCTGAGCTCAACTGTTTAAAAACAATAAAAGAACATAGAGGATAATCATACACAAGGCAAACTGTCACACTAGTGAGTTTAGTTGATGTCATAACAGGGTGTAGTGATATATATTGTTCTATGAAGTAGTTGCCTATATCTGAATATATACACAGAAGCTCATATCTTGTACATTATTTCATATTTTTCACTTGAACTATCAGTTACCATAGAATCCAGAAGCGACTACTGGAGTACAAAAGTGAGTGTGTTTTTGTTTTTCTTAGTCTGTAGAGACAGTATGCTTGCCTATGCATTAACTGTACACTTGCCTATGATATTTAAGTTTGATCTGTCATAGCATGTCTAGAGTATGTTACATAAGAATGATGAATCCATGTGTAATCTCTACTGTCTTGATAAGTTCCTTTCCTGAGGATGGCTCACCCCTCACAGTTCTGGGTGACTTTAACCTCCCTACGTCTGCCTTTGACTCATTTCTCTCTGCCTCCTTCTTTCCACTCCTTTCCTCTTTTGACCTCACCCTCTCACCGTCCCCCCCTATTCACAAGGCAGGCAATACGCTTGACCTCATCTTTACTAGATGCTGTTCTTCTACTAATCTCACTGCAACTCCCCTCCAAGTCTCCGACCACTACTTTGTATCCTTTTCTCTCTCGCTCTCCTCCAACACTACTCACTCTGCCCATACTCAGATGGTAATGTGCCGTCGCAACCTTCGCTCTCTCTCTCCCGCTACTCTCTCCTCTTCCATCCTATCATCTCTTCCCTCTGCTAAATCCTTCTCCCTCCGATCTCCTGATTCTGCCTCCTCAACCCTCCTCTCCTCCCTTTCTGCATCTTTTGACTCTCTATGTCCCCTATCCTCCCGGCCGGCTCGGTCCTCCCCTCCTGCTCCGTGGCTTGACGACTCATTGCGAGCTCACAGAAGAGGGCTCCGGGCAGCCGAGCGGAAATGGAAAACTAGACTCCCTGCGGACCTGTCATCTTTTCACTCCCTCCTCTCTACATTCTCTTCCTCTGTTTCCGCTGCTAAAGCCACTTTCTACCACTCTAAATTTCAAGCCTCTGCCTCTAACCCTAGGAAGCTCTTTGCCACCTTCTCCTCCCTGCTGAATCCTCCTCCTCCTCCCCCTCCCTCCTCCCTCTCTGTGGATGACTTCGTCAACCATTTTGAAAAGAAGGTTGACGACATCCGATCCTCATTTATTAAGTCAAATGACACCGCTGGTCCTGCTCACACTGCCCTACCCTATGCTTTGACTTCTTTCTCCCCTCTCTCTCCAGATGAAATCTTGCGACTTGTGACGGCCGGCCGCCCAACAACCTGCCCGCTTGACCCTATCCCCTCCTCTCTTCTCCAGACCATTTCCGGAGACCTTCTCCCTTATCTCACCTCGCTCATCCACTCATCCTTGACCGCTGGCCATGTCCCATCCGTCTTCAAGAGAGCGAGAGTTGCACCCCTCCTCAAAAAACCTACATTCGATCCCTCCGATGTCAACAACTACAGACTAGTATCCCTTCTTTATTTTCTCTCCAAAACTCTTGAGCGTGCCGTCTCTAGCCAACTCTCCTGCTATCTCTCTCAGAATGACCTTCTTGATCCAAACCAGTCAGGTTTCAAGACTGGTCATTCAACTGAGACTACTCTTCTCTGTGTCACGGAGGCTCTCCGCACTGCTAAAGCTAACTCTCTCTCCTCTGCTCTTATCCTTCTAGACCTATCCGCTGCCTTTGATACTGTGAATCATCAGATCCTCCTCTCCACCCTCTCCGAGTTGGGCATCTCCGGAGCTGCTCACTCTTGGATTGCGTCCTATCTGACAAGTCGCTCCTACCAGGTGGCGTGGCGAGAATCTGTCTCCGCACCACGTGCTCTCACCACTGGTGTCCCCCAGGGCTCAGTTCTAGGCCCTCTCCTATTCTCTCTATACACCAAGTCACTTGGCTCTGTCATATCCTCACATGGTCTCTCCTATCATTGCTACGCAGACGACACACAATTAATTTTCTCCTTTCCCCCTTCTGATAACCAGGTGGCGAATCGCATCTCTGCATGTCTGGCAGACATATCAGTGTGGATGTCGGATCACCACCTCAAGCTGAACCTCGGCAAGACGGAGCTACTCTTCCTCCCGGGGAAGGACTGCCCGCTCCATGATCTCGCCATCACGGTTGACAACTCCATTGTGTCCTCCTCCCAGAGTGCAAAGAACCTTGGCGTGACCCTGGACAACACCCTGTCGTTCTCCGCTAACATCAAAGCGGTGACCCGATCCTGCAGGTTCATGCTCTACAACATTCGCAGAGTACGACCCTATTTTACACAGAAAGCGGCACAGGTGCTAATCCAGGCACTTGTCATCTCCCGTCTGGATTACTGTAACTCGCTGTTGGCTGGGCTCCCTGCCTGTGCCATTAAACCCCTACAACTTATCCAGAACGCTGCAGCCTGTCTGTTGTTCGACCTTCCCAAGTTCTCTCATGTCACCCCGCTCCTCCGCACACTCCACTGGCTTCCAGTTGAGGCTCGCATCTACTACAAGACCATGGTGCTTGCCTACGGAGCTGTGAGGGGAACGGCACCTCCTTACCTTCAGGCTCTGATCAGACCCTACACCCAAACGAGGGCACTACGTTCATCCACCTCTGGCCTGCTAGCCCCCCTACCTCTACGGAAGCACAGTTCCCGCTCAGCCCAGTCAAAGCTATTTGCTGCTCTGGCACCCCAATAGTGGAACAAGCTCCCCCACGACGCCAGGACAGCGGAGTCACTGACCACCTTCCGGAGACACTTGAAACCCTACCTCTTTAAGGAATACCTGTAATAGTATAATGTAATCCTTCTACCCCCCCCCCCCCCCCCTCCCACCCCATAAAAAAAAAAAAAAAAAAAGTGGTTGTCCCACTGGCTATCATAAGTTGAATGACCCAATTTGTAAGTCGCTCTGGATAAGAGCGTCTGCTAAATGATGTAAATGTAAATGTAAATGTTTCAGCAGGTGTGGGTCAGGATCAGGAATGGTCCACTACTTGGTGAGGAAGGGTAGTAGTAGTGGTGGGACCAGTGCCATTGCTACTAGTTTTGTCTTTCCCTTTCATGAAGAAGGTTAGTAGCTCCCCCTTCCCCTTGACAAAGATGGGGCCTCTCCTGACGAAGCGGAATCCGTACTCCTTTAGGATGTCATAGCAGTCCTCCACCACCTGGGGGCAGCACATC
This sequence comes from Coregonus lavaretus, assembly GCF_964263955.1. Classification (NCBI taxonomy): domain Eukaryota; kingdom Metazoa; phylum Chordata; class Actinopteri; order Salmoniformes; family Salmonidae; genus Coregonus; species Coregonus lavaretus. Next base: position 18,348,592 of record NC_140018.1, on the reverse strand, counting down.
ATAGGGTAATGACAGATAAAAATGGGACATTATAGGGCGTAGAATGAAAACTGTCTATCAAGATAAAAGAGAGGAGAAGATTGGAAAAGACTGAGGGGGAAAAGTGAGGAAGGTAGTAGACAGGTGAGGAAATGTGAGAATGTGTGTTACCTGGATGTTGCCCATCACCCCAGTAGACTCCATTCTGCTGGCTACGTTGACTGTGTTGCCCCAGATGTCATAATGAGGTTTACGAGCACCGATCACTCCAGCCAACACCGAGCCCTTATTCAGACCTAAGAGGAAGAGATGTCAATCAAACACACACACACACACACACACACACACACACACACACACACACACACACTTACCGATGCGTAGCATGAAGTTGTTGAAGGACTGATCGTTGAGTTTGTTGAGAGTGACCTTCATGGCCAGAGCAAAGTCTGCCAGGTCAGCTAAGTGCTGCCAACGTTCTAATAATGACTGTTCCTCTATCTGTAGGGGAGCAATAGAGCCTTCATCATGATCATCATCACAATCATCATCGTCATCATCATCAACACCATTAGTCATGCTGATATGCATTGAGCTTGATGCTGTATTCTGTGTTGTCAGTTGCTGTGGTTACCGGGCGGTTGCAGTATCCGTTGGTGTTGCTCTCGGGTGTGACTCCAGACGCAGCCATGTAGGTGCTTCCTATGGTCTTAATCTTAGTGATGAAGCGGAACTCATTCCTGTCCAACAGCTGGCAGGGGCAGAGCAAGGAAATTAATTATTCTGTTACTGTACTAAAAGACTCACACACAACACACACACACACTCACACACACACACACACACACACGCACACACGCACACAGTTTAGATGACTCACACTGTCGAAGTCAGAGATGATCTCATTGAGGATCCTCAGACACTCTATGCCCCCGTTGTTGATGCCCTCCTCTGTGTAGAAGTCTGAGAAGTTGGGGATGGAGGCAAACATCACTCCTATCTCATCATATGACTGGCTGTACAGCTCCTACAGAGGAGAAACAAAATTGATGGGTAAGAAAAACATCCATACATTTACAATTTCCTGTATCTTTTTATGCCCTTTCTTTGAGAGTCTCTCTCCCTTCTTTGTATTTTAATCGTCCCTCTCTCTATTCCCCCTTCCCTCTCTCACCTCGTCTCTCTTCTTAGAACCCAGGAAGTGTTTGGCGACATGTTCAGGCAGCATGTTGGTGACCAGCGCTTCATTCCAGCGCCTCATCTCAAACACCTTCTCCTTCTGGTCATGCACCTCAATCTTCCACAGGAAAAGCTTCCGTGACTGCCTCTCCACCTAGGAAAAAGTGGAGGGTGGAGTGAAAGAAAGAGAGAGAGAGAGTGTTTTAAGCAAGCTCATACAGACTAGTGCTGTCAGGGGAATCAGTAACAACATCAAGTCTTTCTCAGTTTGTATTATTTCAGAGTTAGAGGCTAATGCTCATTGAGGTCTGACTCAATTTGAATCGGAGGTGTGATTGTGAGAATGTTCTGGAGGAGGTAACTCACATGTCTGGCAAAGTAGTAGAAGCAGATCATCATGATAATGATCATCACTGTCATCAGGTACTTGGAAGGGACTATAGACATCCTGAAGACGAGAGAGGGAGAGAGAACATATTGAGTATCCACAGCTTTCCACTTTACCTGCCAATGTAACTACCATGTTTTTAGCACCACTTGAGGGATTATAGTTCCTCACCTGTAGCTGGTGAATCGTATGAAGTCATACAGGTCGTAGATGTCCCTCCAGCTGTAGATGTTGACGGCGCCCGTTGCCACGATGACCAGCAGCATGAGCCCCAGCTTGACCAGGTGGCTCACCTGCACCAGCATGGTGGTCGCAACAAGCGAAAGCACCGCCATGTAGCTGTAGTGTTTGGGGTTTTCTGCGCAACCCCCGTCGCCTAGCAACTCTGGGTTGAGGCCAGCACTGGTGTTGAGGAGCAGGAATGGAGGCTGGACACAGCTCAGCTACAATGTCAGGAGGGGTTGGGGTTACGTCAGAGAAATGTTCTATCGATAAATTAAGGCAATATTCCAGTGATGGCATGCACTAAAGCTCCCCTAATGCTATGTTAACATATAATGTTACAAAAACGTCAGTGTAACATTTAAACAAAAACAAACTAAAGCAATATTTTAACTCAAGCATAATTTGGCCAACATTGCAATAACAGTGGCCCCATATTCTCTATGCTCCACACTCCACTAGACATCTCTGCACCACTGATCTTTCCTCTCTTGACATTTGGGAGCCCTGTTCCTGCCTAGCAGAAAAAGCAGTAAAGTGTGGAACAGGCTGTCCCTGTGGGGCCTTCCAAATGAGCGAGCAGGCAGTGAGACAGACACTTAACTCTCTGTAATGGATCCCTATGGGGATAGGTAGGTTTTGACTAGGTGGTATAAGAAATCTGTATATAATGACGAGATGCTCATGTCTCCGCCCTAACAATGGGAGTCGTTGTCCCAAAGGCGGGAAGGCAGGCGACAAGCTTAAGTCCAAAATAAGCCCATAGAAACGCATTGGGCTTATTTTGGACAGATTTTGGTGAGAAGGAAACCTGTCGCTTTGCCGCTTCCTCTCTGGTGGTATACAGCTGCGACTGAAAGTGATTTTTTGTAGCAGGTTAGGAGAACTTACGCAGCAGGTTAGGACAATTAACATAGCTGGTTAAGGTTAGGAAAAGGGTTAGGGATAGGGTTAGCTAAAATGCTCTCCTAACCAGCTACAAAAAATCACTTCCGGTCGTAGCTGTACTCCATCTCGTCACAACCGGATAGGTACTCAAACACATGCAGTTTAGAAGTCACTGAAGAGTATGATAGCTACAAGGTAAGAACACACACAAGCTGAGAAAATAGGCTCACCATATCGGCAATCTCGGCCATGGTTAAAACAAAGATGGCTGCCATGGCCCAGGTGTTCCGTGCCCAACGGGTTCGATCGATCCACATCGAGAACGACACAAGCCTCTTCGAGAACATCTTTTACACAGACACACACAAACATGATTATAATCACCATCATCACCGCCATCATCATCACCACCTCCATCATTATCATCATCAGAGGAGGAGACTCACACGAGGGAAGACGGCAGCCATGGAGCAGATAGTGAGAATGAGCAACAACACCTCTCCAATCGCCAGGGTCACATAGTTCACTACCAGCCTGTCAAACAGAGCCACACATACTAGCAGGGTCATGTGTTTAGCATGTGGTATGTTACATTTTGCAAGTTGTATGTTGCATGTTATATGTTGTAGTACAGTATATTGAATGTTTTGTGTTGAATATAATGTGTGAACTCACATTGGGTCTATGAGGACCTCCATGCCTGCAGTGAAAAAGAGGACCAGGCAGCTGCAGCAGAAAGCTACACCACTCTGTCTTTCCTTCTCTGCAGAGTAACGACCCTCCAACTCCCCATCCACAAACTGCAGGGACACAGGGTTGGTCCGACGCTCCCTCGCACTGATGGAAAGAGAGAGAGATAGAAAGAGTGAGAGATAAAAAGAGAGATTATATGGATGAGTATATACTTTTCCCTCTTTGCTTTGTCCCCCCATCCTATTCTCTCTTTCCCTTTCTCCTCCTCCTCTTACGTCTCTTCGTCCTCTCTCTCTAGCAGTTCCAGGTGCAGTAGTCTGTTCAGCTCCTGTTCACTCTCCCTGGCATCCACTTTCTTTTTTATCTGATGCTGAGGGCTCGTCACCTAGGCAACACAGGTCAGAGTTCATGGATAGGCTCGTAGTGAAATTCATACAATTAGTCAAATCTAATCAAGTTAGGGGTTAGGTGTACTTGTGTTTTTGCTTCCTGTTTGCACTCTGTGGGTGTGGCCCGGACCGAACCGATGCTCCCATTGGTCTCTGTGGTGTTAATCAACTGGGGAGAGTTTCCATTCTGAAAAATGAGGAGTGGGGAGAGACAGAGAGAGAGGAATATAAAACATTTAATTTACAGAACCAGGTCAGACTGAGAGAGAGGAATATTAAACATTTAATTTACAGAACCAGGCCAGACAGAGAGAGGTCATCCCTTACCACCCCGTTGAGTCCATTGACCTGGGTGGTTTCCTTGGAGAACAGCACCAGGTAGGTATCTATGCCTTTCTCCAGCAGGTACTCACACCTCTCCCCTCCGTTCCCCGGCTCCAGGTCAAACTCTCCGTGCAGACACTCCATGGTGCTCTGGGAGATGTGGACACGCCTGGAGAACACGCACACACACAGACACACACTGCCTATGTAACCTCTTGGCACCGTAAGTGACACTCAGAGACATTGCTAGTGACCTCTCCCTGGCCAATGGTCTTACTGTACGTTTCTTACCCAGGTATCCCTCCTGACTCCATCTTGTTGGCCACAGTGACATCAGTGGACCAGACATCAAACTGCCACCTCCTCTGTCCCAGCACCCCTCCCAGCACAGTGCCTGTGTGCACCCCCACACGCATGTCAACCTCTGTCTTAGTCTTCTCACGCACATACCTGAGGTTGGAAGGAAAAGGGGTCAATTCAATTCAGTTTTTGTAAATGCTATCCTTTTCTAAATTATACACCCCTCAAGCTCACTCTTCCACCCTCTTCTCCCACCTATCCTACCCTTCTTCTCCCCCCCCCTTCCTCCTCCTTTTCCTTCCTCTCCTCCTTCCCCTCGCTTACGAGATGGCCTCCACCATGGCCAGGCCCATCATGATGGAGCAGGCTGCGTGGTCATCACGGTAATCAGGCAGGCCACAGATACAGTAGTAACAGTCTCCCAGGATCTTGATACGCAGCTGATGGTGTTGCTGTATGGAGGGAGGGAGGGTGGAGATAGAGAGAGAGTAGAGAGAGGAGAGGAGAGACACAATGACAGACATGATATGAATGTCAGTATGTTATGAGTTGTGTGTGTTTGTGAGAGAAATAAACAGTGTATTTTAAAGACAGCAGAGGTTTCCTTAAAGAAGACATAGGTGAGTCGGATGAATGTGAAAGACACCTAAGATAACGTATTGTTGTGAGAGAGCGAACAACACAAGGAGACAGAAACACGACCATGAAGAAACAAAGCAAGGTATAGAGCAGGGTCTCCAACTGGCGGCCCGCAGGCCAAATTTGGCCAGTGGGTGTTTTTATTTGGCCCCCCAAGTTTTCTGAGCAAAGAAAATTAATTACTTTTTTATAATAATTTTATTGTTGGACATAAAAGACTGTACAAACACCAGGAAATCTACTCCAAGTGATTTTAATTTAGGAAATCTGTTCCCAAGTATTCCCTATAGAGAAGACACGTGATCGTACACAAATGTAATAATTTGAATTGATTATGGTTTAGTCAAATATTAAATCTGTTTGGACTTCTTACGGTCAATTTTCAATTTACAAATTATTTGTAATTATGCTCCGGCTCCCCGACCATCCGCTCAAGAAAAAATTGGACCGTGGCTGAATCTACAGTGCCTTTGGAAAGTATTCAGACCCCTTTAGTTTTTCCACATTTTGTTACGTTAAAGCCTTATTCTAAAATTGATCAAATAAAAAACAATCCTCAGCAATCTACACACAATACCCCATAATGACAAAGTGAAAACAGGCTTTTTTTTTGCAAATTAATAAAAAATAAAAAACAGAAATACCTTATTTACATAAGTATTCAGAGCCTTTGCTATGAGACACAAAATTGAGGTCAGATGAATCCTGTTTCCATTGATCATCCTTGAGATGTTTCTACAACTTGATTGGAGTCCACCTGTGGTATATTCAATTGATTGGACATGATTTGGAAAGGCACACACCCGTCTATATAAGGTCCCACAGTTGACAGTGCATGTCAGAGCAAAAACCAAGCCATGAGGTCGATGGAATTGTTCGTAGCGCTCCGAGACAGGATTGTGTCGAGGCACAGATCTGGGGAAGGGTACCAACAAATGTCTGCAGCATTGAAGGTCCCCAAGAACACAGTGGCCTCATCATTCATCACCAAGACTCTTCCTAGAGCTGGCCGCCCGGCCAAACTGAGCAATCGGGGGAGAAGGGGCCTTGGTCAGGGAGGTGACCAAGAACCCGATGGTCACTCTGACAGAGCTCTAGAGTTCCTCTGTGGAGATGGGAGAACCTTCCAGAAGGCCAACCATCTCTGCAGCACTCCACCAATCAGGCCTTTATGGTAGAGTGGCCAGATGGAAGCCACTCCTCAGTAAAAGGCACATGACAGCCCGCTTGGAGTTTGCCAAAAGGCACCTAAAGACTCTCAGACCATGAGAAAGAAGATTCTCTGGTCTGATGAAACCAAGATTGAACTCTTTGGCCTGAATGCCAAGAGTCACGTTTGGAGGAAACCTGGCACCATCCCTAAGGTGAAGCATGGTGGTAGCAGTTGTGGGGATGTTTTTCAGCGGCAGGGACTGGAAGACTAGACAATATCGAGGGAAAGATGAACGGAGCAAAGTACTGAGAGATCCTTGATGAAAACCTGCACCAGAGCGTTCAGGACCTCAGACTGGGGCGAAGGTTCACCTTCAAACAGGACAACGACCCTAAGCACACAGCCAAGACAACGCAGGAGGGGCTTTGGGACAAGTATCTGAATGTCCTTGAGTGGCCCAGCCAAAGCCCGGACTTGAACCCGATTGAACACCTCTGGAGGGGCCTTGAAAATAGCTGTGCAGCAATGCTCCCCATCCAACCTCACAGAGCTTGAGAGGATCTGCAGAGAATAATGGGAGAAACTCCCCAAACACAGGTATGCCTAGCTTGTAGCATCATACCCAAGAAGACTCGAGGCTGTAATCACTGCCCAAGGTGATTCAGCAAAGTACTGAGTAAAGGGTCTGAATACTTATGTAATTTATTTTTATATTTAATGAATTTGCAAAAAATTCTAAAACCCTGTTTTTTCTTTGTCATTATGGGGTATTGTGTGTAGATTGATGAGGGGAAAAAACTATTTATAAAATTTTAGAATAAGGTTGTAACCTAACAAAATGTGGAAAAAGTCAAGGGGTCTGAATACTTTCCGAAGGCACTGTAGTTGATGATCCCTGGTATAGAGAGAGACTCACAGCAGCTAGCTTGTCAAAGCGGGCGAACAGTTCGTTGAGCAACTTGACCAGCTCCTGTGCACTACACAATGAGGAGAGCTGGGTAAAACCCACTATATCAGCAAATAGGATACTGTAAGAGAGGGAGAGAGAGGGGGAGAGAAAGGGGGAGGCCGAGAAAACAAAATTGCTTAATAGGTTCACTCAATATCCATGTGTTGGAGTACAGATTATTGTCATGAGTATTTCTGAACAATAGCACATCTTCACGTTGGCATTACGTTATATTAACATTGTCGAACCTGACGTTCTCATGGCGGTACATGTACATGGTGTTGAACTGCTGCTGCTGTACTTCGTTCTGGTTAGCCTGTTTCTTCATGCCCTCCAGCATCTCTTCTGCTATGTGTTTGGGCAAGATGGACAGCAACAACTCCTCCTGCACACACAGAGACAGAGACAGACGTGTGTGTGCCTGCGCACTTTGCGTACTGCATGTGTGAGACAGGAGTATAATTTCTGTGAGCATCCTCTCAGGGCTGCGTCGTCATGGCAATGTGAAGCAGTCAGATGTGTTCTGATTGGCTGGATGCACCCGTCTCCCAGAAGCCTACACTGCCTCTTTGGCACTCTGGGAATTCTGTCTTTCTAACTTATCTCTTTCTCTCTCCCTCTGTCTCGCTCTCTCTCTCTCTCTCTCCAGGGCCCATACTGTTTGCTCTACAAATAGTAGCAGTCAGGGAAAAGCATAACAGAGGATAGAGGATGGAAAGGACTCAATAATAATTGGCTCATCAGCTGCAGTGAATTAGGGTCGACTCAGTTAATTTGACAGTAATGACAGAGGGGATTGTGTGAGGGGACAGGAGATGGAGGAGAGAGAAGTGGGAGATGACAGAGAATGGAAAGGAGAAAAGGGAGAGAGGAAAAGGCAAGAGAAGAAAGAAAGAGGGAAGTGATGGAAAGAGAGAGGAAAGAGACATTAGCCCTGGTCCCACACCTCTGCATACCTCAGAATGTATGTGACCAACTTAAAGCATCCAACTGTTGCACCTCCCTAACAATGCCTCTACTGTAAAGATAACAACAGTCTGTCTAATTAGCCCATTAGCCCAGAGCCAGAGACAACACACTGTAATTAGAGCAGTGCTGGGTTATCCAGCACACTGCTAACAGCCAGATTGACAGCACACTGTTAACAGCTAGAGTTGACAGCACACTGTTAACAGCTAGAGTTGACAGCACACTGTTAACAGCTAGAGTTGACAGCACACTGTTAACAGCTAGAGTTGACAGCACACTGTTAACAGCTAGAGTTGACAGCACACTGTTAACAGCTAGAGTTGACAGCACACTGCTAACAGCTAGAGGTGACAGCACACTGCTAACAGCTAGAGTTGACCGCACACTGTTAACAGCTAGAGTTGACAGCACACTGCTAACAACTAGAGTTGACAGCACACTGCTAACAACTAGAGGTGACAGCACACTGCTAACAGCTAGAGGTAACAGCACACCGGTAACAGCTAGAGGTGACAGCACACTGCTAACAACTAGAGTTGACAGCACACTGCTAACAACTAGAGGTGACAGCACACTGCTAACAGCTAGAGGTAACAGCACACCGGTAACAGCTAGAGGTGACAGCACACTGTTAACAGCTAGAGGTGACAGCACACCGGTAACAGGGCACTCGGGCATCAGGGCACACACATACACACAAACACAAGGATGCAGATGCCCACACACACACACACACACACCTACCTGCTGGGTGCTCTGCTCCTCCAGGGTGAGTTTGACCTCCAGGGACTGGCGCGCCTCCAGGAAGGCCGTTCGGTACTTCCTGTCGGCCATGTAGTATGATATCACGCCCACGGTGACCACACACAGGTACAACACCCAGTTAGCCAGGAGCTGGGGGAGAGGGGCAAATGGGGGAAGGGATGAACATATCAACATGCTGCTGAAAACTAAGTCCTGACTGACTGAGGTTGTGAGGGGTGCAGTGGGAGCGTTGCGTTCCTAAGTGACAACTCTCACTGAGTACAGTGAGCAGGTTCAACAACAATCTTCCAAAATTACACTCAGCTCGAAGGGTGTCCCACAGGTCCCTGCACAGCTGGCTTGCATAACCTGGCACACAAAGGCAACTTAATGGTGATTAGCTGAGTTTGGAGTGTGTGTGATGTTTCAGGTCATCTCACCTGTGTCATTCCCTATCTCACCTGCCAGTGTTCCCCTGTCCTCTTTCCCACACAGCAAATTGTCCAGTGTTGATTTTTCAGTGTAACATTTCTAGTGTTGATTCAGGAGTTAGATAAAATTAAATTAAATTGTATTTGTCACATGCTTCGGAAACAACAGTTGTAGGCCAACAGTGAAATGCTTACTTACGGGCCCTTCCCAACAATGCAGAGAAATAAATAAATAATAGAAAAATAGAAAAATAATAACACAAGGAATAAATACACAATGAGTAACGAGTCGATGTGCAGGGGTACAAGGTAGGGATAAAGTGACTAGGCAACAGGATAGATAATAAACAGTAACAGCAGCGTATGTGATGAGTCAAAAATAGTTTGATGCAGTTAGTCCGGGTAGCTATTGGTTAACTATTTAACTATTTAGCAGTCTTATGGCTTGGGGGTTGAAGCTGTTCAGGGTCCTGTTGTAAGAGTGAAATTAACACTCAGTGGTGTAAAAGACCCTCAGTGTTCTTTTTTAGGATTATTTTTAATATCTGTGTTTTTGATTGATTAATCTTACGCTACACAAAGATAAATAACATAAATTTTCCTAAACTAATCCAATCAGTTAGTTAGATTTATTGCACCCATTACTGAATTGTTCCAGTTTGAATGGTTTAGGTAGTCTTCTTATCAACTTCCCTAACCCTGACAGTCATTCTGAATGCAGGTTGCGGGTGAATAAAAATTCCAACTGTTGGATATCCTAACACTGGCTGGATTCCAATAGGTATTACACATCACTTTGCAAGCCAGCATAATGTGACTTGCAGGCCTGATGTGGCCTGTAAACCAGGTGTTTCCAAACACCACTGTGTTAGGATGAAACTAGGCCATCAATGTAAGTCTTAATCGTATAAGTATTGTATTGTCATTGATGGCATAATGATGGTGAAAGCCACATACCTTTAAAATGAAATGAAAGAATGCAATAACCATGTCTCTGTCACTAACAAATACAGTCATGGGTAGTAACTCTACAATTCACTCAAAAAGAAAAGGCATCCTGGGAAATATTAGGCTATACACCATATAGTGTTAAAACAACACCCCAAAATGATTTACTCTAACACTACAGGTATTAAGTTTGTACACTGAGAAAGTGTAACAGCGTCAGCACTAAGCAATGTAAGTCAATTTTACTCTAAATCAAGTGTTATGTTTTACCCTGTAGGTGTTGCATATTACTCTACAGTAGAGTTATGAAAACACCACAATCAAGTTCATTGTTACACTTTAAGAGTTGAATGTGGAACACTGCAATAGAGTTACATCTTTAACACTTTCAAAAGTGTTATTTTAACACCAGTTCAGTGGGACTCATATGTTCACTGAGAATAGTGTAAATGTATCACTTTCCTAATTAAATGTACACCATTGATTTAGCTGTGCACTCACCTATCCCCTCACTCATACCATCACCCCTTCCCTTTTTGCCCACCTTTGTTTCCACCCACCCCATTCCAATCTCTGCCCACATCCACCTCTCCTTTACCTGTCTGAGCAGTATGGTTCCATGCAGGCTGTCCTGGTGCCTTTGGGCGATGGTGATCCCCAGCACCAGGGTGTGGATCCCACAGGACAGAGCTGTGAGCAGCAGGAGAGGGACCAGGGTCAGGGGCAGCGTCAGGAAGCAAGAGAAGCTGAAGAAGGCCTGCCAGCCCGCTGTGTCACTGGCGTGGGGGGAAAGCTGGTAGTTCAGCCCCAGGTAGCACAGCACGTGCACGGCTATCATCAGCCAGAGTATGTATGGTATCGCACCGCTCACAACAGGCGCCGCGGGGAGCTTGCGCAGCCGGCACAGCGTGTAGAGTACAATATCCGCAGCAAGGCCAACTGCCGCGACCACGACCATTGTACGTTTGTCCGTCGTGTACACCACTGCGCACATGACGATGACATAGCAGTTGAAAAGCGCTGCAAACACCACCAGCACCAGAAGAGTCTCCTGTCGCTGCCGTCGGAAGTAGACCTGGTAGAGCCGCTCGAGAGACTCGGGCGCAAAGGTGAGGCGCATGATGCGCGGCAGGCACACGCAGCAGCCGGAGTTGCGCACGGTCACCTCGTGCGTACGACCTGCCCCGTGCCCGTTGTCCGACGCGACTGTGGCCGAACATTCTCCAGAATCCTCTGCAGACTGCTCCGTGTCCGTGTAAACCCGGTTTAGAGACATATTGGCTCCAAAGTAAGAGTTCCAGTCTCAGTGAAGGTAATCCGTAATCCTACTTTTCTCCAAAACGCACTGGATCCTTGAGTACGCAGGCAGACAGGGTGTTTTTTGCTTCAGAGATTCAGTGAGATGTCACGACTGGCAAACCCTGTCATTGCTTTACAGGTGAATTAATGACATGATGCCATAGCCTAACCACAGTAGGCTAACTAAAAGTGTCTCCAGTGAATCGCATCAGACCGTCATTTCAACGACAAGAGAAACGCAATATATGCATAGCCGGCAAGATTATGACAACATGTTTTACTTGGATAAATATATTTGTTAATACAAGTCTGTGGAGTTATATTTCGTAAAGGTGGGTTTAAAGCCCTAGTGCTCCAGGTCCACCATATCTAGAGAAGACTTGGTCTGACTAACACCACCAAGTTTGACATTACCTCCCCTTACCGCTATGAAAAAATATGTCCATGTTTTCCGATTCACCATTATGTCAGCTCTGAAAAATAATAACATTTGCGATGCTTGAAAATGTCTCCCTAGCCTACCAGATCACACAGTCACTATCTCTGCGCCACTGTCCTCCACCGTTTCCATGGCAAACCTTGCAAAAGAGCAGCATGCAATACAATCATATTGGTTTTCCTTTTATAAAGACTGATACTCGGTGATCTCAAGAAGACATCATAACTTGTTTCTTGTCTTGATTCACTTTGCCTTGGATGGATAACAACCGATAGTTATCCAATTACGCATAACACTGACACATCATATCCTACACTACAGTATGAAAACAAAATATGAGAATACTTTGAAATGTGTAAAATACACAATATCATTATTCATTTATTCTAAAGTAGGCGAAAGTAATCTAAAAGCATTAGACAAATTCATTTGAAATTGATAAAATGCAATATAATCAATATTATCTAAAACAATTACAATCTTAGTGCAAATGTGGTATTTAAAGACTTGGCAACAGGTTTGTTTAAAAAACTCAAATAGTTGTGACAACTGTCATCACCTAAAATGCCCTAATTAGTCAGGTTTGAGGTAAATATCCAACAGATTCCATAAGTACTCACGAATGGTTTTAGATCAAGGATGGCAAAACATTGTCAATTGCATCATTGCTTTTAATCCTCTTGGAGTCAGAAGGATTCTTTAAACTGTTTTCTTTCCAGCAAACAGACCAATCTCTCTCGCTCTCCCTCTCTCTTTCTCTCTTCCCTCCCCCCTCTCTCCCTGATGTTGCTAACGCAGTTGAAACCAAACTAACTACCGGATTGTTATTGTGTCTTGGGGGAGGAATGGAGGATGGAGTAGGGAGGTAGGGAATGGAGAGAAGATGGAAGGGAGGGTGGTAGTTCTCATACTTCCCTAACTAAACCCACAATAAGCAAGTTATGAATCCTACATCCTCATAATGACCATAATCATAATCATAGACAAAGGATACACACCTTGACTTATCCTTCATGTTGATTATGATTTATAGGTCATTAACTGGCCATGGTCAGCAAATAATGTCAGTGCACTCTGTAAAGTCTCAGTAAAGTACAAATAGGTGTACAAACACGCACGTGCGCACGCACACACACACACAGACAGACACACACACAGAGAATCAACAGTCTGCTGCTGTAAGCCACTGTCTCAGTCTCCCAGTCCACATGTAGTTTTTCCTAGTACCGCTGCCACCAGTACTCCCAATGTCCCCAGTCTCCCCAGTGCAGCTGTTCCTAGCACTGCTGCTCCCAGTGCCCCTGCTCAGAGAGATGCAGCTGCCACGGTTACAGTTTCCATGCAGATTCCTCCCATCATGCTGGCCCCTGTGAGGACCCCTCATTTTAATCTGAGTATGGAACGGACTCTTTGGTGCACATAGTATAAAGGACCCCACTGCAACAAGGGTTACTGTTATTAATTCTGCTGGTCCCAGTATGACAGTTCCCTATGCTAGACCCTGCGAGCTTAGCACCGCCCCTACTGCTACAGAGGTTCTAAACTCGTGGCCCCCATGCTGCCCCTTCGACCCCAGCAAAGAGCATGCTGGGAGAATGAGTTTCAGGGCAGATGAGAATGACCGTCACCCTCGCTGCCCCTTTTTAGTCTGAAACTCACCACAGCCACTGTTCCCAGAGCAGCTTCTAGCAACCCTGCAGCCAGCATCCCCACCCACAGCAATGACCCCAGCATCACAGTTGAAGTATTGAAACCAAACCATATGATTTGAATGAAAAGTATTTTAATAAGCAACATGAAAAGGTGACTGTAAGAAGCGCATCACTTCAAATAGGCTACATGTCGTACTAAACAGCATATAAACACTCTAAATAGGTCAGGAGCCAGACAGGGAGCCTACGAAGGAACACAAATAAATTATTTAGGCTATATTATTAGCCTATTATTTTAATTATTTCAAGGCTATAGCCTACAAAGAAATTAATTGTGACACATTGTCACGCCCTGGCTCTGGGGACTTGTATGTTGAGCCAGGGTGTTAATTTCTTTGTGTAGTGTCTATGTTTTGTGTTCTATGTTCAGTTTCTAGTTCATGTGTTTTCTATGTTGGCCGGGGTGGTTCCCAATCAGAGGCAACATGAATCAGCTGTTGCTTGTTGTCTCTGATTGGGAACCATACTTAGGCAGCCTTTTGTGCACTTGTCATTGGTGGGATCTTGTTCCGTGTTGGTTTGTGGTGTTAACCGAGGACTTCACGTATCGTTTGTTGTTATTGTTTTGTTCGTGTGTGTACAAGTAATAAAAGAAGATGTACGCATATCACGCTGCGCCTTGGTCCGTTCATTATGACGATCGTGACACGCATTTGCGACACACTAGGCTGGCAGGAACATTAAGAGCTCAGCATTATAGTCTATAAATTGCGCATATAGGCCTTGACTTAGAATCAAATAAAAATGAAACAAAAAAATGCCTTATTAGGCTCAGCCTACAGTGCCTTTGAATTCACTTTTAAAAACATGAGTTTGGCCAGAGTCTGTGGCTTCAGCCTCATGCGATGGTGCCTAAAGAGCAGACTAGCAGCGGAGAATACCCTCTCCACGCTTGCAGAGCCACTGAGGATGCTAAGCACCCTTCGGGCCACTCTTGCCAGGCTGGGCAGGGATGCATAGTTGTTTTTCTGTATTTTTCTATAGGTAGGCCTAAAGGTTTTTAGGCAAAATAACCCTATCAAATGGAAAGCTGTAATATGTCAGGCCTACTGGGACAAAATCAATGATAGCCTATTGTATAGATAATATAACTAAAATGAAGGAAACTTTTAAGAGATCAGATGTTTTGTTTATAAATCCTTTGCTACAATGACACACTTAGCTAGCTACCCACCTCGTTCCTTTCTGTTAGCATGTACACGTAGTACACATCATATTTTCGGGATAGGCCACAATTTTTCAGATTCCACAATGATTCTTTAGTTGTGGACTCTACATCACCGCACTCCCTCTCTTGCTCATGGTCCTCCTCATCTTTGTATACCAGTGGAGGCTGCTGAGGGGAGAACGGCTCATAATAAATGTCGGAACGGAGCAAATGGAATGGCATCAAACACCTGGAAACCATGTGTTTGATGTATTTGATACCATTCCACTGATTCCGCTACAGTCATTACTACGAGCCCGTTCTCCCCAATTAAGGTGCCACCGGCCACCTGTGTTGTAGACTGAACTAAAATATAAATGCAACATGCAACAATTTCAAAGATTTTACTGAGCTACGGTTCATTTAAGGGAATCAGTTAATTTAAATAAATTCATTAGGCCCTAATCTATCGATTTAACATGACTGGGAATAAAGATATGCATCTGCTGGTCACAGATACCTTTAAAAGAAAAGGTAGGGCATGGATCAGAAAACACATCTCCTTCGCATAGAGTTGACCAGGCTGTTGATTGTGGCCTGTGGAATGTTGTCCCACTCCTCAACAATGGCTGTGCGAAGTTGCTGGATATTAGTGGGAACTGGAACACGCTGTCATACACGTCGATCCAGAGCATCCCAAACATGCTCAGTGGGTGACATATCTGGTGAGTATGCAGGCCATGGAAGAACTGGGACATTTTCAGCTTCCAGAAATTGTGTACAGATCCTTACAACCTGGAGCCGTACATTATCATGCTGAAACATGAGGTGATGGCGACAGATGAATGGCATGACAATGAGCCTCACGGTATCTCTGTGCATTCAAATTGCCATCAATAAAATGCAATTGTGTTCATTGTCCATAGCTTATGCCTGCCCATACCATAACCCCACCGCCAACATGGGGCACTCTGTTCACAACGTTGACATCAGCAAACCGCTCGCCCACATGACACCATACACGTGGTCTGAGGTTGTGAGGCCGGTTGGACGTACTGCCAAATTCTCTAAAACGATGTTGGAGGCGGCTTGCGGTAGAGAAATTAACATTAAATTATCTGGAAACAGCTCTGGTGGACATTCCTGCAGTCAGCATGCCAATTGACAAAACTGCACATTTTAGAGTGGCCTTTTATTGTCCCCAGCACAAGGTGCACCTGTGTAATGATCATGCTGTTTAGCTTCTTGATATGCCACACCTGTCAAGTGGATGGATTATCTTGGCAAAGGAGAAATGCTCACTAACAGGGATGTAAACAAATTTGTGCACAAAATAAGCTTTTTGTGTGTATGGAAAATTTCTGGGATCTTTTATTTCAGCTCATGAAACATGGGACCAACACTTTTTACATGTTGCGTTTATATTTGTGTTTAGTGTATGTCACCTTGATTTTGCACCTGTGGGTTTTATTAGTCTTTTTCTGAAAATATTTTGCGAACTCCATGACAGTAGCTAAAGCAAGGCTATAGCAGCACACAAGTAGCCTACAAATGCATGCTGGGCCGGGCATGCCCTGAGCTGGTGAAGTGAAGTGAGCACTATTGGAGCTGTACTGGAGCGAAATTGGAGTGGGTGAGAAGGCCAACGCTCCAGCCTTTGGGAAACTCGATCCGTGCTCCAGTCAAATTGGGCACACTCCGCTCCAGGTCTGCTCCCCTCACATAGGCCTACTCTGATCTATACCCACTGTGAATATCCACCACTCATATTGTCCACCAGGTGTCAGTAAAGGACAACAGTAGAACAACCAACACTTGAATGCACTGAGGGACTGTCATTTGAGCTAAAAAAGTGAATTGATAGTGTATCACTATGGAATGCAGTGATATGTTTGGTAAACATGTGGAACAGGCTAGAAAACAAAACTGTCAGTAATCCACTCTTGCTTCCTTGTCAAGACTAGACACTATGTCACTTGAAATGGAAACTGAAACCACAATGCACCCTTTCATTAAAGGCACACTCTTCAGGAATGGAGGAAGCAGAGTGATGGCATGTTGAAGTTGGCAAGCCAGTGGGGTTTGTGGAGCTTGTGATAAGGATGCCACACTCCTTAATTTGTGAATACCCTCAAAGACTGGGCAAACATAAAAAATGGATCCCATTATATTTTCACATGCAAATAACACGATTTACGTTGATACAAGTATTGACTCAGAATGCGAGTTCATCAGAGCGGCCAGCACGCAGGCTCTTTCAACATGATGGCAAATTCAGCACTCTGATTTGGTTGTGCCCACACTCACACATTATGCTTTTTTTCTAACAGAATGTAACATGTTTGTTTAACCTGTGTATATTTAACCTCCTCGCTCAGGTTCCCAAGTGGCTCCCCCAAACTGGCGCGCTACATCAATGACTGGGGCTGAAGCTGGTTATCACGGGGGCATGGGCATACATACGTGTGGGGTTTATCCTGGTACCCCCCTGGACAAGATCACAATAGATGCTCAGACTTTTGCTGACTGGAAAGTGGACATGCTGAAGTTTGACGGCTGTTACCCCAATGCTACGGAGCAGGAGCAGGGTGAGAGGGGGATGAGGAAGGGAGGACAGATGGATGGAGAGTGGGAGAGAAAGTTGGATGGATGGATAAGGGGAGATACAAAGACATTGGGATGGACATGCTGAAGTTTGAAACAGGAGATAAGTGGGTTACTCAACTCTCAGCTTTT
The DNA here is from genome assembly GCF_964263955.1 of Coregonus lavaretus. NCBI lineage: Eukaryota > Metazoa > Chordata > Actinopteri > Salmoniformes > Salmonidae > Coregonus > Coregonus lavaretus. The sequence continues at coordinate 18,331,064 of NC_140018.1, read as the reverse complement.
TGCTCGCTTGAACACTGTTCTTTCTTTCTTACTTTCTTTCTTTCTTTGCCATGTCTAAGGCTCTGAATGCTACCGGACGCCTCATTGGATACTCCTGCAGTTGGCCCGCCTACCAGGGTGGACTCCCTCCCAAGATAAATCCAATATCACTAATAAGGATGGGTTATCGAACCCTATCGTTAGTCAATCCATATTATATACAGACAATATGAAGTATTTGACATTTTCTTCTGCAGGTGAACTACAACCAGCTAGAAGAGATCTGCAACCTGTGGCGTAACTATAGCAACATAAAGGACTCATGGGGTAGTGTGCTGAGCATCACTGATTCGTTCTTCAACAACCAAGATGTCCTGCAGCCTATTGTCTCTCTCCCTCTCCACACTATAGACACATGCACACATGGTGGTGTGAGGGTGGTGAAAGGGTTTGCTGTCCTTTTTTTGTGTGCTTATTTCTATCTTTCTATATATATATTTTTGTAGGTTAAGTGATATATTTGAGTGGTTGTCATGATGGTGACCAGGCAGTGAATTATCCGGTTTAGTTATGTTTACTAACTTTTAAATCAGTCGATTAACATGCAGTCCACCGAGCTACTATCTGCTAGTCCTCATTTCTAGGTTAGTCCTATCCGGTTATGACGATGACACACATTACCAATCAATGATGGAGATATCTATCAGACATCACTACTCCTCCCCTTTCTGAGAGAAATTAAAACTATAACATCCTCTCTACCTAATACAAATATTCACCCTGTGGACCGTTTAAATACAATCTATTTGTATTTCAATAACATATATTTGTCCACAGCAACATAAGGATTATTCTGCCTGAAACAGTTGCTGTTCCTATACCTCATTTTTTTTTCATATTTTTTTTTCAATCGTCTCTGAACCTCAGTGGTAGTTTTACCTCTAGAGGTCATTCTCATCAGTTGTGGTGAGGCTGGCTGAGGTGGTGGACTGAGTGAGGGGATGGGAGTTGGCTGGCTCACAGGTGGGGCCTGTGTGCTGTCCTCACTGGTAGACCGGGTGACTCTTTCGTTGTTCTGCTTCTGTCTCTCTGGAGTAGGTGTCACACCCTGATTTGTTTCACCTGTCTTGTGCTTGTCTCCACCCCCCACCAGGTGTCTCCCATTTTTCCCCATTATCCCCTCTGTATTTATACCTGCGTTTTCTGTTTGTCTTTTGCCAGTTTGTCTTGTCAGGTTGTACCAGCTCGTTTTTCCCCCCAGTTTTCCAGTTTATCCCGTTTTTGTTTTTAGTCTTCCCGGTTCTGACCCTTCTGCCTGTCCTGACCCTGAGCCTGCCTGTCGTCCTGTACCTGCCTGACTCTCCTGGATTACGAACCTCTGCCTGCCCTCAACCTGCCGTTTGCCTGCCCCCTGTGTTAAAATAAACTTTCTGAGAATCGAACTATCCGCCTCCTGTGTCTGCATCTTGGTCTTATCCTGATTCGTGATAGTAGGTGACTCTGGAAAAGCCTGAAGGTGTCGCCTGTTTCTTCAAGCGATTGCCGTGTCCAGCACGGGGACCGTCGTCTGGATCTGACGTCCAGTCATAAGTTGTGCTGGGCTTGCTCCTGTTGCGTTGAGGGGCGTGGCTCAGTAGCACATCAGAGCCATGTGTGGGTCTGGTTGTTTAAGAATTTGTTTAGCTGTCTGTACAGCTCTCTCCGCAGCTCCATTTGCCTGCGGGAAGTGGGACTGGAGGTGGTATGAGCGACACCATACTTCTTTCTGAACTCCTTGATCTCAGTGCAGACAAACTGAGTAGCGTTGTCGCTAACGAGCTCAGTAGGTATCCCCCATCTTACAAACATACCTTTGAGGCGGGTGATGACCTGCTGGCTAATGGTAGTGGGCAGGTGAGCTATGTCTATGTCCCTAGAATAGTAGTCCACCACTATGAGGTATTTCTTGCCCTCTAGCTCACACAGGTCGGATGCGATCTTCTGCCACGGACCCTTAGGTAAAGGTGTCATGACAAGTGGTTCTCTCTTTTGAGTTGGTTTGTTCTCTGTACAGAACCTGCATGACATCACTTTTCTCGCGATGTGAGCGCTGATGCCCGGCCACCACACTGACATCTTGGCTCTTTCTCTGCACTTTGTCAGCCCCATGTGACCTTCGTGTATGTGTTGTAGAACTTCTTCTCTCTGTGAAGCTGGGATGACAATCCTGTCTTGATATAGCACAAGTCCATCCCGTTCTGATAGATGCGCTCTCGCTGTGTGGTATCCCGGTAGCGAGTAGGGTAGCTGCACCATTCTCTGAGGCCAGCCTTTTCGGATGTAGCCCACGACCATTTGGAGGTCTGCATCGTTGCGTGTCGCCTCTCTGATGTCATCCAGCCTGTGTGCAGACACTGTTCTGCTCTCCCCCACAGCTTCCACATATGCTTTGACTTCTTCTGTGTCTGATGTGTTTTCTTTCAGTGGGTTTCTTGACAGTGTGTCAACCATCCTGCTTCCCAGGAACGTGCACTGCTTTCACATTGGAACGCATGAGGCACATGAGCAGTCGCTGACACCTGAGTGGTGCTTTGTCCAGGTCGTATGTGTTGATCAATGGAACGAGTGGCTTATGGTCTGTCTGTAAAACAAAGCCGCCCATGCCCTGCAGGTAGCGGGCAAATCGTTCACATGCCCATACACCTGCCAGGCACTCTATTTCGATTTGCGCGTAACTTCTCTCAGTCTCTGTTAGTGTGCGTGAAAAAAATGCAACAGTACGGAGCTCGCCACCCTCTTGTTCCTGTAGGAGGGTAGCTCCAAGGCCATAGCTGCTTGCGTCCGCACTGACCACAGTTGGTTTATCGGCATCGCAGTATGCCAATACCTGTGTTGACACTAACATAGCCTTGACCTTGTGGAAGGCCTGCTCCTGTGGGTCTCCCCACATCCACTCTGTCTCTTTTTTCAACAGCTCAGTGATGGGGTGTAGCACTGATGACAGGCCCGGCAAGAAATTGCCCAAGTAGTTCATTAGTCCCAGCATTTGGCGAAGCTCAGTGATGTTTGTTGGACTGGGCATCTCGGAGACGGCTTTCACTTTGCTGTCATCCGGCTTTATCCCATCCGCTCCAATCACACGACCGAAGTACTGCCTCTCCGACTTCCCAAAGTGGCACTTGTCTTTGTTCAGCTTTAGTCCTGACTCTTTGATGGTCTGTAGCACTTTGCTCAGATTCCTGTCGTGTTCTTCGTTGTTTGCACCGTAGACCCGTATGTCATCCATCACGACGATCGTTTCCTCGTGTCCTCTCAGGAGTTTGCTCATCTCCCTCTGAAAGATCTCTGGCGCACTGGTTATTCCAAAAGGAAGGTGCTTGAAGCAGAATCTCCCCACAGGAGTGATGAAAGTCGTCAGTTTTCTGCAGCTGGGTTCAAGCGGTATCTGCCAAAACCTGCTAGACGCATCGAGTGTGGAGAAGACTCTCGCCCTGGATAGCTTTGGTGCTATATCCTCCAAGGTGGGTAAGATGAACCTCTCCCATTACACTGCTTAATTGAGTCGTTTTAAATCTACGTATGTTCTCACTTTGCCATTTTCCTTCATCACCAGCACCATGGGAGCACACCAGTCTGTAGGCTCGGTTACTCCCTCGATGATGCCTTTTCTTTCCATTCTGTCTAGTTCTTCCTCCGCTTTTGGAAGGAGTGGAAAAGGAATTCTGCGTGGCGAAGTCAGAGAATAGGGGACTGCATCGGGCCTAAGCTCAATCTTGACCGGTTCACAGTTCAGTAGCCCTATCTTTCCAAACACATCTGTGCTGATCTCATCTGCTCTGAGGACCAAACCCATCTTGCATGCCATGGTTCTGCTAAGTAGGTTATTAGCATATGGTCTTTAAATCACAAAGATCCAGAATTTTTTACTTTTCTCCTTTTCTTTCACTCGTGGCTAGGAATTTTCCAATACAATCAATCCTGCCATCTAGGCTGCGAACGTCAGTTTCAATGTTAACCAGCAGGAGGCGCTGTGGCAAGCTCTGGTAAGTGCTCTGAGACATCACTGTAATATCAGCACCAGTATCAATGTTGAACTTTACACGTGTGCCATTCATTGGGATGCCACTGATCTTCAGAATCAGACTGCTTAGTAACTGATCCTAAAAAGAATGCCCCTTGCATTTCCTCTTCATCCTCAGCTGTATCTTCTTTGACCATTTTTGTTTTGCATGCAATCACAAAATGCCCCATTTTGTTACACTTCCTGCATCTTTTGTTGCGTGCTTGACAATTTTCACTGTCATCATGGCTGCGATTACAACGTGAGCAATTTCCCTGTTTGACTGACTGTTTCTTTGCTTAAACTGTTTGTTCTGGCTGCCTGCAGTCTGCTTAGAATGTTTGTTGTAATTCTGTGGTTTGCGTCTCACCTCATCAACGTAGTTCTCAGGTCCCGCGCGCATGTCAGCATGCTACTTCTTTATCTGCTCTGACTGGCGCGCGATTTTTATCGCCTTCTCCAGTGTCAAGTCTGGCTCGAGCTGTAGCTTTTGTGAAACATCACTGTCCATAATGCCAATCACAATCCTGTCCCTTATTTGTTCGTCCTTTGTAGTTCCAAACTCGCAGTGCTCAGCTAGCTCATGCAGATTCCTCAACGATTCCACTGTCTCCCCCTTTTTGAATCCGTTTATGGAAACATACTCGTTCGTGAATCACGTTGCGCCGTGGCACAAAATGTTCAATTCAGTTTTATATCACCACATCATAGTCGAACTCATCATTAAAGTCATCAAAGGAGAATGCATTGTGGACAATCTCTGAAGCTTTCCCAATTGCATAAAGTAGTGAATTCACCTGCACCACACCGGTCTCCTTATCCAGTTTCGATGCCACTCGAAAACTGGAAAAAGGTTGTCTCCAGATCGGCCATGCCGACGGCTGCGACAAATCGAACGGCTCTGGTGGGTTGAATTTCGACATTTTCCTCACTAATCTTCAGCGTGTGAGTTCTTTAATTCTGACACCACGTCATGATGGAGACCAGGCAGCGAATTATCCTTAAATCAGACAATTAACATGCAGTCCATCGAGCTACTATCTGCTAGTCCTCATTGCTAGGTTAGTCCTATCCGGTTATGACGATGACACGCATAACCAATCAATTACGGAGACATCTATCAGACATCACTACAGTGGTATAGCCTACATTGTCAGGTGAGTTAGTCGCTTGCGTGGCATTTGTTTGGTGGGAGTGGGGATGGCGTCTCACGAGGAGAAGCCATCCCTCTCTCCGCCATAGGTTCAGATATATGCCTGAGCCGAATGTGACAGTGGGGGATGTTCTCCTCGCTTGTGAGAGAACAGGTTGGTCATGAAGATCTTTCAACGGCTTTGTGAATGAATAAAGCAGTGGTTGTGTTTCTGAAAGAGGAACGCCTTGTCAACCGGATGGTTGAGACACGTGTTACTCTAAATGATGTATTTTTGCAAATTACGCTGCTGTTCTCTCCGGCTACTGGGGTTACTAAATCCAATGTACCATCGTTCATTCCTGATAGTGACCTGATGTTAGAGCTCACACGCTACGCAAAATTTGCCAGCCCAATGAGAGAGTTATTACTTGGATGTAAAAACTCACAGTTGAAACATGTTACCACTTGTAGACGGCAGGTTTTCATGTTTTTACACTCACCGACAAAAAATGTAGATATTTCGTATCAGGTGAGGTATGAGTGGAAAGCCTACATGGTTTATGCAACTACAGGTAGTCTGAAGTGTTTTGATCGTGGGGATATTGGACACAAGCGGCAGGCATGCACACACAGAGAACGGGGCGAGCAGGGCACTGATGGATCTTCTGTCGCGTCTGGCTCCAGATATGAGAGCAGGCTTGGGGTTTCTGGTCAGCCTCGGCCTCCACCCCGGGTCCAGACTCAACCCCAACCATTGGAATTGCAAGGTTCCGTCGCCCATACTGTGAATGTTAATGTAGCTGAGGTTGCCGTAGTGGTGAGCTCAGGGGCGGGGCTCCCGGCAGTGGTTACCGAGGGCAGTGGAAACACTGACTCTGAGGCTGATACGCCTGTCTCACAGACAACAAATGATGTATCCAGTGAAATTACAGTACACAGGGTGATATTGTGGAGGGGTTGGGGGCAGTGGGGGGACTTCGGATTCTGTGAGGATGGAGGAATGGAGGAAGAGATTGACCAGCTGTCGGATATCCCCATAAATGAAGATGTAGCATCTCAGGGTGAGTCCCAGTCAGGTTCACTGTACACATTACAGTAGGTTGATGATTTTTTTGCAGGATTCATTTGGTAAGAAGATTGACATACAGGATTTATTTTCCTTATGTAGAGAAGTTTATCAGGACTGTCAATCATATTAAGACATATAGGGGTTTGGATAAAGTTAGTCAGAGGGGGCGTTGGAGTCTGAATGGCCATGTTGCAGGAGTAAGGAAAGCAAAAGGTCCAGCAAAAGGAAAGAAAGTGGTAGAAAAGAAAAGTTAACAAAAAATGATGGGTATAATCATGCATCACAGGGAGATTTCTTTCCCTTGTCTGTTACCTCTGTTGGTTTTCTTGCTTTCCTTTTCATACCTTTTTATGGAGGCTTTAAGAGTGGGCTCTTTAAACATAAATGGGGGAAGAGACAGGAATAGGAGAGCTGTAGTGAATGAGTTTAGTAGGCATAAACTTTTAAATGTGGTGTTCTTACAGGAGACCCACAGTGATAGTGGTAATAAGGCAGTGTGGGGCATGGAATGGGTGGGGGAGTATTTCCTTAGTCATGGGTCTAATATAAGTGCAGGAGCAGCAGTTCTGTTCTCATCAGGCCTAGATCTTAAAGTAACATCTACATCAGAGGTGGAGAAGGGGCGGGCGTTTGTGGTTCAGGCAAAAATAGGGGGTTTTCCGTTTCTGTTTGTTAATGTCTATGCCAGTATGGGGGCTGACTGGGTGCAGTTTTTTGAGAAGCGTAGACAGGACCTGCTGCAGTATGACAGGGATAGCTGTATCGTAATGGGGGTGTACAACAACAGATTACACACTAGATAAGAACTGGGTGGAAGCTCATCCACATTCAGGGGGTAGTTTTAACTAATATGTTGAAACAGTATGGATTAGTAGATATGTGGAGTGACAAATCAGGGAGGAGCTATACATGGGTGAAGGTAGTGGAGGGGAGGATTAATGCAGCAAGGCTAGATAAGATCTATGTCAGTAAGGGGAGCTGTAATAGGGTTTTGGGCTCCTGGATCTGCCCTAGGGGGTTTTCAGACCATCATATGGTAACAGTTGAGTTTAGCTTCTCAGTTGTACCCTGTCCGAGGTCTTACTGGCACTTTAGTGCTAAATGATTGCATAATGCATCATTTTGTGAGGGGTTTGGTGTCTTTTGGGAGAATTGCAAAGGGAGGAAAACTGAGTTTGAGAACTTAAAACAATGGTGGGAGGTGGGGAAAACACAAGTAAGGATGTTTTGCCAGCAGCACTCTTCCCATAGGCAAGCTAGGATAAGGTATACTATTCAGAGGTTGGAGCAGGATATTAGAGGCATTGGGCAGCAGGATGTAGGGTCAGAGAAGGAGTTGAGGGCTAAGCGGACGCAGCTGGGGTCTTTTTTTTACAGGATCAGGTAAAGGGTGAGCTTATTAGATCATGGATGGCTACCCTGATGGAAAGGGATGCTTCGAGTGCGTTCTTCTTCAACCTGGAGAGGAAGGCGGCGCAGCAGAAGCAGATGTTCTGCGGCGTTTTTCAGGGTCTCTGATGTCGGATCCAGCGGAGATGAGGAAGAAGACTATGGACTTCTATGCAGACCTCAACGGTGACAGCAACACTGATCCACAGTGTGCTCAGGAGATTCTACAGAGGTTTCCTAAGCTCGGGCCTGAGCAGAGTGCTGGGCTGGAGGGGGAACTTTCTTTTCAGGAACTAACAGCTGCTGTGCAGCAGCTCTCCCCAGGCCGTGCGCCGGGGATCGATGGACTGACAGCTGAGTTTTATAACTGTTTCTGGGGTATATTGGGGAGGGACCTCTTAGAGGTCTTTCGGGAGTCCTTTGAGAGCTCTGTACTACCAGTCAGCTGCCAGCGGGCAGTGAGGTCACTACTGCCGAAGAAGGGGTACCTAGCTCTATTGAAGAACTGGAGGCCAGCATCGCTGCTCTGCTTGGATTACAAAATACTGTCCAAGTGTTTGGCAAATCGGCTGAAAGGTTGTTTGAATACAATAGTTTATAGGGACCAGGCATACTGTGTGCCTGGGCGGGCAATAATGGACAACTTGTTTCTTTTGAGAGACAACACTAGAATGTATGATCAGGACCTAGGGCTCATTTCGATAGATCAAGAAAAAGCTTTTGATAGAGTGTGTCATGCCTATCTGTTTGGCCTGGGAAGTGGGTTTAGATCATGGGTCAAGGTATTGTATTGTGGGGCTTCTGTTATGGTAAAAGAGAGGGGGTTGGCTGAGCCGGCCAGTCCCAGTTAGGAGAGGGATTAGGCAGGGGTGTCCACTCTCGGGTCAGCTCTACTGTTTAGCCATAGAACCACTGCTGTGTAAGCTGAGGGAGAGGCTGCAGGGGTTGTAGGCTGAGGGAGAGGCTGCAGTGGTTGTAGGCTGAGGGAGAGGCTGCAGGGGTTGTCAGTTCCAGGGGTAGTAGGTGGGAGTCAGTTTCATTGTCAGCTTATGCTGATGATGTAACAGTGTTTGTTAGAGGGGAGGGAGATTTAGAAGAGGTCAGCAGGGCTTTAGTGTTGTTTGAGGGGGCGGCATCAGCTAAGGTGAACTGGGAGAAGAGTGAGGGTCTGATTATGGGGAGATGAGCCAGAGCAGGATCTCTTAGTCTTCCTGGGGGGCTACAGTGGGGCAGAGTAGGGATAAGGTTCTTAGGGGTGTTCATTGGGACCTCAGAGTTTCAAGAGAGAAACTGGGAGGGGCCGGTGGATAAGTTGTCTAAATGACGGTGGTTGTTGCCACTGATGTCTTTCAGGGCAAGTGTCCTGGTCGCTAACAACTTGGCCGCTTCAATGCTCTGGCACAGGCTGATGGTGTTGGATCCCCCACAGTGTCTCGTCAAGCAACTACAGAGGTTACTGGTGGATTTATTTTTGGTCTGGTCAACACTGGACACGCACAGCGGTGTTGCACCTCCCTTTGCATGAGGACATTGAGTCCAGAGTGACAGCTTTCTGTTTACAAGCTGTACAGAGACTTCTGTTCCAGCAGGGGATGTGCTGGAGAGACACGGCTTGGGCTGTTCTGAGGAGAGAAGGGGACCTTGGGTAAAATGGGTACTTGTTCCTGTTGGATATGGAGCAGGACGATATGTCAGCCATTACGCCATTCTACCGCGCTGTGCTTTGGGTGTGGAAAAAGACTCACAGAGACGTTTTAACTTTGTAGTCTGTTAAAATGAAATAAAGTTTGTTTTAATGATGTAAGTATTTTTCTCTCTCTCTCTCTCTCTCTCTCTCTCTCTCTCTCTCTCTCTCTATTTATCTGACTCACTACTGGTTGTGGTAGTGTTTGTCATGGTGTTCTGGCACCCTCTGTCTGATAAGGCCCCTTTTGTAAAAACAAATTCATCAAACCCAGGAGGTAATTGAGATATGTAGCGTATGTATGTGTTCATGAAGATTGAAGGTGTATTTAATTTATTACATTCACTTACTAGGTAAGCTAACGTTAGCTACAGTAGCTAGCTAACTTAGCTAACGTTAGCTAGCTAGCTAATATAGCTAACGTTAGCTAGCCAGATAGTTATTTATTGTACACATTTCTCCATCCTCGAATTGATCTAGGCGTTGTTATCTTCAACCTATTAATTAATCAGCTGGGTTAATAGAGAATTGCACCATAAAATAGCACTTTACTATGACAGTAACCTTATATTGTTGTATTTCTTGTTATTTTGTAGAGTCAGGATCACTGCAGGAGCCAACCAGTGATGGAGCAAGGGTGTCAAGGATTCAGGGAGCCAGTGAGGAAACCTCAGCAGTTAGTCAGGGAGCCATTGAGTCAGTGGCAGCAGGGTTCACCTGGGAACAGGCAGTCGTCCTTCTCCTCATTGCACTTTACGAACAATACAGATCGAATTTCCATTCTTGAAAAGCTGCCTGGGTGCTCATAGCACTAGAAATGCAGAAGAAAGGCAATAGGCCACCAATAATATCAAATAACTAAAAAATCATGCTCAGGAAGGGCAACATGCCCATATTTTAATGCACTAGACACCCTCCTTCATAGATACCCCAACATCAACCCTGCATCAACACTATACAAAATGTAATGTTCTGTTGCCGATGAAGATGGCGGCCTCGCGACAAGCTCTTAGGACACTTTTCAGTATTTAGTTTTGTTATGTATTATGTTTTACATTATTAGCTCAGAAAGTGTTTTGCATCATTACATACAGCCGGGAAAAACGATTGGATATCAGAGCGGCGGTAACTCATCAGCATTACGACCAGGAATATGACTTTCCCGAAGCACATCCTTTTTTTTTTTTTTTTTTTTTGGGGGGGGGGGGGGGTGGATCAGCTTAATATTGCAGATAGATTGTATCTTCTATCAATGTAATTGTCTGCATCACTTCCAATCCCCCATGTTTTTTTTATATATATATACTCCCCTTTATTACTTTCAACCCCGCCATCCTTTCCCTACTTGGAGTTAATTAGTGAACAACAATGCCCAGGCCTCTACTTCCGGTCTATACTTACTATCTACACCTTATGGACACAGTTCATTTTACAATAATTATATTATATATATATATATATTTTTTTTGCTCCTGAACTTCTTCTACTCTCAACCTCTCCGATCATTTTCATGATGTCCATCCGGTTTGCTTCTATATGCCATATCTTTCTAACTGTGCTCTTTCCCAAAAGCTCCCAACATACAACCTATATACTTATTATGGACACAGTATGCTTACATTATTAGCTATCTTTGTTGTTATTTGTTGTTATTTGTTATTAGTCCCATCCTTCAACTCTATTCAATACCTCCCATCTATCTCTTAACACCATCCATATAGGATTTATATTTGCCATATATATTTCAACCGTACTGTGATGTTTTACAAAAGTTCTGAACCTTTCTATTCTCATTGCTTCTACAGATTGTGAATTAAAAATAAACATTTTTGATAAAAGTATTATTATATTATTGATCGATTGACTATGACTTTTCAGATCACCCAGTAATGCTATCTGCAAGGTTAGCTCCAGGTAAATATTGCAATCCTTTAGCCATTCCTGGACCTGTGTCCAAAAACAAGCTACAAATGGACAGAACCAAAACAAATGATCTAATGATTCTGTCTCTTCACAGCAAAATCTGCAGAGCTGGGAAGATTGTATCCCCCATATAAATAACATTCTATTGGTAGCAAGAATTTTATATAATAATTTTAATTGAAAGATTCTAATTTTTGAATCCGGTGTCGTTTTGCGTGTCAGTTCATAAACACTATGCCATGGGATCCGTATGTCAAAAATCTCTTCCCAGCTATTTTGCAATCTATATGGGACGGCTGTCAATCCTTTGGTCCTTAAGTGAAACTGATATACTTTTTTATTTATCACAGTTTTCCTTAACCAATTATGTTCTTTATGTCTCCGGAAGGTGGTGAGTGACTCCGCTGTCCTGGCGTCGTGAGGGAGCTTGTTCCACCATTGGGGTGCCAGAGCAGCGAACAGTTTTGACTGGGCTGAGCGGGAACTATGCTTCCGCAGAGGAAGGGGAGCCAGCAGGCCAGAGGTGGATGAACGCAATGCCCTCGTTTGGGTGTAGGGACTGATCAGAGCCTGAAGGTACGGAGGTGCCGTTCCCCTCACTGCTCCATAGGCAAGCACCATGGTCTTGTAACGGATGTGAGCTTCAACTGGAAGCCAGTGGAGTGTGCGGAGGAGGGGGGTGACGTGAGAGAACTTGGGAAGGTTGAACACCAGACGGGCTGCGGCATTCTGGATGAGTTGTAGGGGTTTAATGGCACAGGCAGGGAGCCCAGCCAACAGCGAGTTGCAGTAATCCAGACGGGAGATGACAAGTGCCTGGATTAGGACCTGTGCCGCTTCCTGTGTAAGGCAGGGTCGTACTCTCCGAATGTTGTAGAGCATGAACCTGCAGGATCGGGTCACCGCCTTGATGTTAGCGGAGAACGACAGGGTGTTGTCCAGGGTCACGCCAAGGCTCTTCGCACTCTGGGAGGAGGACACAACGGAGTTGTCAACCGTGATGGCGAGATCATGGAACGGGCAGTCCTTCCCCGGGAGGAAGAGCAGCTCCGTCTTGCCAGGGTTCAGCTTGAGGTGGTGATCCGTCATCCATACTGATATGTCGGCCAGACATGCAGAGATGCGATTCGCCACCTGGTTATCAGAAGGGGGAAAGGAGAAGATTAGTTGTGTATCGTCAGCGTAGCAATGATAGGAGAGGCCATGTGAGGATATGACAGAGCCAAGTAACTTGGTGTATAGGGAGAAAAGGAGAGGGCCTAGAACTGAGCCCTGGGGGACACCAGTGGTGAGAGCACGTGGTGCGGAGACAGCTTCTCGCCACGCCGCTTGGTAGGAGCGACCGGTCAGGTTGGACGCAATCCAGGAGTGAGCCGCGCCGGAGATGCCCAGCTCGGAGAGGGTGGAGAGGAGGATCTGATGGTTCACTGTATCAAAGGCAGCAGACAGGTCTAGAAGGACAAGAGCAGAAGAGAGAGAGTTAGCTTTAGCAGTGCGGAGAGCCTCCGTGACACAGAGAAGAGCAGTCTCAGTTGAATGACCAGTCCTGAAACCTGACTGGTTTGGATCAAGAAGGTCATTCTGAGAGAGATAGCAAGAGAGTTGGCTAAAGACGGCACGCTCAATAGTTTTGGAAAGAAAAGAAAGAAGGGATACTGGTCTGTAGTTGTTGACATCAGTGGGATCGAGTGTTGGTTTTTTGAGAAGGGGTGCAACTCTCGCTCTCTTGAAGACGGAAGGGACATGGCCAGCGGTCAAGGATGAGTTGATCAGCGAGGTGAGGTAGGGGAGAAGGTCACCGGAGATGGTCTGGAGAAGAGAGGAGGGGATGGGGTCAAGCGGGCAGGTTGTTGGGCGGCCTGCAGTCACTAGTCGCAAGATTTTATCTGGAGAGAGAGGGGAGAAAGAAGTCAAAGCATAGGGTAGGGCAGTGTGAGCAGGACCAGCAGTGTCATTAGACTTAACAAACGAGGATCGGATGTCGTCAACCTTCTTTTCAAAGTGGTTGACAAAGTCATCCACAGAGAGGGAGGGGGGGGGGGAATTCAGCAGTGAGGAGAATGTGGCAAAGAGCTTCCTAGGGTTAGAGGCAGATGCTTGGAATTTAGAGTGGTAGAAAGTGGCATTAGCAGCAGAAACAGATGAAGAAAATGTAGAGAGGAGGGAGTGAAAAGATGCCAGGTCGGCAGGGAGTTTAGTTTTCTTCCATTTCCGCTCAGCTGCCCGGAGCTCTGTTCTGTGAGCTCGCAATGAGTCATCAAGCCACGGAGCTGGAGGGGAGGACCGAGCCGGCCGGGAGGATAGGGGACACAGGGAGTCAAAGGATGCAGAAAGGGAGGAGAGGAGGGTTGAGGTGGCAGAATCAGGAGATTGGAGGGAGAAGGATTGAGCAGAGGGAAGAGATGATAGGATGGAAGAGGAGAGAGTAGTGGGAGAGAGAGAGCGAAGGTTGCGGCGGCGCGTTACCATCTGTGTAGGGGCAGAGTGAGTAGTGTTGGAGGAGAGCGAGAGAGAAAAGGATACAAAGTAGTGGTCGGAGACATGGAGGGGAGTTGCAGTGAGATTAGTAGAAGAGCAACATCTAGTAAAGATGAAGTCAAGCGTATTGCCTGCCTTGTGAGTGGGGGGGGGATGGTGAGAGGGTGAGGTCAAAAGAGGAGAGGAGTGGAAAGAAGGAGGCAGAGAGAAATTAGTCAAATGTAGACGTAGGGAGGTTGAAATCCCCCAAAACTGTGAAGGGTGAGCCATCCTCAGGAAAGGAACTTATCAAGGCGTCAAGCTCATTGATGAACTCTCCAAGGGAACCTGGAGGGCGATAGATGACAAGGATATTAAGCTTAAATGGGCTAGTGACTGTGACAGCGTGGAATTCAAATGAGGAGATAGACAGATGGGTTAGGGGAAAAATTGAGAATGACCACTTGGGAGAGATGAGGATTCCTGTGCCACCACCCCTCTGACCAGATGCTCTCGGGGTATGCGAGAACACATGGTCAGACGAGGAGAGAGCAGTAGGAGTAGCAGTGTTTTCAGTGGTAATCCATGTTTCCGTCAGCGCCAGGAAGTCGAGGGACTGGAGGGTAGCATAGGCTGGGATGAAGTCAGCCTTGTTGGCGGCAGAACGGCAGTTCCAGAGGCTGCCTGAGACCTGGAACTCCAGGTGTGTGGTGCGTGCAGGGACCACCAGGTTAGAGAGGCAGCAGCCACGCGGTGTGAGGCGTTTGTGTAGCCTGTGCGGAGAGGAGAGAACAGGGATAGGCAGAGGCATAGTTGACAGGCTGCAGCAGATGGCTACAATAATGCAGAGGAGATCGGAATGAAATGAACTAAACATCTGGGAAAGGAGAGAGCAGGCCTCCCTCACCCAAAAAATATATATATATATAACTCTCCCAACTTCCACCTCAGAAACTATAATTGTTTCACTGAACCACCCGAGTAAAACTCTCCCAACTTCCACTTTAGAAATTAGAATTGTTGTAAACTACAGCAGACTGTTATCAGTAGCTGTAATTAGGTACAGCAGCTACCAACCACCTAACGTTAATGCCTCGGATGAGGTTAGAAAAACAGCTGAATGGTAGCAGCTAGCTGGCTCAATCACAGGTACTCTTAAGCATGAAATAACATTGGAAACAATTAACCACAGTTGCAAAAAGTTATCAGTAGCTACCCGCTAGCTAGCTAGCTAGCTTTGTTGGTCCAAGTAGTGGGTAAGCTAGCCTCGTGCTTCGCCGGGGTCTGCCGAATACAATACTTACCTACAATAATTACCTACAATAACCTTCAATAACTACCTGAGTAAGCTACCTATAATACCAAACTACAATACCTACCTACAATCTAAATACATGGTTTAAGCTTAACTCAACACCATATAAGAAGCCAAGCTTACCTTTCATAACGCAGCAATGATTAAACGTTGGGTAGCTAGCACAAAGATATTGTATTTAGCTACCACAGTACAGCCAGCTGGTAGTGTTGGCTGGCTAGCAATGGCTGCTGTGTTGACTTTGTTTGAAAAACGGCGTCGCTGCGAACGAATGTAGCTGGCTAAAAGGATATTGTTTTTAGTTGCTACCGTTGCTAATAGCTACTCGCCAGCTAATCCAGGAGGTGAGTTAGCTAGCTAGCTTCGTGCTACACCCGGCACCGCCGAATACAAAAGTAACCTACAATAACTACACAACAGCTACCCACTGTCACGATCGTCCAATGAGGGAGACCAAAGCGCAGCGCGTTGAGCGAACATGACTTTATTAAATTAAAGTACTCAATACCAAAACAACAAACAATGACGATACGTGAAGTCCTCTGTAACACTGACAGAACATGGAACAAAAACCCACAAACACAAGGTGAAAACACACAGTTTAAATATGGCTCCCAATCAGAGATAACGAGCCGACAGCTGACACTCGTTACCACTGATTGGGAGTCACACGACCAAACAAGGAAACAACACCATAGACAACCCAACCAAACAGAACACAACGAAACGAACACACCCTGGCTCAACATACAAAGTCCCGGAGCCAGAGCGTGACAGTACCCCCCCCTAAAGGCGCGGACTGCGACCGCGCCTCAAAAACCCCAAACAGGGGAGGGCTGGGTGGGCATTACTCCTCGGAGGCGGCTCCGGCTCCGGGCTTGACCACCACCCTTCTTCAATCCCCCCGTAGCGCCCCCGGTCCGATCTGACCCAGCTGGTAGGATCTGGACTGACGACGCGCACCCCTGGCTTGGCGCGTGAGGCAGGAACGGACCGGACCTGGCTGACGATACGCACCCTAGGCTTGATGCGTGGAGCCGGAACGGGCCTCACCAGGCTGACGACTCGCATCCCTGGCTTGGTGCGAGTAGCAGGAGTGGGCTGGATCAGGCTGACGGCTCGCACCCTTGGCTTGGTGCGAGTAGCAGGGACGAGCTGAACCAGGCTGACGACTCGCACCCTTGGCTTGGTGCGAGTAGCAGGAACGGGCTGGACCAGGCCGACGACTCGTACCCCTGGCTTGGTGCGAGTAGCAGGAACGGGCTGGACCAGGCTGACGACTCGCACCCTTGGCTTGGTGCGAGTAGCAGGGACGAGCTGAACCAGGCTGACGACTCGCACCCTTGGCTTGGTGCGAGTAGCAGGAACGGGCTGGACCGGGCCGACGACTCGTACCCCTGGCTTGGTGCGAGTAGCAGGAACGGGCTGGACCAGGCTGACGACTCGCACCCTTGGCTTGGTGCGAGTAGCAGGAACAGGCCGGGCTGGGCTGGCGACGCACACCGTGGACCTGGTGCGTGGAGCAGGGACCGGCCGGGCTGGGCTGACAACGCACACCGTGGGCCTGGTGCGTGGAGCAGGGACAGGCCGAGCTGGGCTGACGACGCACACCGTGGGCCTGGTGCGTGGAGCAGGGACCGGCTGGGCTGGGCTGACGACGCACACCGTGGGCCTGGTGCGTGGAGCAGGGACAGGCCGAGCTGGGCTGACGACGCACACCGTGGGCCTGGTGCGTGGAGCAGGGACCGGCTGGGCTGGGCTGACGACGCACACCGTAGGCTTAGTGCGTAGAGCAGGGACAGGCCGGGCTGGGCTGGCGACGCGCACCATTAACTTAGTGCGTGGAGCAGGAACAGGCCTCACCGGACTGTGGAGACGGATAGGAGACCTGGAATGAAGAGCGGCCACAATACGTCCCGGCTGAATGCCTACCTTCACACACTCTGTGTGAGGCATCCGCACAGGACGTACAGGGCTGTGTACCCGTACCGACATGACAGCACGTGATACTGGAGCAGGATATCCGGGACCGCGGAGAGGCATAGGAGACCACGAGCGTTGAGCCGGCACACTCCGTCCTGGCTGCATACCCCCCTTCGCACGACACGTGCGGGGTGCTCGCACAGGACTGTGCCGGACCACTCGTGGCACCGTACGCTGCTCCGCATACCGCGGAACCTGCCCCGTCCCATGCTGCCATGCCTGAGTACGGGAAGTTGGTTCCGCTCTCCATCCCGGCCTCGCCAATCTGCCTTCTGGCCCCCAAAACCCGGTGGCCTCCTCTCCAAATTGCCCTGTGGCAGCCTCCTGCTGCCCAGCCGCCCAAGCCATGTGCCCCCCCCCAAAATTTATTTGGGGTTGCCTCTCTTCCTTCCGACGATGGCCCTGCTGACGCCGTTGCTCCTCTCTCGCCAGGGCCTTGATCCTTCCCCAAGGTCCCTTGCCCCCGAGCATGTCCTCCCAGGACCACGATTTGCCCACCTGGGCCATCGCCAGCCTCTCTATCTCCTTACCCGGCGCTTCCTCCCATGTCCAGTCTCCTTGCTCCTGGACACGCTGCTTGGTCCTTTTACGGTGGGTTTTTCTGTCACGATCGTCCAATGAGGGAGACCAAAGCGCAGCGCGTTGAGCGAACATGACTTTATTAAATTAAAGTACTCAATACCAAAACAACAAACAATGACGATACGTGAAGTCCTCTGTAACACTGACAGAACATGGAACAAAAACCCACAAACACAAGGTGAAAACACACAGTTTAAATATGGCTCCCAATCAGAGATAACGAGCCGACAGCTGACACTCGTTACCACTGATTGGGAGTCACACGACCAAACAAGGAAACAACACCATAGACAACCCAACCAAACAGAACACAACGAAACGAACACACCCTGGCTCAACATACAAAGTCCTGGAGCCAGAGCGTGACACCCACAACAGCCCACGATGCCTACCTATACTACTTAATAATATACAGCCCACGATGCCTACCTATAATACCTAACTACAATCTAAATACATAGTTTAAGCCTTACTCGACAAAGCCCAAGCTATGTATAAAGCCAAACTGGCAGACTGCAATCTGTAGCCGTAATTAAGTACAGCAGCTACCAACCACCTAACGTTAATGATAATGAGGTTAGAAAAACAGCTGAATGGTGACGGCTAGCTGGCTCAATCACAGGTACTCTTAAGCGTGAAATAACATTGGAAACAATTAACCACTGTTGCTAAAAGTTACCAGTAGCTACCCGCTAGCTAGCTAGCTAGCTTTGTTGGTCCAAGTAGTGGGTAAGCTAGCCTCGTGCTTCGCCGGGGTCCGCCGAATACAGTCCTTACCTACAATAATTACCTACAATAACCTACAATAACTACCTGAGTAAACTACCTATAATACCTAACTACAATACCTACCTACAATCTAAATACATGGTTTAAGCTTTACTCAACACCATATAAGAAGCCAAGCTTACCTCCTGCTAGAGAAAACACAACCTCTCCCGACCACCGTACCACCGTACGAGGGGAGAGTACAGGAGGGGACTGAGCACGCACCCCTGAGGGGCCCCCGTGTTGAGGATCAGTGTGGCAGATGTGTTGTTACCTACCCTTACCACCTGGGGGCGGCCCGTCAGGAAGTCCAGGATCCAGTTGCAGAGGGAGGTGTTTAGTCCCAGGATCCTTAGCTTAGTGATGAGCTTAGAGGGCACTATGGTGTTGAATGCTGAGCTGTAGTCAATTAATAGCATTCTCACGTAGGTGTTCCTCTTGTCCAGGTGGGAAAGGGCAGTGTGGAGTGCAATAGAGATTGCATCATCTGTGGATCTGTTGGGGCGGTATGCAAATTGAGTGGGTCTAGGGTTTCTGGGATAATGCTGTTGATGTGAGCCATGACCAGCCTTTCAAAGCACTTCATGGCTACAGACGTCAGTGCTACGGGTCGGTAGTCATTTGGAGGCGACTGAAAAGAAAACATATGCTTAAAGTACTTTGTTTCTTCCTTCAAAATATCATTTGGTGAATTATGGGTGACTCCGTCAATTGTAACCAGTTTCATTAAGTTCTTTTTGGTAGCATTCCTATGTTGAAGATGAAAAAATAATTTTGTGCATTTTTTCCCATATTCCATCCAGTTTGCTTTATTTTTTATAATATATTACACTTGATCTTTCTTGAATAGGTTTCTCCATTTCTTTTTGTTTTTCCTCTAATTTATTCTGAGCCTCTATGTTACAGTTTTTATTGCCATCTATCTGTTCTGTTAGACTTTCTATTTCCTTTCTTAGTATAAACTCTTTTGACCTAAATTGCTTTTGTTTTCGAGATGAGTACTGAATTGCATGGCCTCTAAAGGCACATTTAAAATGTGTCCCATACAATAAGGGGATTCACTGTACCTATGTTATGTTGGAAAAAGTCAGTTATAAATTCCTTTGTTCTAATTATAAATAAATTATCATCCAATAGGCTTTGATTAAATTTCCAATATCCTCGCCCACATGGAAATTCAGTAAGAGTAATGTATATGCCTATTGTATGATGGTCCGACCGCATTCTGTCCCCTATCAACACTTTTTTTTACTTTTGGTGCCAACGAGAATGAGATAAGAAAGAAGTCAAGACGACTAGCTTGATTCAGTCTCCGCCATGTATATCTCACTAGATCAGTATATTTAAGCCTCCATATATCTACTAGTTCTAATGTATCCATGACATTCACAATTTCCTTAAGAGCATGTGGGTGATTGTTTGTGGTGTGATTTCCTTTACGGTCCATTGAGCTATTTAAAACAGTATTATAATCCCCCACCATAATAATATTGTCTTGAATTGCTTGCAGGGTTGATCATTTATTATATATATTGTCAAAGAATTGTGGATCATCATTATTTGGTCCGTAAAGGTTAATGAGCCATATCTGTTTATGGTCCAATAACATATTTAAAATAATCCATCTACCTTGCGTATCTATTTGGACAATTTGCACATTCGGATCGAAATTACTATTAATTAATATCATCACCCCTTTTGAATTTTGTTGCCCATGGGAGAAGTATATCCCCCCCCCCCCCCCCCCCCCCCCCATTATTTTTTCCACGCTACTTCATCTCGAATTGTTGAATGAGTTTCCTGTATACAATAGATATTATATTCCTTCTCTTTGAGCCATGTAAATATTGTTATTCTTTTGTTATTATCAGATAAGCCATCACAATTATAACTGGCTATACTTATTTCACCATACACCATAATGAGATACAAGTTTCAAGTCTATTTATCATTATATATGTTTGTAAATTTACCAATAAAAAACACCGTAATGATTGAGTGTCCATATAGCTGTACCGTGATATTTGCATTGCTACGGAGTAAACCTTCAATTGTTCTCCACTAATTCCCCCGCTAAAGCCCCTCCCCATCCCAAGTTGAGCCATCATCCCAGTGATCAGCATCCCACCCACGTCCCTCCGGATCCCTAAGGCCCCGAGAGGCCAGGACCCATCCATCGAAAACAGCACACAGTGCCACCTACAAAACAGAAGCAGATTAACCGCCAAAAGCATTTCCAATGCTTTCACCTCTATATATATATCTATATAACTATTTAAAAAATATTATGCATATCCTATTTTCCGTCATTATCAATTAATATGCGTAATAATGTCGGCAGTTCACGCGTAGGATTCTAACATATAACCCGGATTGCCATTGTATTACATTTAATTCATTGACAAGCAATTATTATCCTAGCAAACAATTCCCGTGGTCCATCCCATACCCCCCCCTCCCCCCCAACATCCCCACCCCCCCACAACAGATGCCAGACAAGCACACATGCACATACTCACATACTCCAACACACTCAACCCCCCTCCTCCACAATCCACCATAAAATCAGATACTCAACGGCTGTTATATCCCAGAGCCCAACTCGAGAAATAACCTGATTTACGAGTGCACATACAGTTAAAGCTGATTGAGAAAGCATGCAGATTGAGCAGAAATTGATAACAATGTGAGATTTGATTAATCTACTTAATCTATGTCAAGTCCTAGGTGATGGAGATCAGATCAGAAGCACATCCTTTGTTTGCTCTCCCCAGGGCAACTGAACTGATTCCAGCGGCTGACCCAAAACATCGCTTGCGGAGGAGAGGCGCTCGGAGCGGCCTGCTGGTTCGACTTAGGAGGCGCGCACACCACCCACCGCTTCCAAGTATTCTACTCGCTAATGTTCAATCTTTGGTTAACAAGGTCGACGAACTACGGGCAAGGATTTCTTTCCAGAGAGACATCAAGGCCTGTAACATACTCTGTTTCACGGAAACATGGCTCTCTTGGGATATTCTGTTGAAATCGGTCCAGCAAGATGGGTTCTCAGTTCATCACGCAGACAGGAATAAATATCTCTCCGGGAAGCAGAAGGGCGGAGGTGTGTGTTTCATGATTAACGACTCATGGTGTAATTGTAGTAACATACAGGAACTCGAGTCCTTCTGTTCACCCGACCTAGAATATCTCACAATCAAATGCCGACCGTATTATCTCCCAAGATAATTTTCTTCGGCAGTATGGAAATGTATGCACTCACTAACTGTAAGTCGCTCTGGATAAGAGCGTCTGCTAAATGACTAAAATGTAAAATGTTATAGTCACGGCCGTGTATATCCCCCCTCAAGCCGATACCACGACGGCCCTCAAAGAACTTCACTGGACCTTATTCAAACTGGAAACCACATATCCTGAGGCGGCATTTATTGTAGCCGGGGATTTTAACAAAGCAAATTTGAGGACTAGGCTGCCGAAGTTCTATCAACATATCGACTGTTGTACTCGCGCTGCTGAAATCCTCGACCATTGCTATTCGAACTTCCGGGATGGTTATAAGGCCCTCCCCCGCCCTCCTTTCGGCAAATCTGACCATGACTCTATTTTGCTTCTCCCTTCCTATAGGCAGAAACTCAAACAGGAAGTACCCGTGCTAAGGACTATTCAACACTGGTCTGACCAATCGGAATCCACGCTTCAAGATTGACTGGGAATATGGCAGAATACAAACAGTGTAGCTACTCACTCTGCAAGGCAATTAAATTGGCAAAACATCAGTATAAAGACAAAGTGGAGATGCAATTCAACGGCTCAGACAGGAGACGTATGTGGCAGGGTATACAAACAATCACGGACTACAAAAGAAAACCAGCCACATCGCCGACACCGACGTCTCGCTTCCAGACAAGCTAAACACCTTCTTCGCCCGCTTTGAGGATAACACAGTGCCACTGACGAGGCCCACTACCAAGGACTGTGGCCTCTCCTTCTCCATGGCCGACGTGATTAAGACATTTAAGCATGTTAACCCCCGCAAGTGTCACGATCGTCTGAGGAAACGGACCAATACGCAGCGCGTGGAGTGAACATGATGACTTTATTAAATAAAAGCAACCACGAAAACAACAAACAAATGACGAAAGTGAAGTCCTACAGTGACTATGACTGAACCTGGAACAAAAACCCACAAACCAAGGAGAAACCACACAGTTTAAATATGGCTCCCAATCAGAGATAACGAGCCGACAGCTGACACTCGTTACCTCCGATTGGGAGTCATATGACTAATCAAGAACAATACCCAAACATAGAAATGAACAACTAGAATACCCAACATAGAAATACACCCAAACAATGAAAATGAACAACCCTGGCTCAATAATCAAAGTCCATGGAGCCAGAGTGTCACAGCAAGGCTGCCGGCCCAGACGGCATCCCTAGCCGCGTCCTCAGAGCATGCGCAGACCAGCTGGCTGGTGTGTTTATGGACATATTCAATCTCTCCCTTTCCCAGTCTGCTGTTCCCACATGCTTTAATATGGCCACCATTGTTCCTGTACCCAAGAAAGCAAAGGTAACTGAACTAAATGTCTATCGTCCTGTAGTTCTCACCTCTGTCATCATGAAGTGCTTTGAGAGACTAGTCAAGGATCATATCACCTCTACCTTACCTGTCACCCTAGACCCACTTCAATTTGCTTGCCGCCCCAATAGATCCACAGACGATGCAATCGCCATCACACTGCACACTGCCCTATCCCATCTGGACAAGAAGAATACCTATGTAAGAATGCTGTTCATTGACTATAGCTCAGCATTCAACACCACAGTACCCTCCAAGCTCATCATTAAGCTCGAGGCCCTGGGTCTGAACCCCGCCCTGTGCAACTGGGTCCTGGACTTCCTGACGGGCCGCCCCCAGGTGGTGAAGGTAGGAAACAACATCTCCACTTCGCTGATCCTCAACACTGGGGCCCCACAATGGTGCGTGCTCAGCCCCCTCCTTTACTCCCTGTTCACCCATGACTGTGTGGCCAAGCACGCCTCCAACTCAATTATCAAGTTTGCAGATGACACAACAGTAGTAGGCTTGATTACCAACAATGAGGAGACCGCCTACAGGGAGGAGGTGAGAGTTCTGGGAGTATGGTGCCAGGAAAATAACCTCTCACTCAACATCAACAAAACAAAGGAGATGATCGTGGACTTCAGGAAACAGCAGAGGGTGCACCCCCCTATCCACATCAACGGGACCGCAGTGGAGAAGGTGGAAAGCTTCAAGTTCCTTGGCGTACACATCACCGACAAACTGAAATGGTCCACCCACGCAGACAGTGTGGTGAAGAAGGCGCAACAGAGCCTCTTCAACCTCAGGAGGCTAAAGAAATTCGGCTTAACACCTAAAACCCTCAGAAACTTTTACAGATGCACAATTGAGAGCATCCTGTCAGGCTGTATCACCGCCTGGTACGGCAACTGCACCGCCCACAACCGCAGGGCTCTTCAGAGGGTGGTGCGGTCTGCCGAACGCATCACCGGGGGGCAAACTACCCGCCCTCCAGGACATCAACCACCCGAGCCACTGCCTGATCACCCCGCTATCATCCAAAAGGCGAGGTCAGTACAGGTGCATCAAAGCTGTGACCGAGAAAATGAAAAACAGCTTCTATCTCAAGGCCATCAGACTGTTAAATAGCCATCACTAGCACATTAGAGGCTGCTGCTGCCTATTGAAATCACTGGCCACTTTAAGAAATGGAACACTAGTCACTTTAATAATGTTTACATATCTTGCACTACTCTCTCATATGTATATACTGCATTATATTCTATAGGATTCTACTGTATCTTAGTCCATGCCGCTCTGTCATTGCTTGTCCATATATTTATATATTCTTAAATCCCATTCCTTACTAGTTTTGTGTGCATTGGTTATATGTTGTGAAATTGTTAGATATTACTTGTTAGATATTACTGCACTGTCGGAGCTAGAAGCACAAGCATTTCGCTACACCCGCTATAACATCTGCTAAACACGTGTATGTGACAAATACAATTTGATTTGATTTGATTTGAATAGCCAGCAACGCCAGTGGGTTTCAGCCCATGTTAGGTCTACCAATTGCTCCAAAGCCCACTGCTCAACCTGACCTGACACAAGCAGAGTCCACTGAGCCAGAGGACAATGCACACCAGTCAGAGGATGAGGGACAAACAACCCAATCTGTGAAGCCACCACATGAAGAAAAGGAAACCTGCAGAGGAGCCAGCTTGGCTTCAAGATTACAGGGTGGAGGTTGATACACGACAGCTGGCAGCTGGAAAAAGGGCATTGAAAGCACAGACATGCCACACAGAGAAGATGGCCATGATGAAACAACTACTGGAACAACAGATCACTGTAGTAAACATCCTCCAAAGCTTGAAGAAGTGAAGTGGCAAAAATTAAGAACCTGAAATTAAATTAATTTAAAGAAAATAAACAGTTTTATTTATTAATTCTATATTAAATAAATATAGTCACATCAAAACAGGTTTAGGTTTGATATAGGCATATCAAAACATTTATTTACAAGTTCATTATAAGTAGTAAATTAAATACATTGACTTTAATTATTCAATAAAAACTATTTAAAATTGTTTTCTTATTATGTGTACAGATCCTTGCGATATGGGGCCGTGCATTTCCAGCCAACTTGACAACTGTGGTAAGCATTGGAGTCAACATGGGACACACGCAACTCAATATTAGGAAGGTGTTGCTAAGGTTTGGTATACTCCGTGGATAACAGACAGTATGCTGTTGTGGAGGGTAAGCTGTGCTTTGAAAGAGGCTGTGCTCTGACCTTGAACCTGAGGATTGTTGTTTGTTTAGTCTGTGCTGGTCTTAAAATAAAACACACACATCACACACTCACCAGTTGGTCTCGGCTTCCAAACCAGTATCTGGGAAGCTCTATTGACGTTTGCTGTAGATCTATATTTAGCCAGTAGAGGTAGCAGTAGACCACAGTGCATTGCTGTTGAGACAGTTTTTGAATGCAGCTGAGCAGCAATGGAATTGCTGGAGTGTCAGACACAAAAGAGCAATCACACATAAGCTGTAGATGGTGTCATGCACATGCTTCATACTACAATGACAGACAATACCTCCCTTTCTCCTCCTCCTCCTCCTCCTCCTCCTCCTCCTCCTCCTCCCGTGCTTTGTGAATTGTATTGTGTCTGACCTTGGCCTGAAAGGAGTGTGTGCACACAGACCAGATTGCAGCCTTTGGTCTGGTTACATGATTGGAAGGTAGACACATCAGTGTGTGTGTTGTGTGACACACGTAAACTCAGGGAGCGATTTATCTGTCTGGAGGGAAGAAGGGGTTCTACTGATATCCGCACGCATGCACACATGCACACACATAAGCGTACTTGATTACTCTTAATCGCAATGAAAGACAGAGGGCCTGTATTTATGCTATAGGGCCTTGGATATGTAGAGTACACCGTAAGTGTTGTTGAATGCTATATGGCTTATTTTGTCTGAGTATGTTACAGATTATACTGGGTAGATTAAGAATAATATACATTGGTAAGTGTGAATAAGAATTTGTTATGTGCTACTGCAAATGCACACGGACAAGGACACACATGGTGTGGCAGGTTGTCTCAGGCCACATTTGGTGTTTGTGTGTGTGTGTATTTCGGGGAAAGGGATCTTTGCCTTCCTTTCTCCTCCTTTCACTCGTCTCAGATATCCGCCAGCTGGACGAATGTGACACATCTCTCATTGTCAAGGTCTCCGCCCTTTGGGAACGAGAAGAGACAGAGAGAGAAGCAAGGGAGTGTGAGAGAGGGAGCAAGAGAGAGGGGTAGCGAAAGAAAGAGTGTGTATGACAAGGAGCAAGTGGGTGAGGGAGGGGGAGAGAGAGATGAGAGAGAAGAAGAGAGATGTGAGAGCAAGGGAACGAGGCAGGGAGAGGGGAAAATAGTGTGTTCCTGCCGATGCTCACGTAGGCCCACAGCTGCAGAGCTGCAGTTGCTACTCTTGTCCCCCTGCGCCCACCCCCCCATCCGCCCTCAAATCTGGTCCTTCCCCCCCACCTCCCCCAGAGTCACGCTCCCAGTCACGCTTTCTGCCTCTCGCCTCAATCACCAAGAGAGACCGGACGGGGAGGGGCTTGACCGCATGGCACGTGGCTACATCAGGGGGGCTGGGGGATATGGAGGGGTGGGGGATAGAGGAGAGGGAATGTGGGTCATCCTGCTTTTCAAAGGGAGCGTGATTCTCCCCTCCTGTACTGTACAATTCCCCAAAATAGTATTGTCAAGCTGTGTGTGCTTGTAAGACTGTGTCTATCTTTGCAAAAATGTTTCCATTCATATACATAAATACTGTGAGTAATATAGCCTACTGTGCTAAATAATGGGAGCACTGTATGTGTGTGTGTGTGAGAGTGAGGGAGGTAGGGAGGGAGGGAGAGATAGACACAGAGAGAGAGACACACACACAGAGAGAAAGACACAGAGAAAGAGAGACAGAGAGAGAGAGACACAGAGAGAGAGACACACACAGAGAGAGAGAAAGACACAGGGAGAGAGAGAGAGAGAGAGAGAGAGAGAGAGACAGGGAGAGAGACACAGGGAGAGAGAGAGAGAGACAGGGAGAGAGACAGAGAGAGAGAGAGAGAGAGAGAGAGAGAGAGAGAGAGAGGGAGAGAGAGAGAGACAAGCAGGGAGAGAGACACAGGGAGAGAGTCAGAGAGAGAGACACAGGGAGAGAGTCAGAGAGAGAGACAAGCAAGGAGAGAGACACAGGGAGAGAGACAGAGAGACACACATATAGAGAGACACACAGAGAGAGACTGAGATGGAGATAGAAAAAACGGTCAGAATGTACCATTTAAAAAGAATGTCAACTAGATTGCCAGATTCTAGCTTTTACAATACGTTGCTGTATGTGTAATTTCTCTGCTAATCTTTATGTTATTTGCATGGCTATTTATGACTCTGTGTAGGCCTATATGGCCATATATGGATGTATTGGTAGGCAAAGCTAATGCCATATTCCACTGCTGTGTGATTTTTATGAATGAGTTTCCCATTTGTCCGGCAGTGGCTACTGTTGATTCAGTGGAACAGCCACAGCCATCTCCACGACGCTACGTTGCCAAGGCCGTGTATGAGGCGAACTGCACGTTGCTGCGGCGCTAAGTGTGTGCGTGGCGACGTGCCAGGCTGTCAGCTGCCTACTGTGTGGGTCAAAGTCAGAGATGCCAGCCAGAAACCGCTGACACACACTCATGCACACACGTACAAACACACACACATAATTATGCGCAAAGGATACACACATGCAGAGAGGG
This sequence comes from Coregonus lavaretus, assembly GCF_964263955.1. NCBI lineage: Eukaryota > Metazoa > Chordata > Actinopteri > Salmoniformes > Salmonidae > Coregonus > Coregonus lavaretus. Next base: position 18,303,388 of record NC_140018.1, on the reverse strand, counting down.
CATGATAACTGAGCTCTGCTCTTTACCACACCCTTACATTCTCTCTCCCCCTCTCTCCCTCCCTCTTTCTGTATTTATCTCCCTCGGTCTGTGCCTCTGTGAACACTGTAAATTGTAGGCCCACAACTCCAGGATGGCATCCTACAGTGCAAACACATTTACCTACTTCTGTGTGTGTGTGTTTGTGTGTGTGTGTGTGTGTGTGTGAGTGTGCACGGGTGTGCGCGTGGGCCCACTCTCTAACTGTACTTTACTGGTACTGTATTCTCATTTTACTGCTTTACTTGGCTCTCTCGCTTTTCTTCCTTTCTCTCTATGACTGTATTCAAACTCCAGTGTCCGGGCACCAGCACAAAACTCAGGCTCCCCCCAGGATCCCACAATCTGGACCAAGTCTCAAGTGTGGGAAAAGCAAGATGGGCCAATGTCAATGTCCCATGTTGCCTTGCCTAGTTTTTCCCCATTTGGAGACCAGCCCTTTTTGTTTTTAATAATACAAAATAAAATAAAATAGTAATTTAGCAGACGCTCTAATCCAGAGCGATTTACAGTAGTGAGTGCATATATTTTCATACTTTTTCGTACTGTTTCATTTGTGTATTTTGCATAGTTTGCAGTGACCTTTATTATATACAGTGCCCTCTGTAATTATTGGGACAGTGAAGCATTTTTTCATATTTTGGCACTATACTCCCAAAGTTTGGTTTTGATGACTATAAGGTTAATGTGCCGACTGTCAGCTTTAATTTGAGGGTATTTTCATCCATATCGGGTGAACCGTTTAGAAATTAAAACACTTTTTGTACATAGTCCCCTCATTTTATGGGACCAAAAGTATTGGGACAAATTCACTTCTGTTTATTAAAGTAGTAAAGTATTTGTTCCCATATTCATAGCACGCAATGATTATATCAATCTTTTGACTTAAATCTTGGATGCATTTGATCTTTGTTTTGGTTGTGTTTCAGATTATTTTGTGCCCAATAGAAATTAATGGTACATAATGTATTGTGTCATTTCTGAGTCACTTTTATTGTAAATAAGAATATAATATGTTTCTAAACACTTCTACATTAATGTGGATGCAACCATGATTACGGATAATCCTGAATGAATCGTGAATAATGATGAGTGAGAAAGTTACAGACGCACAAATATCATACCCCCATGCTAACATTACAATAACAGGGGAGGTTAGCATTTTTTGGAGGAATGGGAGGACCATCCTACTCAGTGAATTTCCTAAAAATAAAAAGAATGAACCATTAAAACCATTATCCTAAATATATTCACGTCACCAAATAACTGATTAGATCACACTGTTTTGTAATGAAGGTCTACAGTAGCTTCAACAGCACTCTGTAGGGTAACAGCATTGTGTAGCCAGAGGACAGCTATATTCCATCCTCCTCTGGGCACATTGACTTCAATACAAAACCTAGGAGGCTCATGGTTCTCACCCCCTTTAATAGACTTACACAGTAATTATGATGACTTCCGGAGGACATCCTCCAACCTTCCAGAGCTATTGTAGCATGAACTGACTAGTTGTCCATCCAATCAAAGGAGCAGATAAAAATTGTACTGAAAGCATTAGCTACAGCTAGCTAGCACTGCAGTGCATAAAATGTGGTGAGTAGTTGAGTCAAAGAGGGAGAAGACAGTTTTGAACAAATTAATTTCTAAAAAAATTAAGGAGAATTCACTTACTCTAGCTAATGCAGCAAATTTAACCTACTCAACAACTTGACTCAAACAGAGAGGAATTATATTTATGTAAGCTAGCTGACATATCCAACACTCCAACTCTTCCAATTCAAGGTAAGCTTTCAGTTTTATTAATTTATTGCCACCGGGGCACACCGGTGTAACTGCTAAACTGTTTGATATACACTACTGCGTGATTGTACACATGGATTGGATTGTGGGTTTACTAATTTCTAGTAGCTATGTTGAGTATGACTTTAGCTAATTTGGTGACAATGATCTAGGCTGTGTGTAGCGGTTATGGTATGAAGGTTTGGTTTGGAGAGGATTTTTCGCCTGGTCACAGACAGCTGTTGTGTTGTGCACTGAAGTCCACAAGCAAAGGGAAAATGTGAGAGGAGGAGAGTGTGTAGATGTGATGATGCTGTTTGTATGGCTGCTATGAAAGTGAACTGTGTGTGCCTTAATTCTGTTGCAAAACGTTTCTTAAACGGAATGAAATGGGGATGGACCTACCTGAATTTGTCCAATTGAAACTCTCATTGTAGTTGCAAAACGTAACGATTTTCAACTGTTTGGACTAATGATTACACCCTAGATCAGCTACAGTTGAAGTCGGAAGTTTACATACACCTTAGCCAAATACATTTAAACTCTGATTTTCACAATTCCTGATATTTAATCCTAGTCAAAATTCCATGTCTTAGGTCAGTTAGGATCACCACTTTATTTTAAGAATGTGAAATGTCAGAATAATAGTAGAGAGAATGATTTATTTCAGCTTTTATTTATTTCATCACATTCCCAGTGGGTCAGAAGTTTACATACACTCAATTAGTATTTGGTAGCATTGCCTTTAAATTGTTTAACTTGGGTCAAATGTTTCGGGTAGCCTTCCACAAGCTTCCCACAATAAGTTGGCTGAATATTGGCCCATTCCTCCTGACAGAGCTGGTGTAACTGAGTCAGGTTTGTAGGCCTCCTTGCTCGCACACACTTTTTCAGTTCTGCCCACCAATTTTCTATAGGATTGAGGTCAGGGCTTTGTGATGGCCACTCCAAAACCTTGACGTTGTTGTCCTTAAGCCATTTTGCCACAACTTTGGAAGTATGCTTGGGGTCATTGTCCATTTGGAAGACCAATTTGTGACCAAGCTTTAACTTCCTGACTGATGTCTTGAGCTGTTGCTTCAATATATCCACATAATTTTCCTTTCTCATGATGCCATCTATTTTGTGAAGTGCACCAGTCCCTCCTGCAGCAAGGCACCCCCACAGCATGATGCTGCCACCCCCGTGCTTCACGGTTGGGATGGTGTTCTTCGACTTGCAAGCCTTCCCCTTTTTCCTCCAAACATAACGATGGTCATTATGGCCAAACAGTTCTATTTTTGTTTCATCAGACCAGAGGACATTTCTCCCCATGTGCAGTTGCAAACCGTAGTCATTTTTTTTTATGGCAGTTTTGGAGCAGTGGCTTCTTCCTTGCTGAGCGGCCTTTCAGGTTATGTCGATATGGGACTTGTTTTACTGTGGATATAGATACTTTTGTACCTGTTTCCTCCAGCATCTTCACAAGGTCCTTTGCTGTTGTTCTGTGATTGATTTGCACTTTTTGCACCAAAGTACGTTCATCTCTAGGAGACAGAATGCGCCTCCTTCCTGAGCGGTATGATGGCTGCGTGGTCCCGTGGTGTTTATACTTGCGTACTATTGTTTGTACAGATGAACATGGTATCTTCAGGCTTTTGGAAATTGCTCCCAAGGATGAACCAGACTTGTGGAGGTCTACAATTTTTTTCTGAGGTCTTGGCTGATTTCTTTTGATTTTCCCATGATGTCAAGCAAAGAGACACTGAGTTTGAAGGTAGACCTTGAAATACATCCACAGGTACACCTCCAATTGACTCAAATGATGTCCATTAGCCTATCAGAAACATCTAAAGCCATGACATCATTTTCTGGAATTTTCCAAGCTGTTTAAAGGCACAGTCAACTTAGTGTATGTAAACTTCTGAACCACTGGAATTGTGATACAGTGAATTATAAGTGAAATAATCTGTCTGTAAACAATTGTTGGAAAAATTACTTGTGTCATGCACAAAGTAGATGTCCTAACTGACTTGCCAAAACTATTGTTATTAACAAGAAATGTGTGGAGTTGTTGAAAAACAAGTTTTAATGACTCCAACCTAAGTGTATGTAAACTTCCGACTTCAACTGTAGATGCAGGTAAGAGTGTGCAAGGCGGTATTGAATGTGTCACTGTCTGTCACCTTGATTACTCCAATTCGTATCTCGACCTGTGCACCTACGTTATAATGTTTCATTTGTAGGCTAGGTTATAGCAAACTCATAATTGGTATTGGGCAAATGTAAATGCACCCCCCTCTTTTGCTCTCAGAACAGCCTCAATTTGTCGGGGCCTGGACTCTACAAGGTGTCGAAAGCATTTCACAGGGATGCTGACCCATGTTGACTCCAATGCTCCCTACATTTGTGTCAAGTTGGCTCCATGTCCTTTGGGCGGTGGACCATTCTTGATACATTCGGGAAACTGTTGAGCATGAAAAACCCAGCAGCATTGCAGTTCTTGACACAAACCGGTGCGCCTGGCACCATAACCCGTTCAAAGGCACTTAAATATATTGTCTTGTCCATTCACCCTCTGAATTGTACACATACACAATCCATGTCTCAATTGTCATAAAAATCCTTCTTTTACCTGTCTTCTCCCCTTCACCTACACTGATTAAAGTGGATTTAACAGGTGACATCAATAAGTGATCATAGCTTTCACATGGATTCACCTGGTCAGTCTATGTCATGGAAAGAGCAGGTATCCCAATGTTTGTACACTCAGTGTAGATGGTACAATGATCCCTACACTATTCAGTGCTTGTTTTCTCACATAAACTGAAATTGAGCGAAAAGTGTAGAATTTTAGCAACCAAGAAATGACTGAGCAATTTCTACAGTAGCCACTTGACCCGATTTCCACTAGATAACACAGCCACAAAAAAACAGCTTTCCCATATTGACAACAGAGCCGGCTCGGCGGGAGAAATACGTAGGTGAATATCACAGCCAATCACAACACTAGTGGGTAAGTAATAATGTGAAACACTATCATTCCACTATTAATGCAGATATATTATGGACATTTTCTGAAATTACAATGCAAAAAAAAAAAAAAAAGTCCTTTGTGTAGCACCTTTAAACAGGTTAACATTCGCAAGGCCATTTTCAACCTAGCCCATTTTCAACCTATCCCTGACCTGGTCTGTAATACAAACTTGTTTCAAGCAAACAACCATAGTCCCCGTGCCCAAGAGCGTCATTGTAACATGCCTAAATGACTATCGCCCCGTAGCACTCACATCTATAGCCATTAAATACTTTGAAAGGCTGGTCATGGCTCACATCAACACCATTATCCCAGACACCCTGGACCCAATCCAACATTGCCCTCACCCACCTGGACAAAAGGAATACCTATGTAGGAATTCTGTTCATTGACTAGAGCTCAGCATTCAACACCACAGTCCCCTCCAAACTCATCACCAAGCTCAGGACCCTGGGACTGAACACCTCCCTCTGCAGCTGGATCCTGGACTTTCTGACGGGCAACCCCCAGGCGGTGAGGGTAGGCAACAACACATCCGCCACGTTTACCATCAACACGGGGGCCTCTCAGGGGTCTGTTCTTAGTCCCCTGCTGTACTCCCTGTTCACCCATGACTGCGTGGCCGCGCACAACTCCAACACCATCATCAAGTTTGCTTACGACATGATGGTGGTATGACTGATCATGATGAGGCAGCCTATAGGGAGGTCAGAAACAACCTCTCCCTCAATGTCAGCAAGACAAAGGAGCTGATCATGGACTACAGGAAACGGAGGGGCGAGCACGCCCCCATTGACATCAAAGGGGCTGTAGTGGAGCGGGTCGTGAGCTTCATGTTTTTCGGTGTCCACATCACTAAGGAATTAACATGTTCCACACACACCCACACAGTTGTGAAGAGGGCACGACAGTGCCTCTTCCCCCTCAGGAGGCTGAAAAGATTTGGCATGGGCCCTCAAATCCTCAAGAAGTTATACAGCTGCACCATTGAGAGCAACTTGACTGGCTGCATCACCGCATCGTACGGCAACTGCAAGGCACCCAACCTCCTAGGCGCTACAGAAGGTGGTAAGTACGGCCCAATACATCACTGGGGCCGAGTTCCCTGCCATCCAGGACCTCTATACCAGGCAGTTTCAGAGGAAGGCCAAACTATTTTTCAAAGACTCCAGCCATCCAAGCCATAGACTGTTATTTCTGCTACCACACGGAAGCGGTACCAGTGCACCAAGTCTGCAACCAACAGGACCCTGAACAGCTTCTACACCCAAGACATAAGACTGCTAAACATGACTGCTGAATAGCTAATCAAATGGCTACCCGGACTACCTGCATTGACCCTTTTTTGAACTAACTCTCTTGCACTGACTATACACACACACTGGACTCTACCCACTCTACCACATATGCTGCTGCTACTGTCTATTATCGATCTTGTTGCCTAGTCACGTTACCCCCACCTACAGTGGGGAGAACAAGTATTTGATACACTGCCGATTTTGCAGGTTTTCCTTCTTACAAAGCATGTAGAGGTCTGCAATTTTTATCATATGTACATTTCAACTGTGAGAGACGGAATCTAAAACAAAAATCCAAAAAATCACATTGTATGATTTTTAAGTAATTAATTTGCATTTTATTGCATGACATAAGTATTTGATCACCTACCAACCAGTAAGAATTCCGGCTCTCACAGACCTGTTAGTTTTTCTTTAAGAAGCCCTCCTGTTCTCCACTCATTACCTGTATTAACTGCACCTGTTTGAACTCGTTACCTGTATAAAATACACCTGTCCACACACTCAATCAAACAGACTCCAACCTCTCCACAATGGCCAAGACCAGAGAGCTGTGTAAGGACATCAGGGATAAAATTGTAGACCTGCACAAGGCTGGGATGGGCTACAGGACAATAGGCAAGCAGCTTGGTGAGAAGGCAACAACTGTTGGCGCAATTATTAGAAAATGGAAGAAGTTCAAGATGACGGTCAATCATCCTCGGTCTGGGGCTCCATGCAAGATCTCACCTCATGGGGCATCAACGATCATGAGGAAGGTGAGGGATCATCCCAGAACTACACGGCAGGACCTGGTCAATGACCTGAAGAGAGCTGGGACCACAGTCTCAAAGAAAACCATTAGTAACACACTACGCCGTCATGGATTAAAATCCTGCAGCGCACGCAAGGTCCCCCTGCTCAAGCCAGCGCATGTCCAGGCCCGTCTGAAGTTTGCCAATGACCATCTGGATGATCCAGAGGAGGAATGGGAGAAGGTCATGTGGTCTGATGAGACAAAAATAGAGCTTTTTGGTCTAAACTCCACTCGCCGTGTTTGGAGGAAGAAGAAGGATGAGTACAACCCCAAGAACACCATCCCAACCGTGAAGCATGGAGGTGGAAACATCATTCTTTGGGGATGCTTTTCTGCAAAGGGGACAGGACGACTAAACCGTATTGAGGGGAGGATGGATGGGGCCATGTATCGCGAGATCTTGGCCAACAACCTCCTTCCCTTAGTAAGAGCATTGAAGATGGGTCGTGGCTGGTTATTCCAGCATGACAACGACCCGAAACACACAGCCGGGGCAACTAAGGAGTGGCTCCGTAAGAAGCATCTCAAGGTCTTGGAGTGGCCTAGGCAGTCTCCAGACCTGAACCCAATAGAACATATTTGGAGGGAGCTGAAAGTCCGTATTGCCCAGCGACAACCCCGAAAACTGAAGGATCTGGAGAAGGTCTGTATGAAGGAGTGGGCCAAAATCCCTGCTGCAGTGTGTGCAAACCTGGTCAAGACCTACAGGAAACGTATGATCTCTGTAATTGCAAACAAAGGTTTCTGTACCAAATATTAAGTTCTGCTTTTCTGATGTATCAAATACTTATGTCATGCAATAAAATGCAAATGAATTACTTAAAAAGTCATACAATGTGATTTTCTGGATTTTTGTTTTAGATTCCGTCTCTCACAGTTGAAGTGTACCTATGATAAAAATTACAGACCTTTACATGCTTTGTAAGTAGGAAAACCTGCAAAATCGGCAGTGTATCAAATACTTGTTCTCCCCACTGAATATGTACATACTCTAGCTACCTCAATTACCTCGTACCCCCGCACTGTACAGGTACTCCCTGTATATAGCCATGTTATTTTTTACTCGTTACTGTTATTCGTTATTCACTGTGTATTTATTCCTCGTGTCAATATTTCTATTGATTTATTGATTTTTATCTTTAACTCTGCATTGTTGGAAGAGGACCCGTACGTAAACATTTCACTGTTAGTCTACACCTCAATCAAACAATCAATCAATCAATCAAATGTATTTATTAAGCCCTTTTTACATCAGCAGATGTTACAATGTGCTTATACAGAAACCCAGCCTAAAACCCCAAAGAGCAAGCAATGCAGATTGTTTACGAAGCACCCTACAGGGTACAGACGTCAATTCAACATCTATCCACGTTGGTTCAATGTAATTTAATTGAAATGACGTGAAAACAATGTTTATTCAACCAGTGTGTGTCCAGAGGGATGTCAAATACAATTACATTTTATTTGATATTATTTGACAATGGGCTGGGTGCCACAGATGCTTGATGACAACAGACCACGAGGAACAACTGGCAACTGACTATCAATGGGCAAATGCTGGACGACCAACGAGCGACCGATGGGTGTTTAATAACGACCCTCAAGCAGCATGGACTGTGAGAAGACAGAGAAGAGCAGGTGAGATAGAAGAGAAGGAGTGGTTAAGATGGAGTTCAGACTCGTTTTCAGATAACATTTAAACCAGATTTTCACCGGATCTCACATGACGTCATATGTAACAGAAAACAAGAAGACTGGTCTCGGGACACCAGTGTAACAGATGTGATCATACTTCGTAACTCTCTGGCGTTGTGTTTTTAAAGAAAGGAATGCCCAGCCAGTGGTCCCAGTTGATTGGTGTTTATTCTGATGATAGACACAAGGAAGCACATTAGTTGTGCAGGTCAACAGTATGTTGATGGCTGTAGATTCGTGATTCGACACTTGCATGTAGATATCAGACTGGTTATTTTGTTAAAAAAAACATAATGACAAAAATAGTACAAAATACAATAAATGTAACTATCTGACGATAGACACAAGGAAGCACATTAGATGTGCAGGACAACAGTATGTTGATGGCTGTAGATTCGTGATTCGTCAGTTATCACGAGCATGGCGCTTGCAACGCCAGGGTTGTGGGTTCGTTTCCCACGGGGGGCCAGTATGAAAAAAATGTATGCACTCACTAACTGTAAGTCGCTCTGGATAAGAGCGTCTGCTAAATGACTAAAATGTAAATGTAATTGTTATCATGGAAATAACTGAGAATTAGCAGGGACAAGGCCCAAATCCCCGTCATTCGCAGGAGAAAGAAGACAGAGATATCGTGGACGTAGGTCGGGGTGCCTTGTAAGGATCCGACGGTGAGCAAGTAAACTGCCTCTTCCAACAATCCTATTAGCCAATGTTCAATCCTTTGAAAATAAATTAGATGACCTAAAATTACGGTTATCCTACCAACGGGACATTAAAAACTGTAATATCTTATCTTTCACCGAGTCGTGGCTGAACGACGACATGGACAACATACAGCTGACGGGATATACGCTACATCGGCAGGATAGAACGGCTGACTCCGGTAACACAAGGGGTGGTGGTCTGTGTATATTTGTAAACAACAGCTGGTGCACAAAATCAAATACTAAGGAAGTCTCAAGGTTTTGCTCGCCTGAGGTAGAGTATCTTATGATAAGCTGTAGACCACACTATTTACCAAGAGAGTTTTCATCTATATTTTTCATAGCTGTCTATTTACCACCACAAACCAATGCTGGCATTAAGATTGCACACAATGAGCTGTATAAGGCCATAAGTAAACAGGAAAATGCTCATCCAGAGGCAGCGCTCCTAGTGGCCGGGGACTTTAATGCAGGGAAACTTAAATCCGTTCTACCTAATTTCTACCAGCATGTTAAATGTGCAACCAGAGGAAAAAAACTCTAGACCACCTTTACTCCACACACAGAGACGCATACAAAGCTCTCCCTCGCCCTCCATTTGGCAAATCTGACCATAACTCTATCCTCCTGATTCCTGCTTATGAGCAAAAACTAAAGCAGGAAGCACCAGTGACTCGGTTAATAAAAAAGTGGTCAGATGACGCAGATGCTAAGCTACAAAACGACTGTTTTGCTAGCACAGACTGGAACATGTTCCGGGATTCTTCACATAGCATTGAGGAGTACACCACATCAGACACTGGCTTCATCAATAAGTGCATCGATGACGTTGTCCCCACAGTGACCATACGTACATACCCCAACCAGAAGCCATGGATTACAGGCAACATCCGCACTGAGCTAAAGGGTAGAGCTGCTGCTAACCCAGATGCTTATAAGAAATCCCACTATGCCCTCCGACGAACCATCAAACAGGCAAAGAGTCAATACAGGACTAAGATTGAATCGTACTACACCGGCTCTGACGCTCGTCGGATGTGGCAGGGCTTGAAAACTATTACAGACTACAAAGGGAAGCACAGCCATGAGCTGCCCAGTGACACAAGCCTACCAGACAAGCTAAACAACTTATATGTTCGCTTCGAGGCAAGCAATACTGAAGCATGCATGAGAGCACCAGCTGTTCCGGATGACTATGTGATCACGCTCTCCGTAGCCGATGTGAGTAAGACTTTTAAGCAGGTCAACATTCACAAGGCCGCATGGGCCAGACGGATTACCAGGACGTGTACTCCGAGCATGTACTGACCAACTGGCAAGTGTCTTCACTGACATTTTCAACATGTCCCTGACTGAGTCTGTAATACCAACATGTTTCAAGCAGACCACCATAGTCCCCGTGCCCAAGGACACTAAGATAACCTGCCTAAATGACTCCCGACCCGTAGCACTGACGTCTGTAGCCATGAAGTGCTTTGAAAAGCTGGTCATGGCTCACATCAACACCATTATCCCAGAAACCCTAGACCCACTCCAATTTGCATACCGCCCCAACAGATCCACAGATGATGCAATCTCTATTGCACTCCACACTGCCCTTTCCCACCTGGACAAGAGGAACACCTACGTGAGAATGCTATTCATTGACTACAGCTCAGCGTTCAACACCATAGTGCCCTCTAAGCTCATCACTAAGCTAAGGATCCTGGGACTAAACACCTCCCTCTGCAACTGGATCCTGGACTTCCTGACGGGCCGCCCCCAGGTGGTAAGGGTAGGTAACAACACATCTGCCACGCTGATCCTCAACACGGGGGCCCCTAAGGGGTGCGTGCTCAGTCCCCTCCTGTACTCCTTGTTCACCCATGACTGCATGGCCAGGCACGACTTCAACACCATCATTAAGTTTGCCGAAGACACAACAGTGGTAGGCCTGATCACCGACAACGATGAGACAGCCTATTGGGAGGAGGTCAGAGACCTGGCCGTGTGGTGCCAGGATAACAACCTCTCCCTCAACGTGACCAAGACAAAGGAGATGATTGTGGACTACAGGAAAAAAAAGAGGACTGAGCACGCCCCCATTCTCATCGACGGGGCTGTAGTGGAACAGGTTGAGAGCTTCAAGTTCCTTGGTGTCCACATCACAAACGAACTATCATGGTCCAAACACACCAAGACAGTCGAGAAGAGGGCACGACAAAGCCTATTCCCCCTCAGGAGACTGAAAAGATTTGGCATGGGTCCTCAGATCCTCAAAAAGTTCTACAGCTGCACCATCGAGAGCATCCTGACTGGTTGATCACCGCCTGGTATGGCAACTGCTCGGCCTCCGACCGCAAGGCACTACAGAGGGTAGTGCGTACGGCCCAGTACATCACTGGGGCCAAGCTTCCTGCCATCCAGGACCTCTATACCAGGCGGTGTCAGAGGAAGGCCCTCAAAATTGTCAAAGACTCCAGCCACCCTAGTCATAGACTGTTCTCTCTGCTACCGCACGGCAAGCGGTACCAGAGCGCTAAGTCTAGGTCCAAAAGGCTTCTCAACAGCTTATAAGTCTTATGGCTTGTAAGACTCCTGAACAGCTAATCATGGCTACCCAGACTATTTGCACTGCCCCCCCACCCCCACCCCATCTTTTTACGCTGCTGCTACTCTGTTAATTATTTATGCATAGTCACTTTAACACTATCCACATGTACATATTACCTCAACTACCTCAACTAGCCGGTGCCCCCTCACATTGATTCTGTACCGGTACCCCCCTCTATATAGCCTCCCTACTGTTATTTTATTTTACTTCTGCTCTTTTTGTCTCAACACGTTTTTGTTGTTGTTGTTTTATTTACTTTTTTATTAAAAAATAAATGCATTGTTGGTTAAGGGCTGTAAGTAAGCATTTGCAGCACCTGTTATATTCGGCGCATGTGGCAAATAAAATTTGATTTGATTTGATAACTACTACCAGTCTTCCGACACCGGTTCCTACAAGAGTTCCTGTTATAACTTCAATGTGGAAAAATAATGCTTAATGAATTCTCAAAACCAAAAGCTGTTAATTCTGATGTCTTGTATCCTATCCTATCTCCTTTCTCTCTCTGACGACCTACCTCTGTCAGCACCAAGGTGAGCGAATCTCCTTACGTAGGCTTGTTGACTTTGCCTCAGTAGGCTGTAGTGGTTAAGTGATCTGTGTGTGTCTTGTCTTTGGTCCAACCCCTCCTCCCTTGTCGTTCCAGAGGGAAAATATCAAACAGTGGCTGTAGGGATAACATTCAGTCTGCTGGGCTGAGGCTTTTTATCACTGCAGGCATAATGCCTCTAAACATTAACCCTGGGGAAAAATAATCTGTTAATGGAATACCATTGGAATGCTGCAGAGTGATTTGAGATGTTAATCGAATACCTGCTGTAAGCGTGGCACTCTAACACTGATTAAGTTTCACCTACTGTCCCTCATAGACACAAGTCTAGTATGATAGATAGTAAGAGAGCATAAGTGAAAGAAAAAGGGAGGTGAAGAGCGACTTGGAAAGAGAGAAAGAGAGAAAAAAAAGAGAGAGAGAGAGAGAGAGAGAGAGAGAGAGAGAGAGAGAGAGAGAGAGAGAGAGAGAGAGAAATTGTTCTTCAACCTCCATAATCTGTTCCATAATCAGTTGGTTACGCAGTTGACCAAACACCGATCAGGGTGCAGAGACTCCTGTTATATTGGCACAATCAGAGCAGAGTCCCTCTGATGCTGCTGCATGCTAGGGCCTTCCTGCACACTGGGACCAACATGTATGCCCTCCTGCACAATAGGGCCCACCTTAGCATTGGCACCTGCACCATGTGGCCCACCTGCATACTGGGACCTACTGCCAAACTTAAGCCCTCCTGCATTGTGGAGCCCACCTGCACCAGGGGGCCCACCTGCGCAGTGGGACTCTCTCTAGACTTGTGTTCACAGCCTTGGAGCCAGTATGTGAACAGCTATGCTCTCAGTGCAGCATGTAGCAAACACAGTGGACGCTTTGTGTCAAAAGAGACACTTTCAAAACATTGATGTAAATGTCCTCTTTGCTCTGTAACAGAGACAGTTAGCCACAGATAAGACAGCTGATCACATCGAGAAGGGTATGTGAAGACTTTCACATACTGTATATATGAGTCATATGTCTACGTTGCCAACAAGTAACACAGGGAGCAAAGTGCCGTATCTCCCATGGCTTTTAAAATGTTTGCCATTGTAGCTTGGCAGGCTAACAGTACAGGCACGTAGCTGTATAGCGAGCCAGAAAGTAATGGTCTGTTACAGCTGTGGTGGCTTGGAGGCAATAGAAGAGTCATGGAACGAGACTATGATTCATGCTTAGCCAATCATCATAGAGTGTTTTCAATTCGCAAATGAATTACCATTAGCTTGCAGGTGGCCCATCTGAAGTTAATTTAGTTTGTCTTTTAGTGTTTTTCCCCATTTGGAGGTACCCTGATGAAAGATTTTTAAAGCTTTAGTAATGATAAGAATAATAATAAGGCTTCTTATTGTTTCATTTCCATTTATTCACCTATAATGACCGTCTGTCATTTGTATATCCACTCACCATTATGTCATAGGTGTCCCTTACCTGTTTCTCATTATAATAATACTTTCATTTGTAGAGCGTTTTTTCATTTAAAGACAGAAATCACAAAGCTCTTTACGACAGAGCCTTTGACCAAACAAGCGTGTTATACGAGTCTGTGTCTTGGAAGAGCCTTTGGCCAGCAGGGGGCCATATGTGACTCGTTCCAGGAAACTAGGCATATGTCTCACATCACTACTTTACAGGAGCACCATTTGAACGTAAACATTTTTTATCAAAATGCATTTAGGCAGAAATGCCTTCTGGAACATGTGAACTTTCATGTGCCTTAATAACAAACTTGTATTCCATCCATAAATACAAATAACATTGTGAAGTTACGAGACTAGTTGGTTTAGCCATGGAAAAAGACAGGAACCTTCCCACTAGCCATTATTGGCTGAGATAATGTATGGACTGGACATGCCGGGAGATGAGTTTGGATTGGCCTGCCATGTAGCACGCTTCTGTCTATAACGTGAGCTGTTCAGTATGTGTTGACAGTCCTTTCTACCGCACCGTTTTTGAAAGATTTAACGTTAGCCATCGAGAACTACAAAAGTTTTGCTACTTTTCTCAACAACATCGATTCCCTGAATTTAGCAGGCGCTATCGACAGATCAGTAGGAAAAAGTGATGGGCTACTTTCTGCACACGCTACGGTCAGTCTGAACTGGAGTGACTTGACACAAAGCTGGCCAAACAAGATGTAGCTACAAACAAAATGGAGTTAAATGGTTCCAGTCTGCCATAAAGCGTTCATCCATGTATACGGGTAAGAATCTAGCTACATTTTCCAGATATAATTTTCACATTTTGTCAGAAAGTTATTTAAGTTAAAGCATACTGTTAGTTAGCTAGCAAACGTTAGCTTGCTGGCTCGCTAGCTAACGTTACGCGTATGATCTGTGTAGTAATATTATTCGAATCAGAAAACCATTTGCATTGATAGTTATAGCCTAATGTTAGCTAGTTAACATTGAACGTAGTTTGTTAGCTTTAGCTACCTGTAGATTCATACTACAGCTATGACAATGTTTGTATTGGTAGTAGTATGAGTTGGGGTTATGCCGGTTCATTGTTTAGCTAGCTAGCTACCTAGCTATCTACATGTCTAAACAAAAGACTCCACTTTAGCCGGATTATTACATGACCCATCAATTTAGACAAGTGTGTCAGGTAAGTGTAATCTAATAACGATAAAATATTTATAAAATATATTTATCTGGACACTTTCTGTTTTTGATACTGCTACCATGCAAGTATGCAAGTATTATCACTGTACCGTTTACACCTTCTGTATCCTGTGCATGTGACAACTAAACATAGATTTTATTTGATATAGCGTGTGTTTACCACATGGCCTCACATGTGAATCCTTAAAGAGATGGGTGGGACTAAGGCTTAAAAGGTTGTAAACGATGCTGAATGGGTGTAGACAAAGAAGAGCTCTCCAGTAGGTGTACCAAAACATAAAGGGCCATTTTCTGAAAAGTGGGGTTACAAGTTTATCAACTTTTAAAACAGAATTACTTTCCAATTGTTCCTCAACTGCAGTGTATGATATACCATTTTCTAGCTCTGAGATGCTACTTTTATCCAATGTAAAAAACACAATTTTAAATTTTGCTACGTAAGACTGAATCGAGGCGGTCGTTCACATATAACAGCCTGGCCCAGTGTTGGGGATCAGATCACGCCCCCACTCAGTATTTACCACAACACAACACCACAGACCCAGATGATCCAAGTCTTATCATTCCGTCTCGACACAATTGTTTACAACTGTTTGTCATTATAATGCATCTTATTTTCTCACGCCAGATTATGAAAGCTCCCTATCATGTAAGGGTTCTGCTTCTAAACTTTTCTCCAGCTAAGAACTGCTTTAGGATCAGCTTTATAAACCCGATTTAGACCATAAACGCAAGTGGTGAAATCATAAAACTGGTCCTGGACCTGTGCTTGTAGACATTTCCAGTCTCCACCAGTCCAACTCTGGTACCATATTCTGTAGTGTGTATTGATTGAGTTGAGTCCGTGGCAGAGTTTCCTGGAAGCTGAGTGTTCTCCTTGCTGCCCAGAGGGTACATTAGGTCATTGAGAGAGCGAGAGAGAGAGAGAGAGCGAGAGATAAAGAATTAGAGAGAGGGGGGGGGGGGGGGGAGGATAAGAGAGAGCGAGAGATAAAGAATTATAGAGGGTGGGGGATAAGAGACAGAGGAACAAGTGCACATAGTGAAAATAAATGGTTGGCTGGCATTTCCTCACCCTTCTGAGAAGTCGGCAGTGAATGCCCTCACCTTTTCTTCGTCACAACAACACATTAGGCACACAGACACACACACTTCGGTTATTTACAATGGATTTTGGAATAGCAGTTGAACTGTTGTGATACTCTGATTGACTTGTGGTTCTAAAGCAAAGGAAAATATACATATGATCGTATTAATATAGTTGCACATGCAATAGGAATATATACACAGGAATTAATCCCATAGGATTACACCAATAAGGGATATTCAAAAAGCAGCACATACAGTACCAGTCAAAAGTTGGACACACCTACTCATTCAAGGGTTTTTCTTTATTTTTACTATTTTCTACCTTATAGAATAATAGTGAAGACTTCAAAACTATGAAATAACACATATGGAATCATGTAGTAACCAATAAAGTGTTTAAAAAAATCATTTTTTCAAAGTAGCCACCCTTTGCCTTGATGACAGCTTTGCACACTCTTGGCATTCTCTCAACCAGTTTCATGAGGTAGTCACCTGGAATGCCTTTCAATTAACAGGTGTGCCATGTTAAAAGTTAATTTGTGGAATTTCTTTCCTTCTTAATGCGTTTGAGATAAAATAAATGCACTGTTGGTTAAGGGCTGTAAGTAAGCATTTCACTGTAATGTCTGCACCTGTTGTATTCGGCGCATGTGACCAATAAAATTTGATTTGATTTGATTTGAGATGATCAGTTGTGTTGTGACAAGGTAGAGGTGGTATACAGAAGATAGCCCTATTTGGTAAAAGACCAAGTCCATATTATGGCAAGAACAGCTCAAATAAGCAAAGAGAAATGACAGTCCATCATTACTTTAAGACATGAACTTCAGTCCATCCGGAACATTTCAAGAACTTAGAAGGTTTCTTCAAGTGCAGTTGCAAAAACCATCAAGCGCTATGATGAAACTGGCTCTCATGAGGACCGCCACAGTAAAGGAAGACCCAGAGTTACGTCTGCTGCAGAGGATAAGTTCATTAGAGTTACCAGCCTCAGAAATTGCAGCCCAAATAAATACTTCACAGAGTTCAAGTAAAAGACACATCTCAACATCAACTGTTCAGAGGAGACTGCGTGAATCAGGCCTTCATGGTCGAATTGCTGCAAAGAAACCACTACTAAAGGACACCAATAATAAGAAGAGACTTGCTTGGGCCAAGAAACACGAGCAATGGACATTAGACCGGTGGAAATCTATCCTTTGGTCTGGAGTCCAAATTTGAGATTTTTGGTTCCAACCACCTTGTCTTTGTGAGACGCAGTGTAGGTGAACGGATGATCTCAGCATGTGTAGTTTCCACTGTGAAGCATGGAGGAGGAGGTGTGATGATGTAGGGGTGCTTTGCTGGTGACACTGTATGTGATTTATTTAGAATTCAAGGCACACTTAACCAGCATGGCTACCACAGCATTCATCCAATCTGGTTTGGGCTTTGTGGGACTATCATTTGTTATTCAACAGGACAATGACCCAACACACCTCCAGGCTGTTTAAGGGCTATTTTACCAAGAAGGAAAGTGATGGAGTGCTGCATCAGATGACCTGGCCTCCACAACCACCAGACCTCTAACCAATTGAGATGGTTTGGGATGAGTTGAACCTCAGAGTGAAGGAAAAGCAGCCAACAAGTGCTCAGCATATGTGGGAGCTCCTTCAAGACTGTTGGAAAATCATTTCAGGTGAAGCTGGTTGAGAGAATGCCAAGAGTGTGCAAAGCTGTCATCAAGGCAAAGGGTGGTTACTTTGAAGAATCTAAAATCTAAAATATATTTAGATTTTTCTAACACTTTTTTGGTTACTACATGATTCCATATGTGTTATTTCATAGTTTTGATGTCTTCACTATTATTCTACAATGTAGAAAATAGTAAAAATAAAAAAATTGAATGAATAGGTGTGTCCAAACTTTTTACTGGTACTGTACATATATCAACAAATGTACAAACATCTCCCGGAGAGAGTGTGAGAGAGAGAGAAACAAATTAGTCAGACAGGCAAGATTTATGGCCATCTCTCTCTCCGGCCTGGTGGAGAAGTGCAATTGCAGCCCTCTCTATTGGTGCATGTTTAAGCAAGGACTCCAGTACACAGGCAGGAGGCGGGGACGTTCCAGTACAGTAGGTAGCGGTAATGCACCATAACGTTGGATGCCAAGGAGCAGTTCGGGTTAGTTATAAATATCTTTGATGGTAGGTAGTTAGCTAGCTTTCCCGCAGTTCTGTTAACGACAGCAAGGGCAGGTGTTTGGCAGGCGGGAGCAAAGGGAGAGGTTATATGGACATGTCTGGTGCCCAAATTGATGCCGTTTGTCACGCAGTGAGAACGAACGGGTTCGGTTCAGTCAGTTCAGTTCAATCAGTCGTCTTGATGAGCCCTCCCCAGCTAGCTAGTTTATGCTTGTGGTTAGAAACTTAAGCGAGAATTTGAAACTTGTATGCCGAAGTTGGGACTTGGGAGTGTTCAAAATGTTACGTTTTTAGCTGAGTAATTGTTGTTGTTTTTCTTTACAAAAATATAATGTTAGACGCTAATGCCGTAGTTGAAAATCACTACAATAAATGTGCTTTAGCTGTCAACCTGGCCTGATATTTTCTACACTATCTAGCAACTTTCCTCTCCTTACAGCGGCAAGCGGGAGCAAAGGACACTGTGCCTAATTGTGTTGTCGACTTGCAGCGAAAACTCTCACCATTGAGCAGTGTAGACTATATCACGGTGACATCCAGATGATTACTACCAATATTACAAGTTATTTATTGTGTAGGCTGCTATCCTATTCCAAATAGAATCTAGTGGGATGGAACAAATTGGAAATGCTGACCAAATCCAGATGGTGATCAATACTACTAGTTTCCTCCATCGCCCATCGCCCATCGAAATTACGGAACCCCTGAAGGGACACATAGAAAATAAAAAAAGGTAATTATTTTGGATTTCCAAACAAAATGTTTTGGGTTACCTCGCAAAATGATTTGCTTTCCCTCGCAAAATGTTAGCTAGCTAGTAACCTTGTCCCCAGGCTATTGTACACAGCATATTTGTGTGGAAGTCCATTGGAACTAGATTAGCTATTAGCTAGCTAATCTACAGCTACCTTCACAACCAAGAGGATATAGACGAACAGGCTTAGGTGAGTGTCATTTTTGTCTTTTAATTTCATATTTGGAAGGTGCATTGAAACAATTAACTAGCATGATTATATCATTTTTAGCACAGCCAACTAGCTAGCTTGCAAGCTATATAATGCACCAAAATTAGCTACTCTTGAGGGGATCACTATGGTAGCTAGCTGTGGCTAGCGACAATGACATGATAATGATGGCAAAGTTGTTTCCTACTAAACATTTGCCTATTTTAGCAATATCATCATATGTCCATGCCACTATAGTGTAATTTAGACTAAATAGTCCTTAGCTTCCGTCTATCACAACTTTTGGGCACCACTATGGCGCCGCAGGCAGGGGGAGGCTTGAGAACGTTCATAACAATGGCATTACACGAATCAATGACGGAGGTTCAACCTATGAAAAGCAACATTTGTTTTGCATTTGTCTATTTTGCCCAGCTCTCAGACTGTGTGTGTGTGTGTGTGTGTGTGTGTGTGTGTGTGTGTGTGTGTGTGTGTGTGTGTGTGTGTGTGTGTGTAAGTGAGTGAGTGTGTCTGCTTGCCTGTTTGCCAGCCTGCCTGTCTGGGAGTTCAAGATGTAGCTGGAGGAGTGGTGGAGGCCACTGGAGGACAACTTTACTGGAGCACATGTAGTAGCTCATCGTCATGAGTCTATAACAGCTAATACAAGGAGGTATCCCATATTAGGTACTAGTACAGTGCTAGCTGTACATACAGTGCCTTCAGAAAGTATTCACACCCCTTGACTTTTTTTTTGTTAGAAAGTCGGATTAAAATTGATTTAATTGTCGTTTTTTGTCAACGATCTACAGAAAATGCTCTAATGTCAAAGTGGAATAATGTTTTTAAATGTATTTATGGAAATTAGATTAGAAAAGTATTCAACCCCTTGAGTCAATACATGTTAGAATCACCTTTGGCAGCGATTACAGCTGTGAGTCTTTCTGGGTAAGTCTCTAAGATCTTTGCACACCTGGATTGTAGTATTTGCCCATTATTCTTTTAAAAATTCTTCAAGCTCAGTTAAGTTCGTTGTTGATCAGTTCTAGACAGCCATTTACAAGTCTTGCCATAGATTTTCAAGCTGAATTAAGTCAAAACTGTAACTAGGCCACTCAGGAACATTCTATGTCGTCTTGGTAAGCAACTCCAGTGTATATTGGCCTTGTGTTTTAGGTAATTGTCCTGGTGGAAGGTGAATTTGTCTCCCAGTGTCTGTTGGAAAGCACACTGAACCAGATTTTCCTGTAGGATTTTTCCTGTGCTTAGCTCCATTCCATTTATTTTTGTATTCTGAAAAACTCCCAAGTCCTTAACGATTAGGATATGCAAGATGGCACCGACAGACATGGCAGCTCTGCTTCTAGCTCCTAAGCAACTTTGCAGTATTTTTTTTATTTTCTTACATTATTAGCCCAAAACGGTTTTGTGTTATTACATACAGCTGGAAATAACTTTTGGATATCAGAGTGGTGGTAACTCACCAGCAGTACGACCAGGAATATGAATTTCCCGAATTGGATACTTTGTTTGTACCCCCCAGGGCAATTGAACTTATCCCAGAGGCTGCTCCAAGACCCTGCCGGCGGAGTGGACTTCTAGTCTGACTCAGGAGGCGTGCACACCATCCACCGCTTCCGAGTATATGACTCGCTAATGTTCAGACTCTGGACAATAAAGTAGACGAGCTCAGGGCGAGGTTCTCCTTCCATAGAGACAATTGGGACTGTAACATACTCTGTTTCACGGAATCATGGCTCTCTCCGGATATACTGTCCCCGTCCATACAGCCAGCTGGGTTCTCAGTACATCGCGGAGACAGGAATAAAGAACTCTCCAGGAAGAAGAAAGGCGTGGTCTATGTTTCATGATTAACTACTCATGGTGTGATTGTGATAACATACAGAAACTCATGTCCTTTTGTTCACCCGACCTAGAATACCTCACAATCAAATGCCGACCATATTACCTCCCAAGAGAACTCTCTTCGGTTATAGTCACAGCCGTGTATATTCCCCTTCAAGCCAATACCACGACAGCCCTCAAGGAACTACACTGGACTTTGTGCAAACTGGAAACCACATATCCTCAGGCCGCATTTCTTGTAGCTGAGTATTTTAACAAAGCAAATTTGAGGAAGACGCTACCGAAGTTCTATCAACACATTGACTGTAGTACTCGCGCTGCTAAAATGCTCGACCACTGTTACTTCCCCTTCCGGGATGACTACAAGGCCCTCCCCTGCCCTCCCTTCGGCAAATCAGATCACGACTCCTTCCTTCCCTATAGGCAGAAACTCAAACAGGAAGTACCTGTGCTAAGGTCTATTCAACGCTGGTCTGACAAATCGGAATCCATGCTTCAAGATTGTGTTGATCACACGGACTGGGATATGTTCCGGGTAGCCTCTGAGAATAACATTGACGTATACACAGACACGGTGACTGAATTCATTAGCAAGTGTATAGGGGATTTTGTTCTCACTGTGACTATTAAAACCTACCCAAAACGTCAGTACAGAGACAAAGTGGAGTCGCAATTCAACGGCTCAGACACGAGACGTATGTGGCAGGGTCTACAGACAATCAAGGATAACAAAGGGAAAACCAGCCACAGACAAGCTAAACACTTTCTTTGTCCGCTTTGAGGATAACACAGTGCCACTGACGCGGCCCGCTCTCAAGGACTGTGGGCTCTCGTTCTCCGTGGCTGACGTGAGTAAGACATTTAAGCGTGTTAACCCTCGCAATGCTGCCGACCCAGACAGCATCCCTAGCCGCGTCCTCAGAGCATGCGCAGACCAGCTGGCTAGAGTGTTTACGGACATATTCAATCTCTCCCCATCCCAGTCTGCTGTCCCCACTTGCTTCAAGATGTCCACCATGGTTCCTGTACCCAAGAAAGCAAAGATAACTGACCTAAATGACTATCACCCCATAGTACTCACTTCTGTCATCATGAAGTGCTTTGAGAGGCTAGTTAAGGATCATATCACCTCTACCTTACCCGACACCCTAGACCCACTTCAATTTGCTTACCGCCCCAATAGATCCACAGACGATGCAATCGCCATCCCACTGCACACTGCCCTATCCCATCTAGACAAGAGGAATACCTATGTAAGAATGCTGTTCATTGACAATAGCCTAGCCTTCAACACCATAGTACCCTCCAAGCTCATCATTAAGCTTGGGGCCCTGCATCTGAACCCCGCCCTGTGCAACTGGGTCCTGGACTTCCTGACGGGCCGCCCACAGGTCAGTCAGTTGCTACTCAAAGCATAGTCTACCTCGGTCAATAGAGCGTTGCATAGGGATGAACTTGGCTCCTACTTCGGCTGGCGGACTTCTTCCTGACCTCAGCGATGGTCAGCAGACTGCACTGAGGGGTAAAGGACAGCAGGGGGATCTGATACATGCTCACCTCTCCTGCAATATAAGTGTTGAATGCAGAATAAAGCATCTCTCCTGGCGATTGGATGTCAAATAAATCCTTGCCAATAGTTGAGAAGAGCTTCTGTTCCTAGGCTAGTCCCATATCTATATGTCCACTCACCCACATCTACTAATCATAGACCAGGGGGTCAATCTGAAGTTATAGGTAGGATGAAGGATAGAGAGAATTCACCATCAGAGTAGGAGTGCTGATCTAGGATCAGGGCCACGCTGTCCATATAGTAGTTTTCATTATGATCTTACCATTTGCAAATTCTTAGTCTGGATTGTTCTCTTGGGTCAAAGTCAACCCTGTATATTAATGAAATATGAATTAGTACTGTAGTAGTACCTTACAGTGCATTCGAAAAGCATTCAGACCCCTTTAATTTTTCCACATTTTGTTATGTTACAGCCTTATTGTCACGATCGTTGACAGATGAAGCGGACCAAGGCGCAGCGTGATAAGCGTACATTCTTTATTTAGTACACACATAAACCAAAACAACAAACAAAACGATACGTGAAGTCCTAGGTTATACACAAAACCTAACGGAACAAGATCCCACAAAATACTAATGCCCAACAGGCTGCCTAAGTATGGTCCCCAATCAGAGACAACGAGCTACAGCTGCCTCTGATTGGGAACCACCCTGGCCAACATAGATCAAAACGAACTAGAACCAAAAACATAGAAAACAAAACATAGAAAATCCACACCCTGGCTCAACATATAAGAGTCCCCAGAGCCAGGGCGTGACACTTATTCTAAAATGGATTAAACCGTTTTTTCCCCTCATCAATCTACACACAATAAAAAAATAAAAAGAGGTTTTTAGAAATGTTTGCTAATATATTACAGATAAAAAACTGAAATAACACATTTACATAAGCATTCAGACCTTTTACTCACCTTTGGCAGCGATTACAGCCTCGAGTCTTCTTGGGTATGACGCTACAAGCTTGGCACACCTGTATTTGGGGAGTTTTTCCCATTCTTCTCTGCAGATCCTCTCAAGCTCTGTCAGGTTGGATGGGGAGCGTTGCTGCACAGCTTTTTTCAGGTCTATCCAGAGATGTTCGATCATGTTCAAGTCCGGGCTCTGGCTGGGCCACTCATTGACATTCCGAGACTTGTCCCGAAGCCAGTTCTGCGTTGTCTTGGGTGTGCTTAGGGTCGTTGTCCTGTTGGAAGGTGAACCTTCGCCCCAGTCTGAGGTCCTGAGCGCACTGTAGCAGGTTTTTTTTATCAAGGATCTCTCTGTACTTTGTTTTGTTAATCTTTCCCTCGATCCTGACTAGTCTCGCAGTCCCTGCTGCCACCACCATGCTTCACCGTAGGGATGGTGCCAGGTTTCCTCCAGTACTTCATAAGTATTTTTTTTGGGTATCTGTACTTTACTTTAATATTCATATTTTTGACAACTTGTACTTTTATTTCACTACATTCCTAAAGAAAATTATGTACTTTTTACTCCATACATTGTCCCTGACACCCAAAAGTTCTCGTTACATTTTTGAATGCTTAGCAGGACAGGAAATGGTTTAAGTCACATACTTTCAAGAGAACATCCATGGTCATCCCTACTGCCTCTGATCTGGCGGACTCACTAAACACATGCTTCATTTGTAAATTCTGTCTGAAGGTTGAAGCGTGCCCCTGGCTATCCGTAAATTTAAAAAACGATAAAATATATATTTTAGCAATTACATTTACTTTTGATACTTAAGTATATTTAAAACCAAATACGTTTAGACTTTTACTCAAGTAGGATTGTACTGGGCAACTTTCACTTTTACTTGAGTCATTTTCTTTTAAGGTGTCACGGATTCCCCCGATACTGCTGCTCATTCAGTTCAACAGCTCCGGAGATCTACATCACCGACCTTCTAGGCGTCACTAACCTGGTTCATTACCACCAACCCCGGATTGTCTTGTCTCATTACGCACACCTGGTTCACATAGCCCCTGATTAGTATATGTATATATGTGCCCTTTGTTCCCCAAACTAACATGGTCCAAGCACACCAAGACAGTCGTGAAGAGGGCACGACAAAACCTATTCCCCCTAAGGAGACTGAAAAGATTTGGCATGGGTCCTCAGATTCTCAAAAAGGTTCTACAGCTGCACCATCGAGAGCATCCTGACTGGTTGCATCACTGCCTGGTATGGTAACTGCTCTGCCTCCGACCGAAAGGCACTACAGAGGGTAGTGCGTACGGCCCAGTACATCACTGGGGCCAAGCTTCCTGCCATCCATGACCTCTATACCAGGTGGTGTCAGAGGAAGGCCCTAAAAATTGTCAAAGACTCCAGCCACTGTAGTCATAGACTGTTCTCTCTGCTACCGCACGGCAAGCGGTACCGGAGCGCCAAGTCTAGGTCCAAGAGGCTTCTAAACAGCTTCTACCCCCATGCCATAAGACTCCTGAACATCTAATCAAATGGCTACCCAGACTATTTGCATTGCCCCCCCCCCCCCCTCTTTTATGCTGCTGCCACTCTCTGTTTATTATCTATGCATAGTCACTTTAATATCTCTACCTACATGTACATATTACCTCAATTACCCTCGACTAACCTGTGCCCCCACACATTGACTCGGTACCGGTACCCCCTGTATATAGCCTCACTGTTGTTATTTTTACTGCTGCTTTTTAATTATTTGTTACTTTTATCTCGTATTATTTATATTCTATTTTTTAAAGATTTTTTTTGGTATTCTTTCTTAAAACTGCATTGTTGGTTAAGGGTTTGTAAGTAAGCATTTCACTGTAAGGTGAATGTGACAAATTAAATTTGATTCCTTTTCGATTATTGTCCCCTGTCTGTTGGTCTTGTGAGTACCGTGTATTGTGCTCTTGTTATTACAGGTCTTGTCCCGTGTATTGTTTAGAAGTTTACACCTCGCTCTTTTGTTTGGGTTTCAACCCTTTGGTATACAGTGGGGAAAAAAAGTATTTAGTCAGCCACCAATTGTGCAAGTTCTCCCACTTAAAAAGATGAGAGAGGCCTGTAATTTTCATCATAGGTACACGTCAACTATGACAGACAAAATTAGAAAAAAAAATCCAGAAAATCACATTGTAGGAATTTTATTGAATTTATTTGCAAATGATGGTGGAAAATAAGTATTTGGTCAATAACAAAAGTTTCTCAATACTTTGTTATATACCCTTTGTTGGCAATGACACAGGTCAAACGTTTTCTGTAAGTCTTCACAAGGTTTTCACACACTGTTGCTGGTTTTTTGGCCCATTCCTCCATGCAGATCTCCTCTAGAGCAGTGATGTTTTGGGGCTGTCGCTGGGCAACACGGACTTTCAACTCCCTCCAAAGATTTTCTATGGGGTTGAGATCTGGAGACTGGCTAGGCCACTCCAGGACCTTGAAATGCTTCTTACGAAGCCACTCCTTCGTTGCCCGGGCGGTGTGTTTGGGATCATTGTCATGCTGAAAGACCCAGCCACCTTTCATCTTCAATGCCCTTGCTGATGGAAGGAGGTTTTCACTCAAAATCTCACGATACATGGCCCCATTCATTCTTTCCTTTACATGGATCAGTCGTCCTGGTCCCTTTGCAGAAAAACAGCCCAAAGCATGATGTTTCCACCCCCATGCTTCACAGTAGGTATGGTGTTCTTTGGATGCAACTCAGCATTCTTTGAGTTTTGACCAAAAAGTTCTATTTTGGTTTCATCTGACCATATGACATTCTCCCAATCCTCTTCTGGATCATCCAAATGCACTCTAGCAAACTTCAGACAGGCCTGGACATGTACTGGCTTAAGCAGGGGGACACGTCTGGCACTGCAGGATTTGAGTCCCTGGCGGCGTAGTGTGTTACTGATGGTAGGCTTTGTTACTTTGGTCCCAGCTCTCTGTAGGTCATTCACTAGGTCCCCACGTGTGGTTCTGGGATTTTTGCTCACCGTTCTTGTGATCATTTTGACCCCACGGGGTAAGATGTTGCGTGGAGCCCCAGATCGAGGGAGATTATCAGTGGTCTTGTATGTCTTCCATTTCCTAATAATTGCTCCCACAGTTGATTTCTTAAAACCAAGTTGCTTACCTATTGCAGATTCAGTCTTCCCAGCCTGGTGCAGGTCTACAATTTTGTTTCTGGTGTCCTTTGACAGCTCTTTGGTCTTGGCCATAGTGGAGTTTGGAGTGTGACTGTTTGAGGTTCTGGACAGGTGTCTTTTATACTGATAACAAGTTCAAACAGGTGCCATTAATACAGGTAACGAGTGGAGGACAGATGAGCCTCTTAAAGAAGAAGTTACAGGTCTGTGAGAGCCAGAAATCTTGCTTGTTTGTAGGTGACCAAATACTTATTTTCTACCATAATTTGCAAATAAATTCATAAAAAATCCTACAATGTGATTTTCTGGATTTTTTTTCTCAATTTGTCTGTCATAGTTGACGTGTACCTATGATGAAAATTACAGGCCTCTCTCATCTTTTTAAGTGGGAGAACTTGCACAATTGGTGGCTGACTAAATACTTTTTTTCCCCACTGTATATACGTGTTTGTAATAAAAAAAACTAATACGTATTCCTGCGCCTGTCTTCTAATCATTATCCAACGTGACAGAATGATGGACCCATAAAAATGGAGACAGCGGGAAAGGCAGAGTTGGCGACCATCGTAGGGACAGTCCAGCATCACGAGGACTGTCTCTCCAGACTCGGCAGCGCCGTGGACAGCATACTGGCAACCATCCTGCGGTTGGAGGGGAAAGTGCAGTCCCTCCAATCTCCAGCACCGGTTCCAGCACCAGCCCCCACACCACCACTACCTGCCTCCGTCCCATCTGAGTCGGTCTGCGGAATACCCCTGTCCCTCCAGGAGTGCTTTGACGGCGCGCCAGCGAGATGCAAGGGATTCCTTCTGCAATGCGACCTGTACCTCGCTCACTACGCTGAGGCTGTCTCCGGGAGAGACAGGGTTGACACAGTTATCTTGGCACTGACCGGACGGGCCCTGGACTGGGGTGCCGTAGTCTGGGAGACGGGCGGACCTGAGGTCGAGTCCTATAAGCGCTTCACCCTCCTCTTTTGTTCGGCGTTTGATCATCCTGTGGAGGGCTGAGAGGGGGGTGAGCCTCTACTCCGACTATGTCAGGGATCTAGGACCGCCTCGGAGTTCGCCCTGGAGTTCCGGACCATCGAGGCCTTCACCAGATGGAACGAGTCGGCTCTGGTCACCATTTTCCGCAGCGGACTGCAGGAGGAGGTACAGATGGAGTTAGCCTGCCGTGATGACAACCTGTCACTCGACCAGCTCATCAGCATGGCGATCCGGTTGGACAACCTCCTGCGGTCCCGACAAAGACCTGCACGGAACCCGGAGCCCATGGCTACACCTGCTCCATGGCCAGAGCCGATGGAGGTGGGCTCTGCACGTTTACCCGAGGCAGAGTGTAGGAGAAGGAGGAATCTAGGCCTCTGCTCCTATGGTGGAGAAAGGGGTCATTTCTCCCCGCCTGCCCTCTAAACACTAATAGGCGAGGAGGTGAAAAGCCAGGGAATTCCCCTGCTCCAACCCAGGGAGGATGCAAGATCTCCCCACCTTTTCTGTCAACTAAACCAGTGTGTTTTTCCATTAAATTCCCTGAATACCCTAGCCCCTCACTCCCGTTAGCTCTGATTGATTCCGGAGCTGCCGGGAATCTTTTACAGTCACCCATTCCGGTTCGAGCCCTGGATAATCGTCCAATAGGGACAGGGCTCGTACATCACATTACTGTTCACGTTTCTCTACTGACCCATGACACTAATTTAGAACAGATCACCTTTTTGATTATAGACACCCCCACGCACCCCATAGTTTTAGGTCTCCCCTGGTTGAGTTGGCATAACCCTGTTATTTCCTGGTCCGAGAGGAGACTACTGGGTTGGTCACAGGAGTGTAAGGGGAGGTGTCTCGTGGTGTCTGTCAACACCACTACGGTGGAAAGTCCGGACCACGCCACTCAAGTGGATTTACCGGCGGAATACCAGGATCTAGACCGGGTTTTCTCTAAGACCCAGGCTACACGCCTGCCTCCTCATCACCCCTGGGACTGTGCCATTGACCTGCTGTCTGACGCAGTCCTGCCGAGAGGACACGTCTATCCCCTCTCCTACGCGAAGACCAAGGACATGGAGACCTATGTACAGGAGAGCCTCCAGCAGGGTTTTATCCGCCCCTCTACGTCACCAGCCTCCTCAAGCTTCTTTTTTGTTAAGAAGAAAGATGGGGGACTGCACCCCTGCATTGATTATCGAACACTGAACAAAGCCACCGTTAAGTTCAGCTATCCTTTACCCCTCATCCCAACCATCATCGAACAAATGCACAGGGCGCAGTACTTCACGAAACTGGACTTGAGGAGCGCCTACAATCTGGTGCGCATTCGTGCAGGCGACAAATGGAAAACAGCCTTTTCCATGACCACGGGGCATTATGAGTATCTCATAATTCCCTTTGGCCTGTCTAATGCTCTTTCAGTCTTCCAGGCCTTTATTAACTAAGTGTTTCGGGGCATGCTGGGACAGGGTGTAGTGGTGTATATAGACAACATTTTGGTCTATTCTGCTGACTGAGCCCAGCATTTCTTTGCAAGGTTCCAATTCACGCTTTCCTATAGGCCAGGCTCGAGGAACGTGAAGGTGGACGCCCTGTCTCGCCTCTATGACGCAGAGGAGAGGCAGGGAGAGGAGACCCCCATCATTCCGTATCATCAAGCCAGTGGTGTGGGATGTGGAGGCCAACATATGGCAGGCCCTGAGTAAGGAACCCGCACCTGCACAGTGCCCGGAAAACCGCGCCTACGTGCCCACGGGTGTGCGGGACCGCCTCCTTTCCTGGGCGCACACAGCGCCTGTGTCGGGTCATTCTGGGATAGGCCGTACCATCGCCTGCCTGACTGAGAAGTGCTGGTGGCCCACCTTGGCTAGGGACGTCCGGGTTTACGTCTCTTCCTGCTCCATCTGTGCCCAGTCTATGACACACAGACACCTACCTTATGGAAAGCTCCTTCCCCTGCCGGTTCCACAACTACCCTGGTCTCACCTCTCGTGGACTTTGTCACTGACCTTCCCCCCTCCCAGGGGAACACCACCGTTCTCGTCTTGTGGACCTGTTTTCCAAAGCTTGTCATCCCCTTCCCCTGCCTAGGCTCCCGTCGGCCATGCAAACTGCGGAGGATCTTTTTATGCACATCTTCCGGCACTACGGGATCCCGGAGGACATTGTGTCTGATCGTGGTCCTCAGTTCACCTCACGCGTATGGAAAGCGTTCATGGAACGCCATAGTGGTGCCCAAAAGTTGTGATAGAAGGAGGCTAATGACTGTTTAGTCTAAATTACACTATAGTGGCCTAGAAATACGATGATATTGCTGAAGTAGGCACATTTTTAGTAGGAAACAACATTGCCATCATTATCATGTCATCAAATTTACTTTAGACAGATGGCAATGTTTTCATTAGCTAGCAAAGTTTGTCAAAAATAGCTAGCAATGCTAATGTTAGCTAGCTAAAATCCGGCGGTCTCCACTCAATCTTAGTTAGCTAGCTAGCTATCTAACTTTATGATGCATCTAAAGTCAATCTGGCTGCGTTTCCTAGTCCGGTAGTTGTGGTGGGACGTACCACCATGGGGGACGATGCAATGTCATCGTCAAGGTAGAAGGGGTGGAATGTTCGGCCCTGGTCGACACGGGCTCAACAGTAACCCTGGTGAGACCAGACATACTACCTGTTGGGGTGTGGGTGGAGCCTACCCTTGTCATGCTGCGGACTGTCACGGGGGAGCTAGCCCCCATGTTAGGGAAGTGTCAGCTGTCTGTGACTGTGGGGGGGGGGGGGAGAACTGTGGGGTGTCCGGTGTGGGTAGCAGGACCCCTGTATACTGGGAATGGACTTTTAGAAAAACTGTGGGGCTCAGGTGGACTTAGGCTGTCGGGAGGGGGCCCACAGTGGGGATGTCGCCTTCGGGAGGGCCAGAGGGGCTGTCCCTCCATCTTCCTCCAAGCTTGCCGAAACTCCATCGGCCGTCCCGGCTGCTCCCTTGGTCGTTGTGCCATCCCAGCAGCTGTCTCCAGCGGCGACGGCCTTCACTCCCCATAACGGTGCAAGCACAGGCATCCCAGTAGCCCAAAACACACTGGCTTTTTCACCCCATCAGCCCAACGGAGGGAAAGAGAAAGCTATTGACGCCGTCGAGGCTGTGTGGCTAAAAAACTTTTAGGGCCTGGATGAGAGACAACAGAGACAATTAAAGCAGCTGCTGTTGGACTTTAAAGATAGCTTCGCTTGGGGGGAAGATGAGGTAGGGCAAACACACCTAGTTCAGCACGAAATAGACACTGGGGACACCCGACCCATTAAAATTCGGCCCGTCGTATTTCCCTTGCCCGGAGGGAAGCAGCAGACACAGCTATTGTTGACATGTTGCGGCCTGATTTCATTGCACCATCAGATAGCCCATGGTCCGCGCCGGTCATCATGGTGCCTAAGAAAGGGGGTAAACTTAGGTTTTGTGTTGACTTCAGGTGCCTAAATTCTGTCACCACTAAAGACTCTTACCACCTACCGAGGATCTACGAGTCGCTAGACCATGTGAGAGGGTCCTCGTGGTTCTCCTCCCTTGATCTGCGCAGTGGCTACTGGCAGGTGCCCCTCTCACCAGGGGCACGTGAAAAAACTGCCTTCTACACGGATAGGGGGCATTGGCAGTTCAAGGTGCTGTGCTTCGGCCTCTGTAATACTCCTGCCACCTTTGACAGGCTCATGGACAGAATGCTGGCTGGGGTTCCTAGAGACGAGTGTGTCGTGTACCTAGACGACATATTGGTGCATGGCACATCGTTCGAGGGGGCACTGGGGGCACTTTGGCGAGTGTTGGAGAGGATCTCGGGGGCGGGGCTAAAATTACATCCGGGAAGGTGCCATTTCATGCAAAGGGAGGTGGCGTTCTTGGGTCATCAGTTGGGTGGTGAGGGCATCAGCACGATGCCAGACAAAGTGGAGGCTGTGAGGGGGTGGCCAGTTCCAGGGGGGAAAAAATAGGTTAAGAGCTTCCTGGGGCTGGCATCCTAGTATCGTAGGTTTGTGAAGGGGTCTGCGGGGGTAGCGGCTCCTTTAAACCACCTTCTCAAGGAGGACACTGTTTTTCAGTGGACCGTAGAGCACCAGCGGGCGTTTGAAGCCCTCAAATGTGCCCTGGTGGAGGCCCCTGTCCTGGCCTCACCAGACCTGAACTGTCCGTTCATCCTGGACACCGACGCAAGCAATGAGGGCTTGCGGGCTGTGCTGGCTCAGCATGGTCCTGATGGGGAACACGTAGTAGCTTATTACAGCAGAACTTTTGATAAGGCTGAGAAATGCTACTGCGTGACAAGGAGAGAACTGTTGGCTGTCATGGCAGCAGTACGCCATTTCAAGTACTACCTGGGGGGCCTGCCGTTTGTGGTCCAGACGGATCACTCCGCCCTGCAGTGGCTTCTCTCCTTCAAGGAGCCAGAGGATCAGATCGCCAGCTGGCTGGAGGAGCTGCAACCCTACGACTTCCAGGTGGAGCACAGAGCCGGCCTTCGCCACAGCGATGCAGACGCCTTGTCCTGCCGCCCGTGTGCTGAGGACGGCTGTGGGTACTGCGCCAAACGGGTGGAGCGAGAGAGAGAACTGTGCACGGAGGAGGGAGTCACCGCCACAGTGAGTCAGCTGCGGGTGACAGAGTGCCGGGAGCTCGAGGCTGTGGATGTCGGGGAGTGGAGGCGTCGCCAGGAGGAAGACGCAGAGCTGCGTCCTGTGCTGTGGTGGGTGGAAGAGATAAGACGACCGCCGTTGGGGGAAGAAGCCCCTATATCACCAGTCACCAAAGGGCTGTGGGCTAAATGTACAGTCCTTAGTGTGGCTGAGGGGGTGCTCCAGAGGGGGTGGAAAAAGTCAGCTACTGGAGAAATTACGTGGCAGGAAGTGTGCCCAAAAGGCTGCAGGGGAGCGTGTTACAGCAGCTTCACGGGGGAGTAGGCGCGGGGCATTTTGGGGTCTCCAAAACGTGAAAGCGCGTCTGTTAAAGCTTGTGCGTAAATGCCAGGCACAGGAGGGATGTGGAGGACTTTTGTAGGCAGTGCGACGAGTGTGCTGCTAAAAAAGGACCTCCGGGTCAGTCACACGCCCTCGTACAACAATTCCCATTAGGGAAGCCCATGAAGAGACTCAGGCTAGACATCGTGGGGCCGTTTCCAACCACAGACAGCGGTAACAGGTGGATTCTAACTGCTATGGACTACTTCACCAAGTGGCCAGAGGCTTACGCTCTCCCAGACCAGGAGGCAGAGACCGTAGCTGATGTGTTGATAGGGGGAATAATCAGTCGGTTTGGGGTGCCACAGTCTATTCACAGTGACCAGGGGAGAAACTTCGAGTCACGGGTGTTCTCAGAGTTGTGTAGACGGTTAGGCACGGAGAAGACGCGCACTACTCCTCTTCACCCCCAGAGTGATGGGCTGGTGGAAAGATTTAACAGAACATTAGCGCAGCAGCTGGCTATCGTCACCTCAAAACACCAGAGAGATTGGGACACCCATTTACCGTTTATTCTTATGGCATGTAGGTTGGGTGTTCAAGAATCGACTGCGTGCTCCCCAGCGCTAATAATGTTAGGTCGTGAGTTGCGCACCTCAGCCGAACTGACGTTTAGCCACCCTGCTGATAACGACGACGCGGTTTTGCCCGGCCCGAACTATGTTCGTTGTCTGCAGAACCAGTTAGAAGCGGCTCACACCTTCGCAAGAGAGCAACTCGAGTACGCAGGGGATCGCCAAAAGCACCACTATGACTCGCGCACTAGGGGGAGGCACTTTGGAGCAGCAGAATGCGTGGCTTCACAATTCCACGCGCAAGAAGGGGCGGTGCCCAAAGCTGGACAGTGCCTGGGTGGGGCTGTACCTGGTGATAGAGAGAGTGGGGGAGGTGACGTACTGTGTGGAGGTTCCCCCACGGAGCAGGAAGGTGGTGGTCCACCGGGATCTATTGGCGCCCTACAGAGGGAGGAAAACAGTAGGGAATGGGAGTGAGGACTCTGATGTGAGCTCACAGGAACAGTCTAACGAGGAGACTCTAGCACAACCTGAGCCTGGGGAGGGGGCTGCCATTTCGGAGGGTTGTGGGGGTCCACCGGTGAGAGCTACGGGGAGGCCCAAGTGACTGATGCGACCTCCAGGTCATTTTAAGGATTATTTTTTTTGTGTAACCCTAGGGGCTAGGGTTTAGAAATGGGGGGGCTATGTAACGACCCGGTATTGTGTTCTGTGTTCGTGGGTGTGTTATTGTTCTCATGGGTGCTAGCAGGGGTTAAATATGCCATGACAGACGGAAAGGTTGGGGGGGGTATGATGGGTAATCCCGCAGGGTTTTGAAATGCATAAATAGGGGCTACAGTCTCATTTCTCTCTCTTTCGATTCGGGATCTTGATCTGCTCCTATGAGTCTGCCACTTAAATGTACATTGTGTATTTGTGTACGTTCGGAATTTAGCGGCGTGGGCTGTGGCCTGTACAATAGCCCAGTTTAGGAATAAATGTTTGTTCTGCCCTGCACATCTGGTGTCCGTCTCTTTTTCCTTTATGACCCAGCCCGGGTCATTACAGTATTATTACAATACAGTTACACATGTAGGAAAATAGCTATAAGTAGGCCTACTATTAGGAACTAAGCATAATTTAGCAGCATAAAACCCACAACACACTCTAAAAAGAAAAGGTTCCTGGAGTATCGTTTAGGGGTTCTTCAAATCGAAACTGTGGGGGAACCCCTATATGTTCTTCTAAAGGGTTCTTCAAAAAAATACTTTTAATGGATCCTCAATTAACCTTTTGAAGAACCTTTTGGGGTTCATTTTTCAACTACCCCCCCCCCCCCCCCCCTATTATTGTTATTATTAATAATAATGCACATAACAATAACAACAATAACACAATATTAGTGTTTATTATGATTTTAGTGTCAATGCAGAATAAAAAAATCCAAATATGAGGTGAACTCCCAGCAGAGCCCCGTCCAATGGGTATATCCTCTGGCGTGTTGATGTTAATGTGTTGATGTTCTCCATAACCATAGCCAGAATTATTTTGCATTGCATGGTGATCAAACAGGTTTCCTGTTATATTCAGAGGTGTAGGGAGGGTGAAGTCTGTGAATCCAAAAAATAGTAATTATATAGATGATTAACAAAACATCCACACGACAGTATTCATACCTTGGTTTTTGTGGTAAATGTGAACGAAAAACACTGTTTTGATAATGGTTTTCATACACATACCTTATCCATAATGTAGAGGCCTATGGGATTTTCATTGATTAGTTAAGGGAGGAGGATGGTACATGTGATCTGCATAATACACCAATACAAATTGACATACCATTGTATGCCTCCTCATCTGTATACCTGCAGACACAGACACAAAAGTGAGCAGTTCAGTCATCTGCACCCAATAGAGCTAACCTTCAACATATTCTTACAGCATACATATTCTTACCTCTTTGTTGATTGATATCCATTGAATTGTGTCCGTTTTCTGTTTTAGAAAGATTTGCACAAATATGAAAAGATAGATGGTATCATCATAAAACAATATCAATTTAGATCATACAAGGGACAAACCTTACCTTAAATTGAGGAGATCTTTACATTTTTCAGTTAAGTGCCTGCACCTGCTGTCCTTTCAAATTCAAATCCAAAGGTTTCAGTTGGGCAGTTAGGTTCCAGCAAGAACCCCTACCAATTAAGGAGGTTCCTCGATGAACCCCACCTCCTATTGGAAGAAACTTTTGGGGGCAATTTTCAGTGCCAAGAACCCTAAGGTTCTTCGAAGAACTTTGAGGATCTTAAAAGAAACCTTGTTGAACCCCACATTTTTTGAGTGCGGTAGGCTCCACAACTCACGTTCTTAGATGCATGCACAATCTTCCTAGTAAACCCAGTCAATTTATGCTTAAGCTTACCGTATGCTTCCCAGTCAAAACAGTTTGCGCATACACTATATATACAAAAGTATATTGACATCCTTTCAAATTAGTGGATTCGGCTAATTCAGCCACACCTGTGGCTGACAGGTGTATAAAATCGAACACACAGCCATTCCATCTCCATAGACAAACATTGGCAGTAGAATGGCCTTACTGAAGAACACAATAACTTTCAACGTGGCACCGTCATAGGATGCCACCTTTCCAACAAGTCAGTTTGTAAACATGCTGCCCTGCTAGAGCTCCACCGGTCAACTGTAAGTGCTGTTATTGTGAAGTGAAAAAATCTAGGAGCAACAACGGCTCAGCTGTGAAGTAGTAGGCCACACAAGCTCACAGAACGGGACCGCCGAGTGCTGAAGTGCATAGCGCGTAAAAATGGTCTGTCCTCAGTTGCAACACTCACTACCGAGTTCCAAACTGTCTCTGGAAGCAACTTCAGCACAATAACTGTTTGTCGGGAGCTTCATGAAATGGGTTTCCATGGCCAAGTAGCCACACACAAGCCTAAGATCACCATGCACAATGCCAAGCGTCAGCTGGAGTGGTGTAAAGCTTGCCGCCATTGGACTCTGGATGTGTGGAAACTCGTTCTCTGGAGTGATGAATCACGTTTCAACATCTGGCAGTCCGACAAACAAATCTGGGTTTGGCGGATGCCAGGAGAACGCTACCTACCCGAATGCATATTGCCAACTGTAAAGATTGGTGGAGGAGGAATAATGGTCTGGGCATGTTTTTCTGTTTTTCATGGTTTGGGCTAGGCCCCTTAGTTCCAGTGAAGGGAAATCTTAATGCTACAGCATACAGTGACATTCTAGACTATTCTGTGCTTCCAACTTTGTGGAAACAGTTTGGGGAAGGCCCTTTCCTGTTTCAGCATGACAATGCCTCCGTGCACAAAGCGAGGTCCATACAGAAATGATTTGTCGAGATCGGTGTGGAAGAACGTGACTGGCCTGCACAGAGCCCTGACCACAACCCTATCAAAAACCTTTTGGATGAATTGGAACGCCGACTGCGATCCAGGCCTAATCACCCAAAGACAGTGCCTGACCTCACTAATGATCTTGTGGCTGAATGGAAGCAAGTCCCAGCAGCAATGTTCCAACATCTAATGGAAAGCCTACCCAGAAGAGTGGAGGCTATTATAGCAGCAAAGGGGGGACCAACTCCATATTAATGCCCATAATTTTGGAATGAGATGTTCGACGAGAAGGTGTCCACATAATATACATTACATGACCTAAAGTATGACAACATTTTGGGATGTTTTTGGTCGGTTTGGTCTTCGGCAGGTTTTTTTCCGGCTGTTCATGCACACACATTTTTTCTTGAGGCAAGTATTAGTACAGTAGCCAAAGTCTGCACCCCTTCGTCGGTGATTGGTCAACAGTAGTACTCCTAGTAGGAGTGGGAACATGAAGTGTTTGTTGTCATTCAACGACAGACGACTGGTTTTCATGCACATTTTTTTACTTGAGAAATACTGCATCAAATGTAAAATTGTGCAACTAAAATCTCCACGGCAAGAACTTCAAAATTTATGACATTTAGTTTTGATTAATTCTGACTATTTTGAGGAAGTGTTTCTGGCTATGTTGTTGCTACAGTGGCTCAAGAAGGACAAACAGTAATATTGTTTTTCAAGCAAAGGTACCTTTAGTGGGTATGAGAGAACAGAAGGTCGCTTCGCCTAGCTGAGTTCTGCTAGGAGCAAACCGGACCTAGTTTGCGTGTGCCTTTAATCTCAAGCCAAAACGTGCGTCTTGTTCTGTTGATGACTAAAAACACTCTGACCTGGGGTGGGAGAGTTTAGAGTCCAGATGAGCAATTAGGCACGCTGATTGGCTGAAGCCAAAGGGTTTTGATGGACAGCTGAGGTGGTGAGATATCACCCTAACGGGACTGTGGTGGAACTAAGGGGACTGTGAGGGAAAGTTAGGTAGAGAGGAGGGGAGCAGGACGGCCTTTTCTACATATACAGTAGATACTCGTGGGACCCTCTGAAGCTATGCTGAACATACTGAAACATATACCCTGTTCCCTACTCAACCATTCACTGGCTGTATAGGATTTCATGCGATTGTGTGTGTGTTTGTGTGTAGTATCTGTATATACTGTATGTCTGTAGTGTATGTGAGTGTCTAGTGTCTGCATCTCTGTGTGTTTAGTATTTGTGTCTTCCAGTCCTTATTTAACCTAAAAACCTCTATATAACATGTTGCAACATACAGTCTCATACAGTCAACCAGGGGTCAGCAGCTTGGAGAAACTTTAACGTTTTTCTCCAGGAAAGCTGCAATATGCCTAATCTCTCACCTTGATATTTATGTCACTACTCGCAAACTGCTCACTCCTTCACTTCTTTGAATTACTGAAAAGCAGCTATTGTTTGGAGAGAGAAAAAACCCTCTGCAGACATATCACTGGAGCGAATAATATGTTTGGAATTATGGAACACGGGAATATGAATTTGAGAATGTTGTAAATGGATATAATGGTTGGAAATATGGGACTTTGAGTGATTGGAGTGGAAATGTTAAGAATGGAAATATTGTTGTGAGAACGTTCATTATGGTAATGTTTGGTGTAGGAATGTGACAGATTGAGTGTGAGATGGAGGGCAGATATGAAGGATGGTAGATTATCTGATGCCAGGTTTCCTTCTGTAACGGTCTGCTTGCAATCACAGGTAAACACATGGTCACACACACACACACACACACACAGGGGTGGAATGGGACAAAACTTAAGTCCTGGCATTTTAGCCACACCAGCCCACATTACCGCGCGCGTCTGTCACTCTGTCTGTCACTCCTAAGTGTTAATTGCTATTACATATAGAGCCAACATATTAAGGAACTTGCAATACATCTGTGTCCCTCTGTTTTCTTCCTACCTACATGCACTCACCTCTGAGCTGTCTCTGCTAAGCCTAGCATCTGTCACGGCGGTTGTAAGGATGAAACCAATGCGCAGCGTAGCGAGTGAACATGACTTTAATTTGATAAAGAAACACACGACAAAACAAAACACGAACCGTGACGTCCTCAGTACACAGACTGAACATAGAACATTTGGAACAATAACCCACCACTAACACCAGAAACCTACATCTTAAATATGGCTCCCAATCAGAGATAACGAGCCGAACAGCTGACACTCGTTACCTCCGATTGGGAGTCAATGAATACAAACACGCACAATCACCCAACATAGAAATACAACAACCTAGACACCCCCACATAGAAATACACCCAAAACAAATGAACATGAACAACCCTGGCTCAAGAATAAAGGTCCGTGGAGCCAGAGTGTCACATTACCCCCCCCTAAAGGTGCGACCTCCGGGCGCACCAGCAACAGTCTAGGGGAGGGTCTGGGTGGGCGTCTGTCCCTGGTGGCGGCTCCGGCCCAGGTCGTGATCCCCACTCCACCTTAGTCACTCTCCGCTTACGTCTTCCCCTCCTCATGACCACCCCCCAACTAAACCCCACAGGATTAAGGGGCGGCACCGGACTAAGGGGCAGCACCGGACTAAGGGACAGTACCTGACTGAGGGGCAGCACCGGACTGAATGGCGGATCCTGGCTGGCTGGCTCTGGCGGATCCTGTCTGGCAGAAGGATCTGGCTGATCCTGTCTGGCGGAAGGCTCTGGCTGATCCTGTCTGGCGGAAGGCTCTGGCTGATCCTGTCTGGCGGAAGGCTCTGGCTGATCCTGTCTGGCGGAAGGCTCTGGCTGATCCTGTCTGGCGGAGAGCTCTAGCGGCTCCGGTCTGGCGGACGGCTCTGTAGGCTCATGGCAGACGGGCGGCTTTGCAGGCTCAGTACCGACGGGCAGCTCCTGCGGCGCTTGGCAGACGGACAGTTCAGGCCCCGTTGGGCAGACGGCAGACTCTGGCCGTCTGAGGCGCATCGTAGGCCTGGTGCGTGGTGCCGGAACAGGAGGTACCGGGCTGAGGACACGCATCTCAGGGCTAGTGCGGGGAGAAGCAACAGGGCATGCTTGGCCCTGGGGACGCACCGTAGGCCTGATGCGTGGTGCCGGAACTGGAGGTACCGGGCTGAGGACACGCATCTCAGGGCTAGTGCGGGAAGCAGCAACAGGGTATGCTGGACCCTGGGGACGCACATAAGGGCTAGTGCGGAGAGCCGGAACAGGGCATGCTGGACCCTGGGGACTCTCATAAGGCCTAGTGCGGGGAGCAGGAACAGGCCGGGCTGGGCTGGCGACGCGCACCGTCTCCCTGGTGCGGGTGGCCGGAACAGGCCGGGCCGGGCTGGCGAAGCGCACCGTATCCCTGGTGCGTGGAGTAGGAACAGGCCGGGCTGGGCTGGCGAAGCGCACCGTATCCCTGGTGCGTGGAGTAGGAACAGGCCGGGCTGGGCTGGCGAAGCGCACCGTATCCCTGGTGCGTGGAGTAGGAACAGGCCGAGCTGGGCTGGCGACGCGCACCGTACACGTAGTGCGAGGGACCGGAACAGGCCGTACCGTACGGGGAACACACACTACTGGCTGCACCTCGGGACTAGGAACGGGCCGGACCGAACTGGTTACACACCCCAGTACCACATGCCGTGCCTCAACACTTTCCTTCCCTGCTTTACCCAGTAGCCCCCTTGTACTGGCGGCCATATCTGCCAACCTCTTGCACTCCTCCGGGCCGTACACCTTCTGCCCCGACGTCGTGAGCCCCCCCCCAAAAATTTTCTGGGGTTCTCTCCTCCCCGTGGACCAGGCATCTATCCTCCTCGCCAGACTCTCCAGACTCTCCATCCTCTGCTCCCAAGTCCAACATCTCTCCTCCTCACGCGGCTTGACCCAGTTAAAGTGGATATCCGCTAAAGTTGGAAAGGGCGTCGGCTCCTGGACACCCTGCTTGTTACGCCGCTTGGTCCTCTTGTGGTGGGTTATTCTGTCCCGGCGGTTGTAAGGATGAAACCAATGCGCAGCGTAGCGAGTGAACATGACTTTAATTTGATAAAGAAACACACGACAAAACAAAACACGAACCGTGACGTCCTCAGTACACAGACTGAACATAGAACATTTGGAACAATAACCCACCACTAACACCAGAAACCTACATCTTAAATATGGCTCCCAATCAGAGATAACGAGCCGAACAGCTGACACTCGTTACCTCCGATTGGGAGTCAATGAATACAAACACGCACAATCACCCAACATAGAAATACAACAACCTAGACACCCCCACATAGAAATACACCCAAAACAAATGAACATGAACAACCCTGGCTCAAGAATAAAGGTCCGTGGAGCCAGAGTGTCACAGCATCCTGTCCCACAGCACTGGTACCAGAAGACCAAGGGACCACACTGCCTGTGCTGGGCCCAGCAACATCCTAGTTGTGAATGTATAAACACATTTTTTAGATAAATAAGAAAGATTACCGAATAAATGGCTAATAGATGACAATTGGCTCATAATAACTAATGAAAGCCTAACTACTTAACTATTTTGCATAAGTACTTAACTACTGATATTGAGATGCACCCGCTTTTGCCCTCAGAAAAGCCTCAATTCGTCGGGGCATGGACTCTACAAAGTGTTAAACGCGTTCCACAGGGATGCTAGCCGGTGTTGACTCCAATGCTTCCCACAGTTCAAGTTGGCTGAATGGCACACATACAGTCTTGGTCAAAACTTTTGAGAATGACACAAGTATTGGTCTTCACAAAGTTTGCTTCTTCAGTGTTTTTAGATATTTTTGTCAGATGTTACTATGGTATGCTGATGTATAATTACAAGCATTCCATAAGTGTCAAAGGCTTTTATTGACAATTACATTAAGTTTATGCAAAGAGTCAATATTTGCAGTGTTGACCCTTCTTTTTCAAGACCTCTGCAATTCGCCCTGGCATGCTGTCAATTAACTTCTGGCCCACATCCTGACTGATGGCAGACCATTCTTGCATAATCAATGCTTGGAGTTTGTCAGAATTTGTGGGTTTTTGTTTGTCCACCCGCCTCTTGAGGATTGACCACAAGTTCTCAATGGGATTAAGGTCTGGGGAGTTTCCTGGCCATGGACCCAAAATGTCGATGTTTTGTTCCCTGAGCCACTTAGTTATCACTTTTGCCTTATGGCAAGGTGCTCCATCATGCTGGAAAAGGCATTGTTCGTCACCAAAATGTTCTTGGATGGTTGTGAGAAGTTGCTGTCGGAGGATGTGTTGGTACCAGAACAGCGCCGGAGAAGATGGCTGCCGTTTTACAGCCCTCTAACCAACCCTCTAACCAATTGTACTATTATGTGTGTTTTTCCGCGTTATTTGTAATTTATTTTGTACATAATGTTTCTGCCATCGTCTCTTATAACCAAAAAGAGCTTCTGGATATCAGGACAGCGATTACTCACCTCGCATTGGACGAAGATTTTTTCTTCAACGAGGCGGCCGCGAAGGATATCATACAGACACCCGACAAGGCCCAAATCCCCGTCATTCGCGTGAGGAAGAGACGGAGATATCGCGGACGCAGATCCGGGTGCCTTGTAAGGATCCGACGGCGAGCGAGTAAACTGCCTCTTCCATCAATCCTATTAGCCAACGTTCAAGCTTTTGAGAATAAAATGGACGATTTAAGATTACGGTTATCCTACCAATGGGACATTAAAAACTGTAATATCTTATGTTTCACGGAGTCGTGGCTGAACGACAACAATGATAACATTCAGCTAGCAGGCTATACGCTACATCGGCAGGACAGAACGGCTGACTCTGGTAAGACAAGGGGTGGCGGTCTGTGTATATTTGTAAACAACAGCTGGTGCACAAAATCAAATACTAAGGATGTCTCGAGGTTTTGCTCGCCTGAGGTAGAGTATCTTATGATAAGCTGTAGACCACACTATTTACCAAGAGAGTTTTCATCTATATTTTTCATAGCTGTCTATTTACCACCACAAACCAATGCTGGCATTAAGATTGCACTGAATGAGTTGTACAAGGCCATTAATCAACAGGAAAACGCTCATCCAGATGCAGCGCTCCTAGTGGCCGGGGACTTTAATGCAGGGAAACTTAAATCCGTTCTACCTAATTTCTACCAGCATGTTAAATGTGCAACCAGAGGGAAAAAAAACTCTAGACCACCTTTACTCCACACACAGAGATGCATACAAAGCTCTCCCTCGCCCTCCATTTGGCAAATCTGACCATAACTCTATCCTCCTGATTCCTGCTTATAAGCAAAAACTGAAGCAGGAAGCACCAGTGATTCGGTTAATAAAAAAGTGGTCAGATGACGCAGATGCTAAGCTACAGGACTGTTTTGCTAGCACAGACTGGAACATGTTCCGGGACTCTTCAGACAGCATTGAGGAGTACACCACATCAGTCACTGGCTTCATCAATAAGTGCATCGATGATGTCGTCCCCACAGTGACCGTACGTACATACCCCAACCAGAAGCCATGGATTACAGGAAACATCCACACTGAGCTAAAGGGTAGAGCTTCCGC
Organism: Coregonus lavaretus; assembly: GCF_964263955.1. NCBI lineage: Eukaryota > Metazoa > Chordata > Actinopteri > Salmoniformes > Salmonidae > Coregonus > Coregonus lavaretus. The sequence goes on along the minus strand of NC_140018.1, from coordinate 18,260,092 downwards.
TTTCAAGGAACGGGACTCTAACCCGGACGCTTATAAGAAATCCCGCTATGACCTCCGACGAACCATCAAACAGGCAAAGAGTCAATACAGGTCTAAGATTGAATCATACTACACTGGCTCTGACGATCGTCGGATGTGGCAGGGCTTGAAAACTATTACAGACTACAAAGGGAAGCACAGCCGCGAGCTGCCCAGTGACACAAGCCTACCAGACGAGCTAAACCACTTCTATGCTCGCTTCGAGGCAAGCAACACTGAAGCATGCATGAGAGCACCAGCTGTTCCGGATGACTATGTGATCACGCTCTCCGTAGCCGATGTGAGTAAGACTTTTAAGCAGGTCAACATTCACAAGGCCGCAGGGCCAGACGGATTACCAGGACGTGTACTCCGAGCATGTGCTGACCAACTGGCAAGTGTCTTCACTGACATTTTCAACATGTCCCTGACTGAGTCTGTAATACCAACATGTTTCAAGCAGATCACCATAGTCCCCGTGCCCAAGAACTCTAAGATAACCTGCCTAAATGACTACCGACCCGTAGCACTGACGTCTGTAGCCATGAAGTGCTTTGAAAGACTGGTCATGGCTCACATCAACAGCATAATCCCAGAAACCCTAGACCCACTCCAATTTGCATACCGCCCCAACAGATCCACAGATGATGCAATCTCTATCGCACTCCACACTGCCCTTTCCCACCTGGACAAGAGGAACACCTACGTGAGAATGCTATTCATTGACTACAGCTCAGCATTCAACACCATAGTGCCCTCTAAGCTCATCACTAAGCTAAGGATCCTGGGACTAAACACCTCCCTCTGCAACTGGATCCTGGACTTCCTGACGGGCCGCCCCCAGGTGGTAAGGGTAGGTAACAACACATCTGCCACACTGATCCTCAACACGGGGGCCCCTCAGGGGTGCGTGCTCAGTCCCCTCCTGTACTCTCTGTTCACCCATGACTGCACGGCCAGGCACGACTCCAACACCATCATTAAGTTTGCCGACGACACAACAGTGGTAGGCCTGATCACCGACAACGATGAGACAGCCTATAGGGAGGAGGTCAGAGATCTGGCCGTGTGGTGCCAGGACAACAACCTCTCCCTCAACGTGACCAAGACAAAGGAGATGATTGTGGACTACAGGAAAAAAAAGAGGACTGAGCACGCCCCCATTCTCATCGACGGGGCTGTAGTGGAACAGGTTGAGAGCTTCAAGTTCCTTGGTGTCCACATCACCAACGAACTATCATGGTCCAAACACACCAAGACAGTCGTGAAGAGGGCACGACAAAGCCTATTCCCCCTCAGGAGACTAAAAAGATTTGGCATGGGTCCTCAGATCCTCAAAAAATTCTACAGCTGCACCATCGAGAGCATCCTGACTGGTTGCATCACCGCCTGGTATGGCAACTGCTTGGCCTCTGACCGCAAGGCACTACAGAGGGTAGTGCGTACGGCCCAGTACATCACTGGGGCAAAGCTTCCTGCCATCCAGGACCTCTATACCAGGCGGTGTCAGAGGAAGGCCCTCAAAATTGTCAAAGACTCCAGCCACCCTAGTCATAGACTGTTCTCTCTGCTACCGCACGGCAAGCGGTACCGGAGTGCCAAGTCTAGGTCCAAAAGACTTCTCAACAGCTTCTACCCCCAAGCCATAAGACTCCTGAACAGCTAATCATGGCTACCCGGACTATTTGCACTGCCCCCCCACCCCATCCTTTTTACGCTGCTGCTACTCTGTTAAGTATTTATGCATAGTCACTTTAACTCTACCCACATGTACATATTACCTCAACTACCTCAACTAGCCGGTGCCCCCGCACATTGACTCTGCAACGGTACCCCCCTGTATATATAGCCTCCCTACTGTCACTTTATTTTACTTCTGCTCTTTTTTTCTCAACACTTTTTTTGTTGTTTTATTCTTACTTTTTTTGTTTAAAATAAATGCACTGTTGGTTAAGGGCTGTAAGTAAGCATTTCACTGTAATGTCTGCACCTGTTGTATTCGGCGCATGTGACCAATAAAATTTGATTTGATTTGATTTACCATTCTTTATTCAGGGCTGTGTTCTTAGGCAAAATTGTGAGTGAGCCCACTCCCTTGGCTGAGAAGCAACTCCACACATGAATGGTGTCAGGATGCTTTATTGTTGGCATGACACATGACTGATGGTAGCGCTCACCTTGTCTTCTCCGGACAAGCTTTTTTCCGGATGCCCCAAACAATCGGAAAGGGGATTCATCAGAGAAAATGACTTTACCCCAGTCCTCAGCAGTCCAATCCCTGTACCTTTTTCAGAATATCAGTCTGTCCCTGATGTTTTTCCTGGAGAGAAATGGCTTCCTCGCTGCCCTTCTTGACACCAGGCCATCCTCCAAAAGTCTTCGCCTCACTGTGCGTGCAGATGCACTCACACCTGCCTGCTGCCATTCCTGAGCAAGCTCTGCACTGGTGGTGCCCCTATCCCGCAGCTGAATCAACTTCAGGAGACGGTCCTGGCGCTTGCTGGACTTTCTTGGGCGCCCTGAAGTCTTCTTCACAACAATTGAACCTCTCTCCTTGAAATTGGTCGTTGCCTGTGAAGCCCTTTTTGTGCAAAGCAATGATGACGGCACGTGTTTCCTTGCAGGTAACCATTGTTAACAGAGGAAGAACAATTATTTCAAGCACCACCCTCCTTTTAAAGCTTCCAGTCTGTCAGTCTGTTATTCTAATTCAATCAGCATGACAGAGTGATCTCCAGCCTTGTCCTCGTCAACACTCTCACCTGTGTTAACGAGAGAATCACTGACATGATGTCAGCTGGTCCTTTTGTGGCAGGGCTGAAATGCAGTGGAAATGTTTTTTGGGGATTAAGCTCATTTTCATGGCAAAGAGGGACTTTGCAATTAATTGCAATTAATCTAATCACTCTTCATAACATTCTGGAGTATATGCAAATTGCCATCATAAAAACTGAGGCAGCAGACTGTGAAAATTAATATTTGTGTCATTCTCAAAACTTTTGACCATGACTGTACACAATCCATGTCTCAATTGTCTCAAGGCATAAAAATCATTATTTAACCTGTCTCCTCCCCTTCATCTATATTGAAGTGGATTTAACAGGTGACATTAATAATAATGGATCATAGCTTTCACCTGGATTCACCTAGTCAGTCTATGTCATGGAAAGAGCAGGTGTTCCTAATACTTTGTCCACTTAGTGTATACTATAGAGCCAAAATATCAATAAACTGGTAGTATATACAGTTGAAGTCGGAAGTTTACATACACCTTAGCCAAATACATCTAAACTCAGTTTTTCACAATTCCTGACATTTAATCCTAGTAAAAAGTCCCTGTCTTAGGTCAATTAGGATTACCACTTTATTTTAAGAATGTGAAATGTCAGAATAATGGTAGAGAGAATGATTCATTTCAGCTTTTATTTCTTTCATCACATTCCCAGTGGGTCAGAAGTTTACATACACTCAATTAGTATTTGGTAGCATTGCCTTTAAATTGTTTAACTTGGGTCAAACGTTTCAGGTAGCCTTCCACAAGCTTCCCACAATAAGTTGGGTGAATTTTGGCCCATTCCTCCTGACAGAGCTGGTGTAACTGAGTCAGGTTTGTAGGCCTCCTTGCTCGCACACGCTTTTTCAGTTCTGCCCACACATCTTCTACAGGATTGAGGTCAGGGCTTTGTGATGACCACTCCAATACCTTGACTTTGTTGTCCTTAAGCCATTTTGCCACAACTTTGGAAGTATGCTTGGGGTCATTGTCCATTTGGAAGACCCATTTGCGACCAAGCTTTAACTTCCTGACTGATGTCTAGAGATGTTGCTTCAATATATCCACATAATTTTCCTTCCTCATGATGCCATCTATTTTGTGAAGTGCACCAGTCCCTCCTGCAGCAAAGCACCCCCACAGCATGATGCTGCCACCCGCGTTCTTCACGGTTGGGATGGTGTTCTTCGGCTTGCAAGCACCCCTTTTTTCCTCCAAACATAACGATGGTCATTATGGCCAAACAGTTCTATTTTTGTTTCATCAGACAAGAGGACATTTCTCCAAAAAGTACGATATTTGTCCCCATGTGCAGTTGCAAACCATAGTCTGGCTTTTTTATGGCGGTTTTGGAGCATTGGCTTCTTCCTTGCTGAGCGGCCTTTCAGGTTATGTCGATATAGGACTTATTTTACTGTAGATACTTTGTACCTGTTTCCTCCAGCATCTTCACAAGGTCCTTTGCTGTTGTTCTGGGATTGATTTGCACTTTTCGCACCAAAGTACGTTCATCTCTAGGAGACAGAACGTGTCTCCTTCCTGAGTGGTATGACGGCTGTGTGGTCCCATGGTGTTTATACTTGCGTACTATTGTTTGTACAGATGAATGTGGTACCTTCAGGCGTTTGGAAATTGTTCCCAAGGATGAACCAGACTTGTGGAGGTCTACAATTTGTTTTCTGAGGTATTGGCTGATTTCTTTTGATTTTCCCATGACGTCAAGCAATGAGGCACTGAGTTTGAAGGTATGCCTTGAAATACATCCACAGGTTCACCTCCAATTGACTCAAATGATGTCAATTAGCCTATCAGAAGCTTCTAAAGCCATGACATCATTTTCTGGAATTTTCCAAGCTGTTTAAAGGCACAGTCAACTTAGTGTATGTAAACTTCTGACCCACTGGAATTGTGATACAGTGAATTATAAGTGAAATAATCTGTCTGTAAACAATTGTTGGAAAAATTACTTGTGTCATGCACAAAGTAGATGTCCTAACCGACTTGCCAAAACTATAGTTTGTTAACAAGAAATTTGTGGAGTGGTTGGAAAACGAGTTTTAATGACTCCAACCTAAGTGTATGTAAACTTCCGACTTCAACTGTATGTCAGTGTCTTTCTCTCTCTCTCCCTATGTCCACTACACTTGACTGCTGTCTGTTATGAGCTGTCTGTGCTGCTAAGCCTAGCATCACTGGGACCAGAAGTCCAGGGGACCACGCTGCATGAGCTGAGCCCAGTAACATACCTTCTAGGGCAGGGGTATTCAACTCTTACCCTACGAGGTCTGGAGCCTGCTGGTTTTCTTTTCTACCTGATAATGAATTGCACACACCTGGTATCCCAGGTCTAAACCAGTCCCTGATTAGAGAGGAGCAAGGCAAAAATGCAGTGGAACTGGCTTCGAGGTCCAGAGTTGAGTTTGAAGGTATTGAAACTATAGATAGCACTCACTTTAGGTCAGGGACTGCAAAAATACTTTACTAATGATTAGTAAATGGTTCATTAATGTCTTATAAATGGTTTATATAATACCTTATAACAGGCTATCTACATATTTCGAATTAGTGCATGTCAAGTGTTCCTCCCTGCGCACTTAGCTAAGTGTTTAAATATTAGGCTACATATAATTAAATAGAAGAAAACAGACAGAGAGGAGAGAGAGAGACTGACAGTTCCTTCATGTTTTTGCTACATTAAGGAACTGGCAGTCTCTCTCTCTCCCTCTCTCTCTGTTGTCTTCTATTGAATTCATATACAACTTTATGTGTTTGTCAAAGAACGATGCCGTGACTAGTTTATGTGGATTGATTCCCAGTGTATCTTTCTGCCAAAAAGTGACAGGTCTCTCAGCGAATGAAATAAGCAGCGGTGGCTATGTATTATGATACGACACCAGAGTCACTTGTTACTACAGCTCATAAACCCACTCGCTGGGCTGAAGAGACAGATTCAGAAGCGAATAAACACTGATAAAACAATTAAAATACACAGACCCTGAATTGACCTTTATTGTAATACATGATGACTTGTGTTTAGTAAAAAGCACTGTATAAATGTCTAGTAGATGGCTATTGCCTTACCTATGTGTTATAAAAGCCAATCTAACGACTTGTTAGGCTATATTGCAAGTAGCCTAGTGTCTAAATGTTCCCCTGAATCCCGCTTCCCTAATTAACCTACTATTGTACAGTAGGTATTAAATATATTTCATACAATATACAGTTACAATATTAGGTCTAACTGGCAGCCTAACTGTCGGTGTGTATTTCTCTGTTTCCTTCCTACCTCGACTGCACCACAGCAGCTGATCTGTCATTTCTCACAGACACAGACACAGCACTTGGACCAGCAGAACCAGAACTTTTAGCAAAGAAGTCAGTTAATTTCACACATGTAGCAGCGTCTGCTTCAAGAGCCGTTACTTTTGTGTCTCAAAATTTTTGACACCACCTTTCCGCTTTTCAATTTTGACTGAGTGACTCAGAGAGTCCGAGTGGTTCTCACTCTCTTTGATGATATGCGTTTGACTTTGAATGTGAATTTGTGCCACGTCGGCTCAGCCAAATGCTCAATATATGATTATGACAGAGAAATAGCACAAAAGTCCTAAAAAAAACAAGCCCATGGGCCGCGTCTATATATATGTATATACAGTACCAGTCAAAAGTTTGGACCTACTCATTATAGCGTTTTTCTTTAATTTTACTATTTTCTACATTGTAGAATAAGAGTGAAGACATCAAAACTACGAAATAACACATATGGGATCATGTAGTAACCAAAGAAGTGTTCAACTAATAAAAATATATTTGAGATTTGAGATTCTTCAAATAGCCACCCTTTGGGGGGGTATACAGACGATAGCCCTATTTGGTAAAATACCAAGTCCATATTATGGCAAAAACAGCTCAAATAAGCAAAGAGAAATGACAGTCCATCATTACTTTAAGACATGAAGGTCAGTTTCTTCAAGTGCAGTTGCAAAAACCATCAAGAGCTATGATGAAACTGGCTCTCATGAGGACCACCACAGGAATGGAAGACCCAGAGTTACCTCTGCTGCAGAGGATAAGTTCATTAGAGTTACCAGCCTCAGAAATTGCAGCCCAAATAAATGCTTCACAGAATTCAAGTAACAGACACATCTCAACATCAACTGTTCAGAGGGGACTGTGTGAAACATGCCTTCATGGTCGAATTGCTGCAAAGAAACCACTACTAAAGGACACCAATAAGAAGAAGAGACCTGCTTGGGCCAAGAAACACGAACAATGACATTAGACCAGTGGAAATGTGTCCTTTGGTCTGGAGTCCAAATTAGAGATTTTTGGTTCCAACTGCCATGTCTTTGTGAGACGCTGTTACGAACCCCGTGGCTTTAAACGTCTAGGGGGGATGGACAAGAGACGCGTAACATAATTCATGCAACTTAGAATTGTGACATGGAACAGTGAGAACAAAAACTACACGACAACCATAAACTACCGTCAAACATAAAATGTTTATTTTTGAACACACGGTAAAGGTTTGGGAAAAAGGGCTGAGCAGGACCCAAGAAATGAAACAATAGTGTAAAAAAAACCTAAACTGATCTTGCCTGCCTCAAGAACCGCTAAGCTACTGCTAATCATACAAAAATTACAGTGGGTGGTCCGCTCAGGTCTAACTAGTGTTTTTAGACAGTTTTCTTCCTACGGGTAATGTATGCCCAAGGGCAACTTGCTTAAATTCCCCTTTTCCCAGAAACACACAACAAAGTTACCAAACAGCGTAACCAGCAAATGAGTGAGTACACGGGACACCACAGTATTCATACTCACATACGGAAATAGTCTCTCTCTACAAACACAACTGACCGGCTTTTAAACAATGGGATGTGTGATTGAAAAACCAGAAACAGGTGGTGCAATGCAGAGGAATGTCCACTGATTGGTCCACCTCAGCAATCAGCAGACACCCCAATGACCACCAATCAGGAACATACAGGACACCTGTGATTAGGGCAGAAGGAGAGGAAAAACACAAAAAGACACAGGATACCTGTATCCGTAACAGATGCGGTGTGGGTGAACGGATTATCTCCACATGTGTATTTCCCACCGTGAAGCATGGAGGAGGAGGTGTTATGGTATGGGGGTGCTTTGCTTGTGTTATGGATATAGGTATCCTGCATGTGTTTTTGTGTTTTTCCTCTCCTTCTGCCCTAATCACAGGTGTCCTTTATGTTCCTGATTGGTGGTCGTTGGGGTGTCCCACCTGTCCGACATCCGTTTGGCTGCTGATTGCTGAGGTGGACCAATCAGTGGACATTCCTCTGCATTGCACCACCTGTTTCTGGTTTTTCACTCACATCACACATTATATTGTTTTAAAAGCCAGTCAGTTGTGTTTGCTGACGGAGACTATTTTCGTATGTGAGTATGGATACTGTGATGTCCTGTTTTTTGTGTACTCACTCATTTGCTGGTTACTCTGTATGGTAACTATGGGGGATTTAGCAAGTTGCCCTTGGGCCATGGGCGGTGTGTTCAATAGGGCGATATGGGCGACGCACTGCCAAACGGGAAAAGGAAGGGATTTTTTTTCTAATCAATTATATCACGGCAACAGTAGTTCAGTGTTCACGTCTGATCTGCCAGCCACTAAATGTCCAATCAGGCTAAAGTCGTGCTTCAAATGTCCCCGCCCGTTTTGGGGCGATTTCAGTCAGGTTGAAAATCGCCCAGAAGTCTCTCATAGCCTCTAATGTAAAATTTTTTTTTTTCAAATTTCTGAGCTTTCAATACAATCTCTATGGGTGTCTGAGGGCTTGCACTTACGCGCTTTCGTCATACGTAACGTAACGTAACCATGAACGTAACTAAGAAACTACTCTTTCACCCTGAAGGCGGCACGGCAGACAGCAACGCTTGGACAGCGACTGGTGTAACCGACATGCACCATCTTTCAGAAAAGATTAAGAAAAATGAGCTGTCAAAGACCCACATTGATAGCTGTTTGAGATTGTCTGCTTTGGGGAGAGTGAATATTGCCACTCAACTGGATGAGGGATACAGGGTAGCTGTCCGCCGCCACAACGATGAGGTTAGCAACAGCAGAGTCGTGAACACTGTCTACGAGAATCGAGACGACCTCATAGAATGTTTTGAAGCCATCCGGACGGGTTCATTGGGTTCATTTGACCAGCCCACCGTACCAAAAGCTACAGAAGAAGGACATCGATGCTGTCTTTATCAAACGTGCCCTCGACAGCTTCGCAAGCAGTGTGCAGGCCATAAGGTAAGATAAAGATTAAACAATATCATTCGATCTTTCTCAAAGCAGAGCTTTATTTGAAAATGTATGCATGAAAGGAGACTGCATTTGTGTTTGAAATTACATTATTCTCATTATATATGGCCAGTGGTGTAATCTATCTTATTTTATATACTATGTGTACTGTACAGTGGTGCTCATAAGTGTATGAACACATTCTAAAGCTGACTAAAAAGAGGAATAAAAAAATAAAAAAATCATCTTTTGGAAATTGATCTTAATGACTTAATTAAAAAAGTTGGAAAATCCAACCTTTAAGGACACCAATTTTCTTTTCTTTTTTATTCCTCTTTTTAGTCAACTTTAGCATGGGATCATAAGCTTATGAGCACCACTGTATACTGTGCTGAACATCCAGGCTATGTGAGACACAAAGGCTAACTTAAACACTAAAGACTTTATGCATCCCTGCCCATTTTAAGTGGAACTGAAGTATTTGTACTATACATGGATACATTGCATATACCTGTGCATCACATAGACAACAATACTGTACAAAGCCAACAAACACATTGGTCTGTTTGCCTTCAGGGACTCCTCTCAACAGCAGCTGCAAGAAGCAACAGGAGCCAAAAGACCCAGAACAGCTTTGAGAGAAGAGGAGAAGCAGAGGCTGTCTGAAGAGGTCTGCAACACCATCCTGGATCACACCAAAGAAAGGTTCTCTTTCTCTGGCCACCTTGTGAGTGCTACCTTACTGCAAGCAGACATGTTTGAAAGGTACTGCCATTAAAAAAAATAAAAAATCTGTTCATGTTCATTTTTACAAATCTATACAATTGGCCAGAATATGGTTGTTCATATTTACAAATCTATACAATTGGCCAGAATATGGTTGTTCATTTTTACAAAGCCATACATATTGTTTATGCAGTGTTGAGGAATGTGAAAGAACACCCTTGATTATTTTTACTGTGATAACTTATTTTGCTTTTGTAAGCCAACACTTTTGAGATCAGTCAATAAATGCTTCTGGTATTGACTTATATGCCGCCCCTGTCTTCATGTTGTTGCTGGACATATCTTTTAAAAAATGTGTGTAGGTCACCTAAATCATCAGAAAAATTGCCCCCCCCGAGAATTTTTTCAGGAGCCGCCACTGCCTTGGGCATACATTACCCGTAGAAAGAACATTGTCTAAAAACCCTAGTTAGACCTGAGCGGACCACCCACTGTATTTTTGTATGGTTAGCAGTAGTTCAGCGGTTCTTGAGGCAGGCAAGATCAGTTTAGGTTTTTTTTACATTATTGTTTCATTCCTTGGGTCCTGCTCAGCCCTTTTTCCCAAACCTTTACCGTGTGTTCACAATAAACATTTTGTGTTTGACGGTAGCTTATGGTTGTCAGTGTATTTTTGTTCTCACTGTTTCCGTGTCACGATTCTAATTTGCATGAGTTATGTTACGGGTCTCTTTTCCATCCACCCTAGACTTTTAAAGCCACAGGGTTCGTAACAGCTTGTGACACTGATTTATTTAGAATTCAAGGCACACTTAACCAGCATTTTTTTATTTTTTTATTTCACCTTTATTTAACCAGGTAAGCCAGTTGAGAACAGGTTCTCATTTACAACTGCGACCTGGCCAAGATAAAGCAAAGCAGTGCAATAAAAACAACAGAGTTACATATGGGGTAAAAAACATAAAGTCAAAAATACAGCAGAAAATATATATACAGTGTGTGCAAATGTAGCAAGTTATGGAGGTAAGGCAATAAATAGGCTATAGTGCAAAATAATTAAAATAGTATTAACACTGGAATGCTAGATGTGCAAGAGATGATGTGCAAATAGAAATACTGGGGTGCAAATGAGCAAAATAAATAACAATATAGGGATGAGGTAGTTGGGTGGGCTAATTTCAGATGGGCTGTGTACAGGTGCAGTGATCGGTAAGGTGCTCTGACAACTGATGCTTAAAGTTATTGAGGGAGATAAGAGTCTCCAGCTTCAGAGATTTTTGCAATTCGTTCCAGTCATTGGCAGCAGAGAACTGGAAGGAATGGCGGCCAAAGGAGGTGTTGGCTTTGGGAATGACCAGTGAGATATACCTGCTGGAGCGCAGACTACGGGTGGGTGCTGCTATGGTGACCAATGAGCTAAGATAAGGCGGGGATTTGCCTAGCAGTGATTTATAGATGGCCTGGAGCCAGTGGGTTTGACGACGAACATGTAGTGAGGACCAGCCAACAAGAGCGTACAGGTCACAGTGGTGGGTAGTGTATGGGGCTTTGGAGACAAAACATGGCTACCACAGCATTCTTCAGCGATGAGCCATCCCATCTGGTTTGGGCTTAGTGAGACTATCATTTGTATTTCAACAGGACAATGACCCAACAAACCTCCAGGCTGTGTAAGGGCTATTTTACCAAGAAGGAGAGTGATTGAGTGCTACATCAGATGACCTGGCCTCCACAACCCCCCGACCTCAACCCAATTGAGATGGTTTGGGATGAGTTGGACTGCAGAGTGAAGGAAAGACAGCCAACAAGTGCTCAGCATATGTGGGAAATCCTTCAAGACTGTTGGAAAAGCATTCCAGGTGAAGCTGGTTGAGAGAATGCCAAGAGTGTGCAAAGGGTGGCTATTTGAAGAATCTCAAATATAAAATATATTTTGATTTGTTTAACACTTTTTTGGTTACTACATGATTCCATATGTGTTATTTCATTGTTTTGATGTCTTCACTATTCTACAGTGTAAAAATTTTTACAAATAAAGAAAAACCCTTGAATGAGTAGGTGTGTCCAAACTTTTGACTGGTTGTGTATGTATGTATATATATTATTTTTGTATACATATATACAGTGGGGGAAAAAAGTATTTAGTCAGCCACCAATTGTGCAAGTTCTCCCAAAAAGATGAGAGGCCTGTAATTTTCATCATAGGTACACGTCAACTATGACAGACAGAATGAGGAAAAAAAATCCAGAAAATCACATTGTAGGATTTTTAATGAATTTCTTTAAAAATTTTGGTGGAAAATAAGTATTTGGTCAAAAACAAAAGTTTCTCAATACTTTTATATACCCTTTGTTGGCAATGACACAGGTCAAACGTTTTCTGTAAGTCTTCACAAGGTTCTCTCACACTGTTGCTGGTATTTTGGCCCATTCCTCCATGCAGATCTCCTCTAGAGCAGTGATGTTTTGGGGCTGTCGCTGGGCAACACGGACTTTCAACTCCCTCCAAAGATTTTCTATGGGGTTGAGATCTGGAAACTGGCTAGGCCACTCCAGGACCTTAATGCTTCTTACGAAGCCACTCCATCGTTGCCCGGGCGGTATGTTTGGGATCATTGTCATGCTAAAAGACCCAGCCACGTTTCATCTTCAATGCCCTTGCTGATGGAAGGAGGTTTTCACTCAAAATCTCACGATACATGGCCCCATTCATTCTTTCCTTTACACGGATCAGTCGTCCTGGTCCCTTTGCAGAAAAACAGCCCCAAAACATGATGTCTCCACCCCCATGCTTCACAGTAGGTATGGTGTTCTTTGGATGCAACTCAGCATTCTTTGTCCTCCAAACACAACGAGTTGAGTTTTTACCAAAAGGTTCTATTTTGGTTTCATCTGACCATATGACATTCTCCCAATCCTCTTCTGGATCATCCAAATGCACTCTAGCAAACTTCAGACGGGGCTGGACATGTACTGGCTTAAGCAGGGGGACACGTCTGGCACTGTAGGATTTGAGTCCCTGGCAGTGTAGTGTGTTACTGATGGTAGGCTTTGTTACTTTGGTCCCAGCTCTCTGCAGGTCATTCACTAGGTCCCCCCGTGTGGTTCTGGGATTTTTGCTCACCGTTCTTGTGATCATTTTGACCCCACGGGGTGAGATCTTGCGTGGAGCCCCAGATCGAGGGAGATTTTCATTGGTCTTGTATGTCTTCCATTTCCTAATAATTGCTCCCACAGTTGATTTCTTCAAACCAAGCTGCTTACCTATTGCAGATTCAGTCTTCCCAGCCTGGTGCAGGTCTACAATTTTGTTTCTGGTGTCCTTTGACAGCTCTTTGGTCTTGGCCATAGTGGAGTTTGGAGTGTGACTGTTTGAGGTTGTGGACAGGTGTCTTTAATACTGATAACTAGTTCAAACAGGTGCCATTAATACAGGTAACGAGTTCTTGGTAGTTGAGTATGATTTCCCACGAGGTATCATGGGTCGGGGTTGTTGTGTGGGTCTGGCTGGCCATGGGTCTGGAGATGGCTGGAGACAGCTGTTCATTATTTTCTTTCAGTCTCACAGCTGGTGAGAACTGCCGTCTTTAGTTGTGTCCAGTGCTCATGTACATTTCCTGGAACCTTGTTGGTGTTGACTGTTCGGGCTAGCTCCTCATTCAGCTGGGTCTGCAGCTTTGGGTGGTTGATGTGTTTGCGAGCTAATTTGAGAGTCATCACTGATCTAATTAGTCTGTTGTCAGTCCAGCAATCAACTGCATTTATCATGACACGGGTGATGTGAACATCTTTGCGGTCACAGCTTCTGACTATCACAGCCATTGGTGTGATCTGGGGTGTCACCAGGAGGTCTTAAATCTATTATTCTGCCTCAATATGGTGTTGTTGATTGGTTGTGCTCAGAGCAGGTTGTTAGTAGGAGGTGACCATTGGATTTGGATTTTCCAATTCCCTCTTTCCCAATTACGCCATTCCACATTTGTTGGTCTCTCCCAACTTTTGCGTTGAAATCACCAAGGAGGATCAGCTTGTCAGTTTTTGGTGTGTTCTGAAGGATGTGATTGGGTTGGCTGTAGTAGTTATCTTTGGTGTCTTCCTCAGAGTTTAGTGTTGGTA
>NC_140018.1:18206455-18245988 GCF_964263955.1 Coregonus lavaretus | reverse complement strand
GCAGATTCCGTGACAGTACCCCCCCCTTGACGTGCGGCTCCAGCCGTGCGCCGACCCCGGCCTCGGGGACGGCCAGGAGGACGCGGACCCGGGCGCGTGGGATGACCACGGTGGAACTCAGTCAGGAGGGATGGATCTAGGATGTCCCTCCTAGGCACCCAGCACCGTTCCTCCGGACCGTACCCCTCCCACTCCACGAGATACTGGAGACCACTCATCCGGCGTCTCGAGTCCAAGATGGTCCGGACCCTGTACGCCGGAGCCCCCTCGATGTCCAATGGGGGCGGAGGGGTCTCTCCTATCTCATCTTCTTGGAGTGGACCAGCTACCACCGGCCTGAGAAGAGACACATGGAACGAGGGGTTAATATTCTTGTAATCAATAGGCAGTTGTAACCTGTAACACACCTCGTTCAATCTTCTCAGGACTTTAAAGGGCCCCACAAACCGCCGACCCAGCTTCCGGCAGGGCAGGCGGAGGGGCAGGTTTCGAGTCGAGAGCCAGACTCGATCTCCCGGTGCGTATACCGGTCCCTCACTGCGGTGGCGATCGGCGCTCGCCTTCTGTCGACGGATGGCCCGCTGCAGATGGACATGTGCAGCGTCCCACGTCTCCTCCGAGCGCCGAATCCACTCATCCACCGCAGGAGCCTCGATCTGGCTCTCGTGCCATGGTGCCAGAACCGGCTGATACCCTAAAACACACTGGAAAGGTGTTAGATTGGTGGAGGAGTGGCGGAGAGAGTTCTGGGCCATCTCTGCCCAGGGGATATACCTTGACCACTCCTCTGGCCGGCCCTGGCAATAGGAACTCAGAAACCTACCCACATCCTGGTTGACTCGTTCAACCTGCCCATTGCTCTCTGGGTGGTACCCCGAGGTAAGGCTCACGAGACCCCCAAGCGTTCCATGAAAGCCCCCCAGACTCTGGAGGTGAACTGGGGACCTCGGTCAGACACTATATCCTCGGGGACCCCATAGTGCCGGAAAACGTGGGTAAATAGGGCCTCAGCGGTCTGTAGGGCAGTAGGGAGACCCGGCATTGGGAGGAGACGACAGGCCTTGGAAAACCGATCCACAATGACCAAAATGGTGGTATTCCCCTGGGAAGGGGGAAGGTCGGTCACAAAATCCACCGAGAGGTGGGACCATGGTCGTTGCGGAACGGGCAGGGGATGTAACTTTCCCCTGGGCAGGTGTCTAGGCGCCTTACACTGGGCGCACAACGAGCAGGAGGAGACATAAACTCTCACATCCCTAGCTAACGTTGGCCACCAGTATTTCCCGCTAAGGCAGTGCACTGTCCGGCCAATACCTGGATGTCCAGAGGAGGGTGATGTATGAGCCCAATAAATAAGTCGGTCACGAACCTCGAGCGGAACGTACGTCCGCCCCACAGGACACTCGGGGGGGAGTAGGGTCGGCACGTAACTCCCTTTCGATCTCCGTATCGACCTCCCACACTACCGGAGCCACCAGACAAGACTCCGGCAGTATGGGAGTAGGCTCAATGGACCTCTCCTCTGTGTCATGACCCTGGGATGTACGTGATCTTAAAAACGAACCGGGTTAGGAACATGTTCCAGCTAGCCTGACGAGGGTTTAGTCTCCTAGCTGCCCGGATGTACTCCAGGTTACGGTGGTCAGTCAGAATGAGGAAAGGGTGTTGAGCCCCCTCAAGCCAATGCCTCCACACCTTTAGGGCCTGAACCACAGCTAACAACTCCCTGTCCCCTACGTCATAATTACGCTCCGCCGGGCTGAGCTTCTTGGAATAGAACGCACAGGGGCGGAGTTTAGGTGGCGTGCCGGACCGTTGCGACAGAACCGCCCCAATACCGGCTTCTGAAGCGTACACCTCCACCTGGAACGGTAAAGCGGGATCCGGATGCGCCAGCACCGGAGCCGAAGTGAACAGGTTCTTCAGTTTAACGAATGCCCTGTCCGCTTCAGCTGACCACTGCAAATGCACCGGACCCCCCTTTAGCAGGGACGTAATGGGAGCTGCCACATGTCCAAAACCCCGGATAAACCTCCGGTAGTAATTAGCAAAACCCAAAAACTGCTGCACCTCTTTTACAGTGGTTGGAGTTTGCCAATTACGCACGGCCGACACGCGGTCAACCTCTATCTTCACACCAGATGCGGACAATCGATAACTCAAGAAGGAGATGGACTCCTGGAAAAACAAGCATTTCTCTGCCTTGACATACAAGTCATGCTCCAACAGCCTCTTCAACACTCTGCGTACCAGGGCTACATGCTCGGCTCGTGTAGAAGAGTACACTAGGATGTCGTCGATGTACACTACCACACCCTGCCCATGCATGTCCCTGAAAATCTCGTCCACAAAGGATTGAAAGACTGAAGGAGCATTCATTAACCCGTATGGCATGACGAGATATTCGTAATGACCCGAGGTGGTGCTGAATGCTGTTTTCCATTCATCTCCCTCCCTAATGCGCACCAGATTGTACGCGCTCCTGAGATCCAACTTTGTGAAGAACCGCGCTCCGCGTAATGATTCTGTCATAGTCGCAATCAGAGGAAGAGGATAACTGTACTTAACCGTGATCTGATTGATACTACGATAATCAATACACGGGCGCAAACCCCCGTCCTTCTTCTTCACAAAGAAGAAACTTGAGGAAACCGGGGAAGTGGAGGACCGTATGTATCCCTGTTCCAAGGACTCGGCTATGTAAGTCTCCATAGCCGCGGTCTCCTCTTGAGACAGGGGATACACACGGCTCCGTGGGAGTGCCGCTCCTGTTTGGAGATTTATCGCACAATCCCCCTGTCTATGAGGTGGCAACCGTGTTGCCCTAGTCTTGCTGAAAACCAGTGCTAAATCCTCATATTCAGGGGGAATGTGCATTGCGGACACCTGGTTCGGACTCTCCACCGATGTTGCCCCTATGGAAACACCTAGACATCTCCCTACACACTGGGCAGACCATTCCATAAGAGCTCTCTGTTGCCACGCAATGGTAGGATCATGGGTGCTTAACCAGGGAAGCCCCAGCACCACGGGATACGCAGGAGAGTCGATCAGATAAAACTGAATGATCTCCTCATGACCCCCCTGCGTAATCATCTTCAGTGGCGCTGTGACTTCTCTAATCAACCCCGACCCCAGCGGCCGGCTGTCTGGAGCATGAACTGGGAAAGGGGGTTCCACCGGCCGAAGGGGAATTCCTACCCTGGAACAAAATACACGATCAATAAAATTCCCAGCTGCGCCTGAATCTACTAGCGCCTTATGCTGGGAATGAGGTGCCACCTGTGGAAATCTCACAGGTATACACAGGTGTCCAACAGAGAGCTCTGGGTAAGTGGGGCATCTACTCACCTGAAATGGCTCCCCAGTGCGTGACCTGTTGTCCCCTGTCCCAGGAGACCCTCCCCAACACCTACCCGCAGTGTGCCCTCCACGGCCACAGTTGGTGCAGGGGACGGCCCCCCTCGGGTTCTCTCTCCTCCTCTCCCTAGCGCCTGCACCCCCGAGCTCCATGGGAATCGGCTCGGCGGTGCTGGAGGATGGAATGGACGACCCCCATTCGGGACGTCCGTGTGTAGCCAGCAGGGTGTCGAGACGGATGGACATGTCCACCAACTGGTCGCAGGCCAGCTCACGACGAACGTCCTCTCGTAGGCTGCATCGATAATGGTCGATGAGGGCCCTCTCATTCCATCCCGCATCTGCCGCTAGCGTCCGGAACTCCAGGGCGAACTCCTGGGCACTCCTCTTCCCCTGTCGGAGGTGGAACAGACGCTCCCCCGCCGCCTTCCCCTCAGGTGGATGATCGAACACTGCCCTGAAGCGGCGGGAGAACTCTGCGTAGGTGATGGTAGCGGCGTCTATTCCCCTCCATTCGGCGTTAGCCCACTCCAACGCCTTGCCGGAGAGACAGGAGATGAGGGCGGAGACGCTCTCGTATCCCGAGGGCGCCGGGTGTATGGTGGCCAGGTAGAGTTCCACCTGCAGGAGGAATCCCTGACACCCGGCTGCGGTACCATCATAAGCCCTCGGGAGCGAGAGCCGAATGCCGCTGGGTTCCGGTACTGGGAGAGGAGGACTGGCCGATGGTGATGGTAAGGTGTGCGAAGATGTGGGCACCTCGCCCGTAACCAAATGGCGCAGCGTGTTGGACAACTCGTTCATGGCGACCCCAAGTTGCTGGATCATGGTGTCTTGATTGCTGATCCTTTCCTCGAGGGACTTGGGTGCCGCCGTTGCTCCTGCTGACTCCATGATGGTGTGTTATTCTGTCAATGTTGGTGTGGGTGCGTGGAGAGGAGTCAGACGCAGGACGCATAAGCTAAGTCGAACAGGACTTTACTAGATGCACAACCAGTACAAAATAAAGTGCCTCTAACGAGGAGGCAAAACGACAACGCAACACAGTGCGTATTAATAACAATGCCAGAGTACTGCACAGGATACCACCAACAGACAGGAACTAAAATAACACACAACTAACGAACACAACCACAGGAAACTTATAAGGCACATAATCAAGACCAAACGGACACAGGTGTAACAGACAGACCAAACCAAACGAACATCGAAACATTCAACGGTGGCAACTAGTACTCCGGGGACGACGAATGCCGAAGCCTGCCCGAACAAGGAGGAGGAGCAGCCTCTGCAGATTTCGTGACAAGGGGCTTACTTGTTATTAGGTACTGCATTGTTTCCAATGCCACCTCAAACTGTATCTGTGTTTCGGTGTATTAGTGTGAGCAGGGGATATCTTCCATGTCTCTCCCCCGTCCTTCATACTCACCTTGGCCTTTTATTCTTAGTCTTACTTCTGTTGGTGTCCACTGCATGGTGTTCCTCCAAGAACTCTGTGATATTCAGACACACACACACACACACGCAGCAATGCAGACATTGTACACAGACACTGTGCATTGCTAGCGTCGTTGAGGAAGTTCAGGCTGATGTTGCTGCCAGGAATTGGTTGGCACTCTCTATTCTCTTTAATATACTGATACCTGAGCAGCAGCATGGGGTGTGTAGGGTATGGCTATGCGAAGGTTTTTTAAGGAAGGGTTTCAATCAATCAATGACTGAAATGTATTTTATAAATCCCTTTTTACATCAGCAGTTGTCACAAAGTGCTTTACAGATACCCAGTCTAAAACACCAAAGAGCAAGCAATGCAGATGCAGAATGGTGAGGAAAAACTCCCTAGAAGGCAGGAACCTAGGAAGAAACCTAGAGAGGAACCAGGCTAAGAGGGGTGGCCAGACATTTACATTTTAGTCATTTAGCAGACGCTCTTATCCAGAGCGACTTACAGTTAGTGAGTGCATACATGATTTTTTTTTTTTTTCATACTGGCCCCCCGGGGAATCGAACCCACAACCCTGGCGTTGCAAACGCCATGCTCTACCAACTGAGCATGAGTTACATCCCAGACCTCTTCTGGCTGTGCCTGGTGTCGAAGAGTTTCAGAGTTTGCTGAGATAAAATCGTTCTCTGTCCATTTCATGGGGAACACAGAACACAGCTGGAGGCATAAGTTAACCAAAGAAACAAACACAGAATTCCTTGATTATGGTCCATTTGGACAGTAGCACCCAAAACGACACTTGCTTCAGTATAGCAACTTGCAGATGTCTTGGTACCTTTTTTGCCATGCATCGCTTCTGTACAGCACAGCTTCCCTACATGTATAGAGGAAACCTCTTCAATTGGGTAGCATTCTTTATCATGGTCCTTCGAGCCATATATTAACAATAATGTGTAAAGCACCATCCAGCTAATATTCAGGTCTTCTCTCTGCACAGACTGACTGGGGGCGTATGCGTAGCGAGATGTTGGTAGTTTCAATAACACTTTGTGTTGTTGTGACCGACCGTGGTAGAGATGGACCGTGTTACACATACCATGTCTCAGGCCATGAGGGTTGGAAGGGTCCTCAGGCAGCCAACAGCTCTTAGCTTACAAAGACATACGTTGCTAAAATATGACACCCAGCAGAAAGGTAGGGGGGATGAGAGTAGGATAGAGTTGTGGAGAGAGGGAGCGAGTGTGAGAGGGGTAGAGTAGGAAAGGGTGGGAAGGGAAAGAAGAAAAGTGAGTACACTCTTAGAAAATAAATTGCTATCTAGAACCAAAAAGGGTTATTTGGATGTCCCCATAGGAGAACCCTTTGTAGAACCCTTTTTGGTTCCAGGTAGAAGAACCCTTTTGGTTCCAGGTAGAACCCTTTTGTGTTCTATGAAGAACCCTTTTGGAACCCTTTTTTCTAGGAGTGTAGAAGACAGGAAAGAGGGAAGTAGAGGGGGAGTGGAAGATAATAAATAATAAAAAGAGGGGGCAGTGATCTAAATCAAATCAAATCAATGGGCTCCCGAGTGGTGCAGCGGTCTAAGGAACTGCATCTCAGTGCTTGAGGCGTCACTACAGACCCCCTGGTTCGATTCCAGGCTGTATCACAACCGGCCGTGATTGGGATTCCCATAGGGCGGCGCACAATTGGCCCAGCGTCGTCCGGGTTTGGCCGGTGTAGGCCGTCATTGTAAATAAGAATTTGTTCTTAACTGACTTGCCTAGTAAAATAAATAAAAAATATATATATATTTGTCACATGCGCCGAATACAACAGGTGTTGTCCAGGGTTGTTTCACCTTACAGTGAAATGCTTACTTACAAGCCCTTAAACAACAATGCAGTTTTAAGAAAGAATACCCCAAAAAATCACAAAAAAATACAATTTAAAATCATATGAAATAAAAGTAACAAATAATTAAAGAGCAGCAGTAAAAATAACAATAGCGAGGCTATATCTAGTGTCAACGAGTACATGTACCCTCTTTAAGAGGGTAGGGGTCTCCTATTTCAGAGAGAGGGAGAGACAGCTGTAGTGATTATTAAGAATAAACTTGATTCCCCCAGTCCTCTGTCCTTCTCTCTCTTTATCTCATATATTGCAGATTAAATAAATTTTGTATTTATATCTCAATACTCAATATTCTATCACGTGCTATACAAATGTCACACTAACAGAAGTTACTAGAATTTGTCTGTGTGAGTAAATGTTTAATCTCTCTGATGCACACACTCATCTGAATATGATAAATATTTAATTTAGTCTAGTCTAGACCATGTGTGTGTGTGTATTATGTCTGACCTTGGGCTCGAGCTGGCCAGACAAACCGGAGCATATTCGCAAACAGCGACGGTGGCAGAATTCCCGGTTTTCCCAAACAGGACATTTCAGACAAACAGGGAGGAATCTACCAATTCATATTTCAATACTTTCAAATTACCTCCTTTTGTTATATATGTACTGTAGATAAAGGATATACGTTAAGGCTGCCATGGCAAGAGTATTGGGACACAACCTCCAAATATATTCACGTCTCAATTATCAGCTTTCCCTTCTCAAATTCTGAGTATGAGTTCTGTGACGCATCAAGCCCCCTGGCGCGGGGAGCCTCCTGACGCAGCGGGCTCTCTAACACAGCTTAACACACAGCCCAGGTCTGACTGATGGGTGCTATATTTCTTGAATGGATTTGGCTATAGCTATCCATCCATGAACATTAAACTCCTAAATATGGCACAGTAAGCAGATTACGGCTAATCCCCTTGGTGTTAGAGTATATTATCCTAATGTATAGGCAATATATGATCAACATGTAACGTAATGCGACAAGGTCACACTTAATACGTGTGGAATTAGAAGGAAACCATAGAATCATAGAATCCAATGACACACTATATGGCCTGGGGTAGTTCCTTGTGATGTCATCTGCTTTTATGTTCTGTTTCAGGTTTTTCTGTGATTTGTTTATGTCCAATAACTGTTGTGCTACAGGTGTATTATTTCTGTTTGTGAGGCTTAGGGGGATTATTACTGTATGTTTAGTTGATGTACCCTCTGTAGGTACTGTATGTGAGAACCACGGAGGGCAGAGGGAAGCTAAATCATTACCTTTGTCCTCCTATACTGAGCCTCACATACTGTTAAACACTCACTCCAATGTCTTCATCTCACAAATACTTACTATGCATGCTTAGAGGATAGTCACCAGATATATGTCTTTCCACTTTCTCATGCTTCTCCCTCAGCATCAATACCATTGTTTTACACACACACACACACACACACACACACACAGAAACACTTTCCCACATAACTTGACCCCACACCTTCACTCACACGCAGGTTGACCTCTCACTATGCTCAGTGAAGCATAGTCAGGGTTAATACATTATTTAAAGCTGCAATATGTAACTTTTTGGGCGAACTGACCAAAATACACATAGAAATGTGAGTTATAGAACCTTCATTCTCATTGAACGCAAGTCTAAGAAGCGATATATCTGTTCTATGTGCGTTATTTCTATGCTTCCTGTTCTTAAGTTAATTTTTTGCGTCTTTTACTTTCGGTTTTGTACACCAGCTTCAAACATCTGAAAAACTATATTTTTGGTTATGGAAAATATATTTCACAGCGGTTTAGATGGTACAATGATTCTCTACACTATACTTGCTTCTTTTGTCACATAAACTGAACTGTTAGAATTTTAGCAACCAGAAAATGTCGTAGCCATTTCTGCATAGTGCATCTTTAAGTGCACTATGGTGTCGAGTAAAGCTTAAACCATGTATTTAGATTGTAGGTAGGTATTGTAGTTAGGTATTGTAGGTAGTTTATCTAGGTAGTTATTGTAGGTAATTATTGTAGGTAAGTATTGTATACGGCTGAGCCCGGTGAAGCACGAGGCTAGTTAACCCACTACCTGGACCAATAAAGCTAGCTAGTGGGTAGCTACTGGTAACTATTAGCAACTGTGGATAGTTGTTTCCAATGTTATTTCACGCTTAAGAGTACCTGTAATTATGCCAGCTAGCTACCTACCATTCAGCTGTTTTTCTAACCTCATTATCTGAAGCGTTAACGTTAGGTAGTTAGTAGCTACTGTAGTCGAAATGTAGCTAGCTTGTTGCTACCTGGATAGCTAACTAAACAATAGCTGGAACGACCTAGCTGTAATGTTTGGAGACGCTTTCTCTCCGTTGGGACAGACGCGAACTGGCTGAGTCGATTCAGTAGCTAGCTTTACACTTAACTAGCTAACAGTAGCTACTAAGGGTAAGTTATAACTTACATTTATTTTAATTATATTTTTACATACTGGTAACCAGAGTCGTTCAAAAGGAATTCAAGACATGGGTGACTAGTTAACGTTAGCTTGGCTCTCTCTGTGTGTTTCATACCAGACGACACACAATTAATTTTCTCCTTTCCCCCTTCTGATAACCAGGTGGCGAATCGCATCTCTGCATGTCTGGCAGACATATCAGTGTGGATGTCGGATCACCACCTCAAGCTGAACCTCGGCAAGACGGAGCTGCTCTTCCTCCCGGGGAAGGACTGCCCGCTCCATGTTCTCGCCATTACGGTTGACAACTCCATTGTGTCCTCCTCCCAGAGTGCAAAGAACCTTGGCGTGACCCTGGACAACACCCTGTCGTTCTCCACTAACATGAAAGCGGTGACCCGATCCTGCAGGTTCATGCTCTACAACATTCGCAGGGTACGACCTTACCTTACACAGAAAGTGGCACAGGTCCTAATCCAGGCACTTGTCATCTCCCGTCTGGATTACCGCAACTCGCTGTTGGCTGGGCTCCCTGCCTGTGCCATTAAACCCCTACAACTTATCCAGAACGTTGCAGCCCGTCTGGTGTTCAACCTTCCCAAGTTCTCTCATGTCACCCCGCTCCTCCGCACACTCCACTGGCTTCCAGTTGAGGCTCGCATCTACTACAAGACCATGGTGCTTGCCTACGGAGCTGTGAGGGGAACGGCACCTCCTTACCTTCAGGCTCTGATCCTACACCCAAACGAGGGCACTACGTTCATCCACCTCTGGCCTGCTAGCCCCCCTACCTCTACGGAAGCACAGTTCCCACTCAGCCCAGTCAAAGCTATTCGCTGCTCTGGCAGCCCAATGGTGGAACAAGCTCCCCCACGATGCCAGGACAGCGGAGTCACTGACCACCTTCTGGAGACACTTGAAACCCTACCTCTTTAAGGAATACCTGGAATAGTATAAAAGTTATCCTTCTCCCCCACCCCCCCATACAAATTAAAAAAAGTGGTTGTCCCACTGGCTATCATAAGTTGAATGCACCAATTTGTAAGTCGCTCTGGATAAGAGCGTCTGCTAAATGACGTAATTGTAAATGTAAAGTGGACAGGAACAGGCCTGTTTTTAAAGAGAAGTTGTTGGGAATGTCTTAATCTCAACCTACAGCGCACCCCGGCCGCCTAATCCCCCAGAAATGTTTGCTGCTCCTGGACACTGTGTCTCTGTGTCGGCTCTACTACCAGCAAGTAACCACGGATAATTAGCCTAGCCACTGACTATCCCACTACTGAGTTGAACCCTGAGAGTTCTTAATGAGCAGATGTATGAATAAGTCAACAAACAAAGCCTGATGTATGATTTTCAGTCTGGGTTTAGAAAAAACATACTCCACAGATGAATGTCTACTTTACTTGACTGACTTCATCAGGAAAGAGATTGATGAGGGAAATCTTTGTGGAATGGTACTGCTTGACCTACGGAAGGCCTGTGATATAGTTAACCACTGTCTCCTATCTCCAAACTGGAGGCACTGGGGTTAAGCAATATCAGTCTAGGCTGAGTAAAGTCCTACTTGTCAGGTAGGGAGCAAGTGGTGGAGGTTAATGGTTCAATGTCTCAGGCAAAACAAATAAGTTGTGGTGTTCCGCAGGGGAGTGTGCTTGGGCCACTACTGTTTTTACTGTACACAAACGATATGAAAGATGCTTGTTCTTGCCGCCTTTTCCTTTATACGGATGACTCTACACTTTTGGTGTATCATAAAAGTTAAACCATGTTAGAAAGCATACTTAGCACAGAGCTTACTAACATTAGCACATGGCTTGGACATAACAAGCTATCTCTGCACTTAGGTAAAACTGAGGCAATAATTTTTGGGTCCTAAATTGTGTAGGTCTTCAGAAAGAGTGGACTTAGGGGGTGAGGTGCTGACTGCCAAAACCTCTGTTAGCTACCTGGTATGCCTCCTTGATGGCAGCTTGGGGGGCCACTAAAGTGCTAGGTAAAGTTAATGTCAGGACCTTGTTTTTGCCTAGAAAGTCAGAGCTGCTTGATAAGGACTCCATGAGAGTGCTAGCCTCTGCCCTCATTCAATGGCATTTTGACTACGCTATCACGTTTCAGGAGAAGACCCAGATGCAGACAGTGCCGAAGTAACAAACGTTTATTACAAAAACAGGGGGCAGACAAACGACAGGTCAAGGACAGGCAGAGGTCAGTAATCCAGATCAGAGTCCAAAAGGTACAGAATGGCAGGCAGTCTCAGGGTCAGGGCAGGCAGAGGTCAATAATCCAGGGTGGTGTGACAACGTACAGAACGGCAGGCAGGATCAGGGTTACGGCAGGCAGAATGATCAAAACCGGGAAAACTAGAAAACAGGAACTTGAAAAAGACAGGTGCAAGCGGAAGAAAGCTGGTAGGCTTGACGAAACAAAATGAACTGGCAACAGACAAACAGAGAACACAGGTATAAATACACAGGGGATAATGGGGAAGATGGGCGACACCTGGAGGGGGGTGGAGACAATCACAAAGACAGGTGAAACAGATCAGGGTGTGGCACTGCGCTAGTACTTCATGGTTTTGGGGGCTTATCTAACTATCTGAAGGGTAGTATTGAAGGTGAGTCCACGTACTCACATAAGCAGGAGTTCAACTGGCTGCCTGTTGAGGCTAGGGTGTCCCAGATTAGACTGGGTCTGGTTTACAGGATTATTTACGGTTCTGTGCCTAGATATCTGACTGATACACACAACCACAACACCAGATCAGGTGTTGCTAATGTGTGCTTATAGTGCCTTGCAAAAGTATTCATCCCCCTTGGCATTTTTCCTATTTTGTTGCATTACAACCTGTAATTTAAATGGATTTTTATTTGGATTTAATGTAATGGACATACACAAAATGGTCCAAATTGTTGAAGTGAAATGAAAAAAATAACTCAAAAAATTCAAAAAAATTTAAAAACGTTAAAGTGGTGCGTGCATGTGTATTCACCACCTTTGCTATGAAGCCCCTAAATAAGATCTGGTGCAACCAATTACTTCAGAAGTCACATAATTAGTTAAATAAAGTCCACCTGTGTGCAATCTAAGTGTCACATGATCTTTCACATTGTAATGGGTGAGTTGAAGGAGTCAGGCGCAGGAGGGTAATGTCAAGAATGCTGAGTGTGGATGTGGTGCGAGAAATCAAGCGCAGGAACAAGGGCGTTCGTCAACAGACTTTAGTGATCCAAAATATAACTCCAAACAGGTAACTGGCCAACCCAACCGGGAGGCATGAACAATTAAGCACACACACAACAGTGCGTAAAATAGTAGAAACGCGCACGCAGTGCGGACTCTCAAAAAACAAACAACATGAGAGGAAAACCCACCAACAGCTGACATAACAATCACACATAACACCTGACCCAACACACGATAACTAAATAGGAAACAAAATCAAACACTAACAAGGGACAGGTGTACAAACAGACAAAACCAAACAAACATGAAACATTGAACGGTGGTAGCTAGTACTCCGGGGACGACGACCGCCGAAGCCTGCCCGAACAAGGAGGAGGAGCAGCCTCAGCCGAAACCGTGACAGTACCCCCCCCCTTGACGCGCGGCTTCAGCCGTGCGCCGACCCCGGCCTCGGGGACGACCAGGAAGACGCGGAGCAGGGCGCGTAGGATGACCCCGATGGAACTCGGTCAGAAGAGACAGGTCTAATATGTCCCTCCTCGGCACCCAGTACCGCTCCTCCGGGCCGTACCCCTCCCACTCCACGAGATATTGGAGACCCCCCATCCGGCGTCTCGAATCAAGGATGGACCTAACGGTGTACGCCGTAGCCCCCTCGATGTCCAACGGGGGCGGAGGAGTCTCTTCTATCTCATAGTCCTGGAGTGGACCAGCTACCACCGGCCTGAGGAGAGACACATGGAACGAGGGGTTAATATTCTTGTAATCAATGGGCAGTTCTAACCTGTAACACACCTCGTTCAACCTCCTCAGGACTTTGAACGGCCCCACAAACCGCCGACCCAGCTTCCGGCAGGGCAGGCGGAGGGGCAGGTTTCTGGTCGAGAGCCAGACTCGATCTCCAGGTGCGTACACAGGCCCCTCACTGCGGTGGAGATCGGCGCTCGTCTTATGTCGACGGATGGCCCGCTGCAGATGAACGTGGGCAGTGTTCCACGTCTCCTCCGAGCGCCGCACCCACTCATCCACCGCAGGGGCCTCGATCTGGCTCTCATGCCAAGGTGCCAGAACCGGCTGGTACCCTAACACACACTGAAAAGGGGTTAGTTTGGTGGAGGAGTGGCGGAGAGAGTTTTGTGCCATTTCGGCCCAGGGAACATATCTCGCCCACTCCTCCGGCCGGCCCTGGCAATATGACCTCAGAAACCTACCCACATCCTGGTTGACACGTTCAACCTGCCCATTACTCTCCGGGTGGTAACCCGAGGTAAGGCTCACCGAAACCCCCAACCGTTCCATAAAGGCTCTCCACACTCTGGAGGTGAACTGGGGGCCTCGATCAGACACTATATCCTCGGGTACCCCGTAATGCCGGAAGACATGGGTAAACAGAGCCTCAGCGGTCTGTAGGGCAGTAGGGAGATCCGGCATGGGAAGGAGACGACAGGCCTTCGAGAACCGATCCACAACGACCAGGATGGTAGTATTCCCCTGTGAGGGGGGAAGGTCTGTAACAAAGTCCACCGAGAGGTGGGACCAGGGTCGTTGCGGAACGGGCAGGGGTTGTAGCTTACCCCTGGGCAAATGTCTGGGCGCCTTACACTGGGCACACACCGAACAGGAGGAGACATAAACCCTCACATCCCTGGCTAACGTTGGCCACCAGTACTTAGTGCTAAGGCAGTGAACTGTCCGGCCGATACCTGGATGTCCAGAGGAGGGGGACGTATGAGCCCAATAAATGAGGCGATCGCGTACCTCGAGCGGAACGTACGTCTGACCCACTGGACACTGTGGAGGACTTGGGTCGGTGCGTAACGCCCGCTCGATCTCTGCATCGACCTCCCATACCACCGGTGCCACCAGACAAGACTTTGGTAGTATGGGAGTGGGCTCAACGGACCTCTCCTCCGTGTCATACCGCCGAGACAGGGCATCTGCCTTCCCGTTCTGGGACCCAGGGATGTAAGTGATTTTAAATACAAACCGGGCAAGAAACATAGTCCAGCGAGCCTGGCGAGGATTCAGTCTCCTAGCTGCCCGGATGTATTCCAGGTTACGGTGGTCGGTCAAAATGAGGAAAGGGTGTTGAGCCCCCTCAAGCCAATGCCTCCACACCTTTAGGGCTTGTACCACGGCTAACAGCTCCCTGTCCCCTACGTCATAATTCCGCTCCGCCGGACTGAGCTTCTTAGAATAAAAAGAACAGGGGCGGAGTTTAGGTGGTGTGCCAGACCGTTGTGAGAGAACGGCCCCGATACCGGCTTCAGACGCGTCTACCTCTACCTGGAATGGTAAAGCGGGATCCGGATGCGCCAGCACCGGCGCCGAGGTAAACAGGTCCTTCAGTCTCCCAAAAGCCCTGTCCGCCTCAGCTGACCACCGCAAGCGCACCGGACCCCCCTTCAACAGGGACGTTATGGGAGCTGCCACCTGTCCAAAACCCCGGATAAATCTCCGGTAGTAATTCGCAAAACCCAAGAACTGTTGCACCTCTTTCACAGTGGTTGGGGTTTGCCAATTACGCACAGCTGACACCCGGTCAACCTCCATCTTCACCCCTGACACAGACAACTGATAACCCAAAAAGGAGACCGACTCCTGAAAGAACAGACATTTCTCTGCCTTGACATATAGGTCATGCTCCAACAGCCTCCTCAATACTCGGCGCACCAGGGCTACATGCTCAGCTCGGGTAGAACTGTACACCAGAATATTGTCTATGTACACGACTACTCCCTGCCCCTGCATGTCCCGGAAAAATCTCATCTACAAAGGATTGGAAGACTGAGGGACCATTCATTAACCCATATGGCATGACGAGATACTCGTAATGACCGGAGGTCGTGCTAAATGCTGTCTTCCATTCATCGCCCTCTCTAATGCGCACCAAGTTATATGCGCTCCTGAGATCCAATTTTGTGAAGAACTGAGCACCGTGTAATGACTCCGTCATAGTCGCAATCAGAGGAAGTGGATAACTGTACTTCACCGTAATCTGATTGAGACCGCGGTAATCAATACACGGGCGCAAACCTCCATCTTTTTTCTTCACAAAAAAGAAGCTCGAGGAAGCGGGTGAAGTGGAGGCCCGTATGTATCCCTGTCTCAGAGACTCGGCGATGTAAGTTTCCATCGCCTTCCTCTCCTCTTGAGACAAGGGATACACATGGCTCCGCGGGAGTGCTGCTCCTAACTGGAGATCTATCGCACAATCCCCCTGTCTATGAGGCGGCAGCTGCGCCGCCCTTGTCTTACTAAACACCAGTGTCAGATCCTCATACTCGGGGGGAATATGCAGTGCGGGCATTTGATTTGGACTCTCCACCGAGGTCGCCCCTATGGAAACACCCAGACATAGCCCCTCACACTGAACAGACCACCCTTTAAGAGCTTTCTCTCGCCACGAAATAGTAGGATCATGGGTAATCAACCAGGGAAGTCCCAGCACCACCGGATACGCAGGAGAGTCAATCAGATAGAGCTGAATCGTCTCCTCATGACCCCCCTGCATCTTCATCCTAAGGGGCGCTGTGACCTCCCTAATTAACCCAGATCCTAACGGACGGCTATCTAGGGCATGTACAGGGAAAGGCTTATCAACGGGAAGGAGAGGAATCCCTAACTCTACACAGAACTGGCGATCTACAAAATTCCCAGCTGCGCCTGAATCTACTAGCGCCTTATGCTGGGAACGAGGTGCAACCTGTGGAAAACAAACAGGCAAGGTTATGTGAACGACAGAAAGCTCTGGGTAAGTAGGGCGCCTACTCACCTGGGAGGACTCCCCAATGCGTGGCCTGCCTTCACCTCCACCGGGGGACCTTCCCCAACACCTAGCCGCGGTGTGCCCTCCACGGCCACAGTTGGTGCAGGGAACGGCCCCCCTCGGGTTCCTACTCCTCCGTTCTCTAGCGCCAGCACCTCCGAGCTCCATAGGGCTCGGCTCGGAGGTGCCGGAGGGTGGAATGGGCAACCCCCACCCGGGACGTCCACGGGTGGCGAGCAGGGTGTCCAGCCGAATGGCCATGTCGACCAGTTGGTCAAACGACAACGTGGTATCCCTGCACGCCAACTCTCTCTGGACGTCCTCCCGGAGGCTGCAGCGGAAGTGGTCTATGAGGGCCCGCTCATTCCACCCTGCATCTGCCGCTAGAGTCCGGAACTCCAAAGCAAAATCCTGTGCGCTCCTCATCCCCTGTCGGAGGTAGAACAGACGCTCCTCCGCCGCCTTCCCTTCTGGTGGATGGTCAAACACGGCACGGAAGCGGCGGGAGAACTCCGCATAGGTAATAGTAGCGGCGTCTATTCTCCTCCATTCGGCGTTGGCCCACTCCAACGCCTTGCCGGTGAGACAGGAGATGAGGGCGGAGACGCTCTCGTGTCCCGAGGGCGCCGGGTGTACGGTGGCGAGGTAGAGCTCCACTTGCAGCAGGAACCCTTGACACCCGGCAGCGGAGCCGTCGTACGCCCTCGGGAGCGAGAGCCGAATCCCGCTGGGTTCCGGAAGGGGAACAGGAGGACTGACCGATGGGGATGGTCCGGTAGGTGGGGGCGTGGGTACCCCGCTGCTTTCCCATCGGTGGAGAGTGTTCATCACCCGATCCAGGGCGTGACCGATCTGGTTGATCCTGTCCTCCTGCCCACGAAGACGGTCCTCCATGATGTCCGTTGGCGCGGTTGCTCCTGCTGATTCCATGGTGAGATGTGTGATTCTGTCAAGAATGCTGAGTGTGGATGTGGTGCGAGAAATCAAGCGCAGGAACAAGGGCGTTCGTCAACAGACTTTAGTGATCCAAAATATAACTCCAAACAGGTAACTGGCCAACCCAACCGGGAGGCATGAACAATTACGCACACACACAACAGTGCGTAAAATAGTAGAAACGCGCACGCAGTGCGGACTCTCAAAAAACAAACAACATGAGAGGAAAACCCACCAACAGCTGACATAACAATCACACATAACACCTGACCCAACACACGATAACTAAATAGGAAACAAATTCAAACACTAACAAGGGACAGGTGTACAAACAGACAAAACCAAACAAACATGAAACATCAAACGGTGGCAGCTAGTACTCCGGGGACGACGACCGCCGAAGCCTGCCCGAACAAGGAGGAGGAGCAGCCTCGGCCGAAACCGTGACAGGTAAATCACAGATTAACAGTCCAGCGCGCAACACAGGTGCACTGGAACCAACAACGCACACAGGGAAAATAACCCGGTGATACCAAATACAAGGAGCTCCACCGAGCTTCACTATCCTCACAATAAACAATCACACACAAAGACAAGGGGGCAGAGGGAACACTTATACAGGTACTGATGAGGGGATATGAACCAGGTGTGTGTAATGAACAAGACAAAACCAATGGAATGATGAAATGAGGAGCGGCAGTGGCTAGAAGGCCGGTGATGACGAACGCCGAAGCCTGCCCGAACAAGGAGAGGTGGCAGCATCGGAGGGAGTCGTGACAGTACCACCCCCCCCCCCCCCTTGACGCGCAGCTCCAGCAGCGCGCCGACACCGGCCTCGGGGACGGCCAGGAAGACGTGGAGCAGGGCGAGCCGGATGGTGATGGTGCAAATCCCACAATAGGGAGGGATCGAGGATATCCCTCACCGGAAACCAGCACCGCTCCTCCGGACCATACCCCTCCCACTCCACGAGGTACTGAAGGCCCCCCACCCAACGCCTCGAATCCAGGATGGAGCGGACGGAGTACGCCGGGGTCCCCTTGATGTCCAGAGGGGGCGGAGGAACCTCCTGCACCTCAGTCTCCTGGAGCGGACCAGCCACCACCGGCCTGAGGAGAGACACATGGAACGAGCGGTTAATACTGTAATCAGCACCTATCCCTACCTCGGACGCATCCACCTCCACTACGAACAGTAGTGATGGATAGGGATGGGCCAGTACCGGGGCTGAGGTGAACAGAACTCTCAGGTTACTGAAAGCCCTGTCAGCCTCAGCAGACCAGCGGAGCCGGGACGGCCCACCCTTCAAAAGAGATGTGATGGGAGCTGCGACCTTGCCAAAGCCCCAGATAAATCTCCGATAGTAGTTGGCAAAGCCAATAAAGCGCTGCACCTCCTTAACCGTGGATGGAGTAGGCCAATTACGCATGGCTGAAATGCAATCTCCCTCCATCTCCACACCTGAGGTGGTAATGCGGTATCCGAGGAAGGAGACGGACTGTTGGAAAAACAGACACTTTTCTGCCTTGGCATAAAGGTCATGTTCCAACAGTCGGGCCAGCACTTTGTGAACCAGGGACACATGCTCGGCGCGCGTAGCGGAATACACCAGAATGTCATCGATGTAGACCGCTACACCGCGACCAAGCATGTCCCGAACCACCTCGTTCACAAAGGACTGGAAGACTGATGGCGCATTCATCAAACCGTACGGCATCACCAGGTTTTCGTAATGCCCCGTGGTTGTGCTGAATGCTGTCTTCCACTCGTCCCCCTCTCGGATACGCACCAGGTTGTACGCACTCCGGAGATCTAATTTTGTGAAGAAGCGTGCCCCATGCATTGACTCGATCACAGATGGAATGAAGGGTAGAGGATAACTATACCGTATTGTCCCCTTGTTCAGTGCTCGGTAATCAATGCAAGGGCGCAGACGTCAGTCTTTCTTCACACAAAAATAAACTAGAGGATGCGGGCGAAGTGAAAGGACGTATGAACCCCTGAGGCAGGGACTCAGAGACGTATGTCTCCATTGCCTCCGTTTCAGCCTGCGACGGGGGATAAACATGACTCCTGGGAGGCACAGCGTCTACCCGGAGGTGTATCGCGCAGTCCCCCGCCCGATGAGGTGGTAATTTGGTTGCCTGCATTTTGGAAAACGTGTGTGCCAAATTGAGGTTTTCGGGGGAAATGTGCACGGTGGAGGTAGTGTCTGGACTTTCCACCGTGGTTGCACCAACGGAAACACCTAGACACCTACCCTGACACTCTCGCAACCACCCCGTGAGAACCCTCTGTGGCCATGAAAAGGTGGGGTTGTGTAGCGCTAACCAGGGTAGACCTAACACAACAGGGAAATCAGGAGACTCAATAATAACCCAGACCCTAGTGGTCGACTGTCAAGTGCTCTGATGGGGAGTGGAATGGATAGGGAAACCAACGTAATGCCTAGACTATGTGCAAATGACCTGTCCATAAAGTTCCCAGCTGCGCCTGAATCGACCAGCGCCTTACACTGGGGAACTACTGTGTAATCAGGAAAGTGGATGTGTAGGGTACAGTGCGCAGCAGAGGGCTCTGAACGAGTGTGGGTGTTCGATACCTGGGGTGACGCGAGAGTGCCCTGCCTGCCGCCTCCAGACCCAAAAGAACGCCGACAACAGCGTGCAGGAGAAAGTCCTCTCGTGCCACTAGAGTGACACTGGCGCTGTCGTCCTCCGCTCTCCCGGATCGCCGCTCCACCCAGCTCCATCAGCTCGTGATCCGGGTTGGAATGGGCATGCCCCTTCCAGGACGTCCTCTAGCAGCCAGCAGGTTGTCCAACCGGATGGCCATGTCCACCAGTTGATTGAAGGACAACATGGTGTCCCGGCATGCTAGCTCCATTCGGACGTCCTCTCGTAGATGGCCCCGGAAGTGGTCGATGAGGGACCGCTCGTTCCACCTGGACCCAGCTGCTAGAGTCCGAAACTCCAGGGTGAAGTCCTGTGTGGTCCTTGTCCCCTGCCTCAGGTGGACCAGCCACTCGCCCGCCTCTCTACCTTCGGGCAGTTGATCGAAGAGAGCCCGAAAATGACGAGCAAACTGCCCGTAGTTGTCCAACGCGGCTCCTCCTTCACTCCAGACCGCGTTGGAGAAAGTCCTCTCGTGCCACTAGAGTGACACTGGCGCTGTCGTCCTCCGCTCTCCCGGATCGCCACTCCACCCAGCTTCATCAGCTCGTGATCCGGGTTGGAACGGGCATGCCCCTTCCAGGACGTCCTCTAGCAGCCAGCAGGTTGTCCAACCGGATGGCCATGTCCACCAGTTGATTGAAGGACACCATGGTGTGCCGGCATGCTAGCTCCCTTCGGACGTCTTCTCGTAGATGGCCCCGGAAGTGGTCGATGAGGGCCTGCTCGTTCCACCTGGACCCAGCTGCTAGAGTCCGAAACTCCAGGGTGAAGTCCTGCGTGGTCCTTGTCCCCTGCCTCAGGTGGACCAGCCACTCGCCCGCCTCTCTACCTTCGGGCGGGTGATCGAAGACAGCCCAAAAATGGCGAGCAAACTCCCCGTAGTTGTCCAACGCGGCTCCTCCTTCACTCCAGACCGCGTTGGCCCACTCCAGGGCTTTCCCAGAGAGGCAGGAGACGAGGGTGGACACCTTCTCCCGCTGATGTTCAAATAGTACAACTCCAGTTGTAGGAGGAATCCCTGGCAGAGAGCAGCTGTCCCGTCGAAATCCCGTGGTCGGGATATATGGATCCCTCTGGGTGCTGGGGTGTGGGTGGCTGGATCCGGTCGGCCAGCTGGTCCAAAAAGATCGAGTCCTCTCCTCTCCAGGCATTGGACGACCTGGAGAACCCGATCCATCGCTTCTCCCAAGCTGGCTACCATCGTCGAATGCTCGCGGACCTGTGCCACGACTCCAGGCATGTGCTCCTCTCCTGCAGACTCCATGGTGGGTGTGTGATTCTGTGATGGGTGAGTTGAAGGAATCAGGCGCAGGAGGGTAAATCATAGAATAACAGGATTTATTCCGGAATACAGAGTTACGCAGTAATGCGTCAAAATAGTCCAGTGCGCAAAACAGGTGCAATGGAACCAACAAGGCACACAGGGAAAATAACCCGGCAATACAAAATACAAGGAGCTCCACCGAGCTTCACTATCCTCACAGTAAACAATCACACACAAAGACAAGGGTGCAGAGGGAACACTTAAAAAGGTACTGATGAGGGGTTATGAACCAGGTGTGTGTAATGAACAAGACAAAACCAATGGAATGATGAAATGAGGAGCGGCAGTGACTAGAAGGCCGGTAACGACGAACGCCGAAGCATGCCCGAACAAGGAGAGGTGGCAGCTTCGGAGGGAGTCGTGACACACATGATCTCAGTATATACACCTGTTCTGAAAGGCCTCAGGGTCTGCAACACCACTAAGCAAGGGGCACCACCAAGCAAGTGGCACCATGAAGACCAAGGAGCTCTCCAAACAGGTCAGGGACAAAGTTGTGGAGAAGTACAGATCAGGGTTGGGTTATAAAAAAATATCAGAAACTTTGAACATCCCACGCAGCACCATTAAATCCATTATTAAAAAATGGAAAGAATATGGCACCACAACAAACCTGCCAAGAGAGGGCCGCCCACCAAAACTCACGACCCAGGCAAGGAGGGCATTAATCAGAGGCAACAAAGAGACCAAAGATAACCCTGAAGGAGCTGCAAAGCTCCACAGTGGAGATTGGAGTATCTGTCCATAGGACCACTTTAAGCCGTACACTCCACAGAGCTGGGCTTTACGGAAGAGTGGCCAGAAAAAAGCCATTGCTTAAAGAAAAAAATAAGAAAACACGTTTGGTGTTCGCGAAAAGGCATGTGGGAGACTCACCAAACATATGGAAAAAGGTACTCTGGTCAGATGAGACTAAAATTGAGCTTTTTGGCCATCAAGTAAAACGCTATGTCTGGCGCAAACCCAACACCTCTCATCACCCCGAGAACACCAACCCCACCATGGTGGGGAAGTTTTTCCATCGGCAGGGACTGGGAAACTGGTCAGAATTGAAGGAATGATGGATGGCGCTAAATACAGGGAAATTCTTGAGGGAAACCTGTTTCAGTCTTCCAGAGATTTGAGACTGGGACGGAGGTTCACCTTCCAGCAGGACAAT
This sequence comes from Coregonus lavaretus, assembly GCF_964263955.1. Classification (NCBI taxonomy): domain Eukaryota; kingdom Metazoa; phylum Chordata; class Actinopteri; order Salmoniformes; family Salmonidae; genus Coregonus; species Coregonus lavaretus. The sequence continues at coordinate 18,223,813 of NC_140018.1, read as the reverse complement.
GACCCTAAGCATACTGCTAAAGCGACACTCGAGTGGTTTAAGGGGAAACATTGAAATGTCTTGGAATGGCCTTGTCAAAGCCTTGACCTCAATCCAATTGAGAATCTGTGGTATAACTTAAGATTGCTGTACACCAGCGGAACCCATCCAACTTGAAGGAGCTGGAGCAGTTTTGCCTTGAAGAATGGGAAACAATCCCAGTGGCTAGATGTGCCAAGTTTATAGCGACATACCCCAAGAGACTTGCAGCTGTAATTGCTGCAAAAGGTGGCTCTACGAAGTATTGACTTTGGGGGGGGTGAATAGTAATGCATGCTCAAGTTTTCTTTTTTTGGTGTCATATTTCTTGTTTGTTTCACACACAAAACTATTTTGCATCTTCAAAGTGGTAGGCATGTTGTGTAAATCAAATGATACAAACCCCCAGAAAATATATTTTAATTTCAGGTTGTAAGGCAACAAAATAGGAAAAATGCCAAGGGGGTGAATACTTTTTCAAGCCACTGTATACAGGTTCAGGAGTAATGCTGGGAAAGGTACACTACATAACCAAAAGTATGTGGACACCTGCTCGTCGAACATCTCATTCCAAAATCATGGGCATTAATATGGAGTTGGTTCCCCCTTTGCTGCTATAACAGCCTCCACTCTTCTGGGAAGGCTTTCCACTAGATGTTCGAACATTGCTGCGGTGACTTGCTTCCTTTCAGCCACAAGAGCATTAGTGAGGTTGGGCACTGATGTTGGGCGATTAGGCCTGGCTCGCAATCGGCATTCCAATTCATCCCAAAGGTGTTCGATTCGGTTGAGGTGAGGGCTCTGTGCAGGCCAGTCAAGTTCTTTCACACCGATCACGACAAACCATTTCTGTATGGACCTCGCTTTGTGCACGGGGGCATTGTCATGCTGAAACAGGAAAGGGCCTTCCCCAAACTGTTGCCACAAAGTTGGAAGCATTGAATCATCTAGAATGTAATTGTATGCTGTACCGTTAAGATGTCCCTTCACTGGAACTAAGGGGCCTAGCCCGAACCATGAAAAACAGCCCCAGACCATTATTCCTTCTCCATCAAACTTTAGAGTTGGCACTATGCATTGGGGCAGGTGGCGTTCTCCTGGCATCTGCCAAACCCAGATTCGTCCGTCGGACTGCCAGATGGTGAAGCGTGATTCATCACTCCAGAGAACGTGTTTCCACTGCTCCAGAGTCCAATGGCGGTGAGCTTTACACCACTCCAGCCGACGCTTGGCATTGCGCATGGTGATCTTAGGCTAGTGCGTGGCTGCTCGGCCATGGAAACCCATTTCATGAAGCTCCCGATGAACAGTTATTGTGCTGACGTTGCTTCCAGAGGCAGTTTGTAACTCGGTAGTGAGTGTTGCAACCGAGGACAGACGATCTTTACGCACTACGCACTTCAACACTCGACGGTCCCGTTCTGTGAGCTTGTGTGGCGTACCACTTCGCGGCTGAGCCGTTGTTGCTCCTAGAAGTTTCCACTTCACAATAACAGCACTTACAGTTGACCCGGGCAGCTCTATTAGGGCAGTAATTTGAAGAACTGATTTGTTGGAAAGGTGGCATCCTGTGACGGTGCCAAGTTGAAAGTCACTGAGCTCTTCAGTAAGGCCATTCTACTGCCAATGTTTGTCTATGGAGATTGTATGGCTGTGTGCTCGATTTTACACACCTGTCATCAACTGTTGTGGCTGATATAGCAGAATCCACTCATTTGAAAGGCTGTCAACATACTTTTGTATATATAATGTACTGGTATACAGGAGCCTCAGAGTGGAATGAGCTGTCTCTGCCCATAAAAACGACATCCTCTCCGGGCAGCTTTAAAAAGAAGGTTAATGTCTTCTGTGCCCATATGAATGTCCCATACGATGTAACTGCAATAATGAAATATATGTTTTTCTTCTTTGTTTTTATGTTTTTTTATATCTCGCTGCCATACTGTGTTCAACCGTGTTGCTGATCTTGCCTAGCCATCTTGTCACAAGAGGACAACAATAGAAACAAGCCCTAGACTTTGTGTGTTATCCTCAATGATCTTTCTCATGTGAATGTGTATTTTTCTAGTTTTATGTGTGCTTGTTTTTAAAAGGGTTGAATTAATAAACTAAACAAAAAAAATACCCATGTACCAATGGACAATTAGGGTACCCGCTAGACCAACACAGAGAGCTTATACAACATTACAATTACACATAGTAATTAGCTTATTGGTAGCCTTCGGTACATCTCCATCTCTCCACCAGTAATTTCCCTTGTCAGCTGGCTGATTAGTATAGTTGTTAGCGCAACCCATTAGCCCAATGCAGCTAACATTGCAGGTCATCTAAAATAGATGTAAACACAGCTAAGACCACAACACCCACTGGTATAGATGTATGTGGGCTCAGTGTTGTACCGTCAGAGCCATGTGAGGGGCTTAGGAGGGCTCAGTGAGTCAAGCTCTCTGAGGGAAAAGTAGCAGATGACACTCTCCAATGTGTTGCTCTGCCAAATGTTCTGGTCAAAGTTTGTTGTAGTCATTTTGCAATGATCTCTTATCTTGGAGAACTGTAAAGTGAGATCAGAGGACTGAGTCACAGAGAAATATTGTTCAAAATTCAAGAAGAGTTAGGGAGAAAGAGAGAGTCTTGTTTTTATGTTTTGACGGAGGCATGGGAGGAAGGGAGGCATCAACTTTGGCCTGGTTTGATTGCTCACCAGTTGTTTTTTCTGTCACAGTACTGTCAGTTCTGATGTGTCATCATCAGTCCTGCCATAGCCACATAACACGACACAACACAATGCAATCAATGACACATCAGTGAGTTTATGGTTGATACTTTTCATAAACCTCAACGACTAAAGATGTTGAATGATAATGGAGAGTTCATGATGTCACTGTGACCTATAAGCCGGAGAATGAATAGAGAGTGTCTGTGTGTGAGAGAGAAAGAAAAAAAGACACACACACAGCAGAAGTGCCAGAAGTGACATTGAACACAGACGCCGTACATTGCTAGCGTCGTTGAGAATGTTCAGGCTAATGTTGCTGCCAAGAATTGGTTGGCTCTCTCTCACTCACATGCGCACACACACACACACACACACACACACACAGTTGGTGCCATTTCTCTTTTGGACTTTAGGATTATGAGGGTCAGGTTTCCGTTATGAAAGCAAACTTCCATCCTCCATCAGGGGAAGTTCAACATTCCCCAACATTACCCAAAATGGTCCTCAATAGCCTTTTCTGTTTCATGTGCGAATCAGTTTTCCAATCATGCTCTACTGTATATTGTACACAATAATCCTTTATTTTCGTCCATCTTTGATGTGTGGCCAACCCAACTTTCTTGCTAGTTTTCAAAACTATTTGTGGCTGATTTGCGGTTAGATTTCCGCTGTAAAGTTTGACTTAACAGTGATCCCTAACAAGGCTAGACCTGTCTGCTTCATACCCCGAAACACAACATAGTCCCACCACCCTTATCTCCCCTCATCCTATCTCTCCAATCTCCCCTCCACTTGCTCTCTCCCTCCCTTTTCCCCTCTTCCGCTCTCTCCTATTCTCTGCTTCTATTGTGTACACTACCAATGGCACTATCTCAAGTTTGTAGTGCTAGTGGTTGTTATGAGAGAGTGAGGTAGATCGTTTTTTTTATGCAATGTTAATATTAAAATGTTCCTTTGTTGTGGTGACCCAATCAGTCATATGGTAATAGCTAATTCCTTTCCAGTGAGACTAAATATGAAGTGAAGTCTGACACACACACACTGCTTAAGGTAGTCCATCGTATCCGATGATGACTACCACTATTGCTTGTGGGTTTGCTGATGACTGTATAATCCGATACGGGATGCACACTGTCTGCCACAGACAGAGTCCCGTTGAGGCCAGTGCAGGCATGGTCATCTATATTCTCTGTCATTTCGCCAGGCTGTGTTCAGTCCTTTTTTCCTCGGCCAACTGCACTCCTTGATGGCAGAGGCCACGCCAGGTGGAAGGGTCCGCAGCAACAGTCTCGAAGGGGGCAGGGTTTATCCCACACTTCTATAGTGATGTCTTCAGTTGGTTCTTTCTGCCCACCTGCAGAGCGACTGCCCAGTTGTAGCTGTCCGTACAGCATCTTTCGCGGCAGGCGATCCTCTGGCATCCGGATGGCATGGCTGAGCCATCTAAGCTGGTGGTGTGATGGACGCCACAATGCTCCTGCAGTTGGTTCTCTGTAGGATCTCTGAGTGCGGAACACGGTCCTGCCAGGTCACTTTCAAAATGCGTTGGAGGCATTTTATGTGAAAGGAATCCAGTTGTTTTACGTTTTGGCTGTAGACTGTCCATGTTTCACATCCATAAAGGAGTGTAGATACACACACTGCCTGGTAGACTGAAAATTTGGTGTGGAGGTGCAGGTTGCTGTTGTTAAAAACCCTCTTCCTTAGCCGTCCAAAGGAGGATGAGGCCTGTTTGACCCGATTCTGGATATCCTGGTCGATGTTACAGTCTTCCGAGAGGATGCTTCCAAGATATTTAAAGTGTGGTACAATGGCAAGTGAGGAGTCTGAGATGGAGAATACAGGTGTTTCAGGCAGAGGATCAGATGATCATTGACATAGGACCTCTGTTTTTGGGATGGTAACAGACAGCCCTTTTCTTCTGTATGCTCTCACAGCTGCTGTTGGGGAGGCGTGTAGAGCTTCTGGGGTATGTGCCATTAGAGTGCAATTATCTGTGTACTGGTGCTCAAGTATGCATTCAGATTTGCGCTTTGTGGCAGCTTGGAGCCTCCTAATATTGAAGAAGTTCCCATCCAATCTGAAGTCCAGGGTCACTCCACTCTCTGTTTCCATGTCCTTGTGCATGAGTATTGTGACACACAGGAGGAAGACATTGAAAAGGTCCAGCGCAAGCACACACCCTTACCTCATACCAGTGCCCAATCCAAAGGGGTCAGACTCCTGACCGCCAGTTGTTACTCTGGCCACCATCCACTCATGGAACTGACGCAGGATGTTCACAAATTTCCCATGGCAGCCATACTGCAGGAGGACCTTCCAAAGGAGTTCACTGTGTACTGTGTTGAAGACTTTGGAGAGGTCCACAAAGGCCATGAACATGTCTCGTATCTGTTCACGGCACTTTTCCTGCAGTTGGCGTGCACTGAAGATCATTTCCACCGTTCTGTTTTTTCTGAAGCCGTACTGGGACTCCGGTAGCAGGTCTTCAATGATGGTGTCGATGAGTCTGTGGAGCATAACCTTCGCCAGGACTTTGCCAACAACTACAAGGAGGGATGTGACCCTGATGCTGCCACAAATGGATTTGTCCCCCTTGTTTTTGTATATGGTGACAATGTTTGCAACCCTCCATTGATGGGGGATGCTCTCTTGTCTCCATATCTCAGAGATGAACAGGTGAACGGCTCTGGTACAGAGATAGCCCCCCTGTTTTAGGATCTCAGCAGGGATGGAGTCAGGTCGAGGGGCCTCTATCAATTTCCAAACAAAGTGTGAGATTTATCAAAATGAAAGTTTGCTTGAGTGTGTGCGTAAATTTACGCAGTGCCATGACCATGCGTAGATACAGTGCCAAGTGGTGGAATAAGGGAACTGCTTGTCAAGCGTAAAATAGTACAAAACTGAGTGTACAAAACATTAGGAACACCTGCTCTTTCCATGACATACATATGTAGGATCTTCATTTGATCACTCTTTTGTTGCTGAGAATGTTCCTGCAATGCAGGAAATGCAAAATTGTAGTGTATTCAAGGTTTAAAAAGTCCTTAAGAGTCTATTGTGAGTCAATGTTGGCACGTCCAGCAGAGGGAGCCACCACCACGTGATGTAGATGCCGTCTGTCACCAGGCCTCGACGAGTCTCCCCATGGTGGCTTGTCCGCCCAACCGGTCGATGAGCTCATCCACCCTCGGCATGGGGTAGGCATCGAACAAACTGAGGTCGTTCAACCCCCGGAAGTCATTGCTGACGGATGACGGATGACGGATCACCACCTCAAGCTGAACCCTGGCAAGACGGAGCTACTCTTCCTCCCGGGGAAGGACTGCCCGTTCCATGATCTCGCCATCACGGTTGACAACTCCGTTGTGTCCTCCTCCCAGAGTGCGAAGAGCCTTGGCGTGACCCTGGACAACACCCTGTCGTTCTCCGCTAACATCAAGGCGGTGACCCGCTCCTGCAGGTTCATGCTCTACAACATTCGGAGAGTACGACCCTGCCTTACACAGGAAGCGGCACAGGTCCTAATCCAGGCACTTGTCATCTCCCGTCTGGATTACTGCAACTCGCTGTTGGCTGGCCTCCCTGCCTGTGCCATTAAACCCCTACAACTCATCCAGAATGCCGCAGCCCGTCTGGTGTTCAACCTTCCCAAGTTCTCTCACGTCACCCCCCTCCTCCGCACACTCCACTGGCTTCCAGTTGAAGCTCGCATCCGTTACAAGACCATGGTGCTTGCCTATGGAGCAGTGAGGGGAACGGCACCTCTGTACCTTCGGGCTCTGATCAGTCCCTACACCCAAACGAGGGCATTGCGTTCATCCACCTCTGGCCTGCTGGCTCCCCTTCCTCTGCGGAAGCATAGTTCCCGCTCAGCCCAGTCAAAACTGTTCGCTGCTCTGGCACCCCAATGGTGGAACAAGCTCCCTCACGACGCCAGGACAGCGGAGTCACTCACCACCTTCCGGAGACATTTGAAACCCCACCTCTTTAAGGAATACCTGGGATAGGATAAAGTAATCCTTCTACCCCCCCCCCCCCCCCCCAAAATTTTTTTTTTGTAAAGTGGTTATCCCACTGGCTATAGGGTGAATGCACCAATTTGTGAGTCGCTCTGGATAAGAGCGTCTGCTAAATGACGTAAATGTGCCCTTGAGCAAGGCACTTAACCCTAATTGCTCCTGTAAGTCGCTCTGGATAAGAGCGTCTGCTAAATGACTAAAATGTAAAATGTAAATGTAATTGCAGAAACGCAGACTACCGTCCATTTTGGGCACCAACACGATGGTGCTGTGGGACTCCTCCATGATTCCCATCCTCAGCATAGCCCCCACCTCCTGCTTCACAGCCTTCCTTCAGGCCCCAGGGATCCGGTATGGCCTCTTTCGTACCATTTCTCCGGGCTGGGTGCGGACGTGGTGTTCAATGAGGGTCCTTCGGCCCAGCTTCTCTGAAAATACGGCGCGCTTGCTTCTGGGCCGGTCCGAGGTCCTCATTGCTCGGGACCACCATCCCGTCGACGTCCCGGGTTTTGACCATAACACGGCCAAGGCTGTCCTTATACGCCCCGTGCCATGTTGCCAGGATATTACTTTCTGCAGTGGGGATTAAAACTAGCACCTTGTCACCCACATGGAACTCGCGATGCTGGGTAAACCGATTGTGGACCTTGGCTTGGGCACGCTAGGCCTTCTCCATATGTTCCCTTACCACTGGCCATATGGCTGTCATTCGCTCCCTCATCGTCTCTATGTGTTCCACCACGCTGCGTAAGGGGGTGGGCCGGGCTTCCCACACCTCCTTGGCGAGATCCAGTAGGCCGCGTGGTCTCTTCCCGTTGAGGAGTTCAAAAGGGGAAAACCCAGTGGAGGCCTGGGACACTTCTCCGATCGAGAACATTAGGTGGGGTAGTAGCTGGTCCCAGTTCTTCCCATCCCGCTCGATGACCTACCGCAACTTTTGTTTGAACATCTTCTTGAACCGTTCGACGAGCCCATCTGTCTGCGGATGAAAGACAGAGGTCCGGATCTACTTTATCTGTAGGAGAACACACAAATCTTTCATTAGTCAGGGGACATGAACTCGGTACCTTGGTCAGTCAGGATCTTGTTCGGAATGCCCACACCGCTGAAGAGGTGGAACAGCTCCCGGGCGATTCCCTTGGTGAATGCCGCCCGTAGGTGAATGGCCTCGGGATATCGGGTGGCATAATCTACTATTACTAGGATGTACCAGGGCGGTTTTTACAAGGCGGCCCACTATGTCCACGGCGAAGTGTTCAAACGGCATGATCGGTAGGGGAACCAGCGGGTTCCGGTAGTGTGCTTTTGGGTGTTGATTTGACACTCCGGGCAGCTGCGGTAATAACCTTCCACGGCCCGCCTCATCCCGGGCCAGTGGAAGCGGGCGGCGATCCGTTCCCGGGTCTTCTCCATTCCCAGGTGCGCCCCCAACAAATGGGTGTGGGCCAGCTGAAGAACGATTCCAACATACCAGCGGGGCAGCAACAGGACCTCTCGAAGTTCGCCCTGTTTGTGCGACACCTGATACAACAGGTTATTTTTGATTTGGAAATGAGAGTATCGCCAGTCATTCACCCCCGGAAGAAGCTGGCCATCCACCGCTATCACTTGGGCTGCGGCGGCTTTCAAGTTCAGATCCTCCCACTGGGCGGTCCCGAACTGTCCTCTCAGGGGGCTCAGGGCAGGTGTCATGGCGGGTCCCTCAAAATCGAGGAGGGGGAGCATGGGCTCCTCCTCCGGTTGTTCACCAGGTGAGGTTGGTTCCGGTGCCCCCTCGTACCCCGACTCATGGTCCGTAGACACGGGGTTGGCAACCGCTTTCTTCCGGGCCGCACAGGCAACGGTCCATCCCCGCTCTCGTCGGTCGCCGGCTTGTACTCTTTTTCCCAGCTCGTACCTCCATAGTGCCGCAAACAGCAAACAACCTCTTCCCACGAGGAAGGGTACCAGCAACTCAGGTACGGCACCCACCACCTGGCAGTTCCCTTGTGGCATCACGATGGTGACCTGCCCGATCGAATACCACTTTGTGTCACCGTGGACACAGGAGACGGACATATCCTCACCCCGGTCGGTCGAATGGGCCAGCAGGTGCACTTGTATTAGCGTTACCACACTCCCGGAATCCAACAGAGCATGGGTGTCGTGACCATTGACTTTCACCAGCACCATGGGTGCTGGTGAAGTTTACTGCATGGTCCAGCTCGTCTCCGGGGCCCACTGATGGCATCGACTCCTCTCGACTGGGCAATTCCATGCGAGGTGTCCCCGGACGACACACTCAAAACACCTCCTTTGGTCTCCATCCACCTGGGGTCATCGGCGGTGGGTCGACTCTCCCCCGGCTGTCTCGCAATACTTTAGCTGGGCTGACTGTCGGATTGGGGAGTACGGAGGTGGGGTCATCCTTCCGTCCACTCCAACGGCTCTCGGACTCGGCCTGCGTCACCTTCAGCAGGGCCTCGGTATCCCAAGAGGTCCTCCAAGGTCTGGAGCATGTGTAGGCTCACTGCCCTCTTCATGTCGTGAGGTATTTGTATTTATTAGGGATCCTGGGGTCCATATTAAAGCACTTACATTACATATAAAACAAAATATAAAACAGTACATCATATGACATTATTACACCACTACCCATCTACAATACAAAATGTTTAATACCACCATACAACAATATCACAATGTGTGTGTATGCATGTGTCTATACTCTTGTGTGTGTCTCTTCACAGTCCCCATTGTTCCATAAGGTGTATTTTTACCTGTTTATTAAATCTGATTATACTGCTTGCATCAGTTACCTGATGTGGAATATAGTTCCATGTAGTCATGGCTCTATGTAGTACTGCGCGCCTCCCATAGTCTGTTCTGGACTTGGAGACTGTGAAGAGACCTCTGGTGGCATGTGTTGTGGGGTATGCATGGGGTTCCGAGCTGTGTGATAGTGCTGTATCCTCTGGGGTAGAACACTGAGCCCTTCGGTTCTAGCAGACCGCGAGGACGTCTATCCGGTAGCAACCTCTCAATACCTCCAACCGTCCAGTGTGCTGCCCTCCTGGCAGCTTTATGGGCCCCGTACGGCTGGTGAGCAATCAGCCCCTTGATTACTCACCAGCCTTAATCAATTAGTCCTGGCCAGAGGACCCGTTGAGACCTGGCACGTCCACCAGAGGGAGCCACCGCCACCGGATGTAGACTCCGTCTGTCACCAGGCCTCGACGCGTCTCCCCCTGGTGGCTTGTCTGTGGTATGCCACAATAAATAAGTGGCACTTCGCAAAACGCACTGAATTGGTGGATTGACCCAAGTACTGAGTTCCAGTAGTGTCTAACTCAAGGAATGTGTCTCTCCATTCCTCTCCCTTCCCTGAGAGAGCTTCCGTCAGATAAGACTGTGTGCTCTGATTAATCACATAATGAAACGCTCGCGACACCACTCTAAAGGAGGGTTATCCAGGGAAAGTGGGCCACGGTGGAGATGAATGAGTAGGCCAAGAAGCCTGGGATGAGAGTTATTGCTGGCCCAGAAGATACTGCTAGGTCTGGGGTCTCTTTGGAAAAAAGAGGGCCATGGAAGTTGTTTATCACCACCACCAAACACAATTTTGAGAAATTCAGGAGAAAGAAAAACAGAAAAAAAGAAGCAAGAATATAGACAGACAGAGAGATTTCATACACACCGAGTGGGACAGTTGATCTATGAATGACGCAATAGACAAATAGGGTACAAGGAGTGTTCCCCACCATGATAAGCTGATGAGCATTGACACTGGGGAAACCCTTACAAAAAATGTACCATGGCATTTTTTTCATTGTACTACCATGGTAAATTTTTTGTACTATCATGGTGTTTTGGTCACTACTATGGCAGGAAAATACCATGGTACTTGTGCAAATACCATGGTATTTTTCTGCCATGGTAGTGACCAAGAAAACTTTATATTATTTTCTTTGTACTAGCTACCATGGTACAAAAATTTACCATGGTAGTACAATGAAAAAAAGACCATTGTTTTGTACTAGCATCATGTGTGAAACATGAAAGCATAATACACTACATCACCAAAAGCATGTGGACACCCCTTCAAATTAGTGGATTCGGCTATTTCAGCCACACCCGTTGCTGACAGGTGTATAAAAGCGAGCACACCTCCATGCAATCTCCATAGACAAACACTGGCAGTAGAATGGCCTTACTGAAGAGCTTAGTGACTTTCAACACGGCACAGTCATAGGATGCCACCTTTCCAACAAGTCAGTTCATCAAATTTCTGCCCAGCTAGAGCTGCCCCAGTCAACTGTAAGTGCTGTTATTGTGAAGTGGAAATGTCTAGGAGCAACAATGGCTCAGCTGCAAAGTGGTAGGCCACACAAGCTCATATTTTCCCTCCATTAAGCGGGTTGGATCACACATTAAACTGTCCTTTATTTAAACAATCCAATCTGTCACAGACTCGCTGTTGCTAAGCAACCGAGTAAAGTCCAGTGAGTCTACTAGCTAACTTGCGTTAGGCTACGTTTACATAGCTAGATGGGGGAGAGAAACAGATGGCTAGCTCACTCACCTCCCCTGGATTCAAGAGTAAATCACAGATTGAATCGTTTACTGCAATCTTAAGGGTGTTTAGCCACGCGAGGCCCCTTGGGATTAACTGGGTTTATGGTATATTTCATGAGTAGCATACATTTTTGGGGTGAAGAAGTGTTTTCACACAACTGCATTAGCTAGCGCTCTGCGCTAATAGGTAATCCGGCGGGAAATGGCAACCTCTGGGACTAAGAGGGTGCCTGTTTAAAAACAAACATGGCCAAAGACCCAACAACCTCCCTGTAATCCGCATTACAGGGGGATTAGGCTTTCTGGCCAATGTGGGTTACTATAATAATTAGCAGGGTTGGTTCAGGGGGTGTTATACAAATGCTAGTGTAGTGGAGGTTGTTGGTAGGTATAGTGGATGTAGTTTGTAGGTGTAGTGGATGTAGTTGGTGGAGTGGATGTAGTTGGTAGGTGTATTGGATGTAGTTGTAGTTGTAGTGGATGTAGTTGACAGGTGTAGTGGATGTAGTTGGTGTAGTGGATGTAGTTGACAGGTGTAGTGGATGTAGTTGGTGTAGTGAATGTAGTTGACAGGTGTAGTGGATGTAGTTGACAGGTGTAGTGGATGTAGATGGTTGGTGTAGTGTATGTAGTTGGTAGTTGTTGTGGATGTAGTTGTTAGACTAGTAGGGTGTTGTCTCCAAACAGTTACTACGTATCTAAGCAGTTTTATATTAAAAACTATACAATTTGTAAATAATATGCTTCACTACTTTACACTGTCACAGAAAAAAAACATGTTAACATTGAAAAATAAACAATAAGTACTAGGTAGATAGCCTAGTGGTTAAGAGTGTTGGGCCAGTAACCAAATGGTCACTGGTGCGAGCTGACTAGGTGAAAAATATGTAAATGTGCCCTTGAGCAAGGCACTCAACCATAGTTGCTCTGGATAAGAGTGTCTACTAAATTACTGAAATGTACTATTATCATGAAATCATATACTCTTGAGATGGCAGTTACAGTGCATTCGGAAAGTACTTAGACCCCTTCACTTGTCCACATTTTGTTATGTTACAGCCTTATTCTAAAGTTGATTAAATAATTGTTTTTCCTCATCAATCTACACACAATACCCCATAATGACAAAGCGAAAACAGGTTTTTCTAAATTTTGGCAAACGTATTAAAAATAAAAAAACAGAAATACCTTATTTACATAAGTATTCAGACCCTTTGCTATGAGACTCGAAATTGAACTCAGGTGATTCCTGTTTCCATTGATCATCCTTGAGATGTTTCTACAACTTGATTGGACATGATTTGGAAAGGCAGACACCTGTCTATATAATGTCGCACAGTTGACAGTGCATGTCAGAGCAAAACCCAAGCCATGAGGTCAAAGGAATTGTCTGTAGAGCTCCAAGACAGGATTGTGTCGAGGCACAGATCTTGGGAAGGGTACCGAAAAACTTCTGCAGAATTGAAGGTCCCCAAGAACAAAGTAGCCTCCATCATTCTTAAATGGAAGAAGTTTGGAACCATCAAGACTCTTCCTAGAGCTGGCCGACCGGCCAAACTGAGCAATCGGGGGAGAAGGTCCTTGGTCAGGGAGGTACCCAAGAACCTGATGGTCACGCTGACAGAGCTCTAGAGTTCCTGTGTGGAGATGGGAGAACCTTCCAGAAGGACAACCATCTCTGCATCACTCCACCAATCAGGCCTTTATGGTAGAGTGGCCAGACGGAAGCCACTCCTCAGTAAAAGGCACATGACAGCCCGCTTGGAGTTTGCCAAAAGGCACCTAAAGACTCTCAGACCATGAGAAACAAGATTCTCTGGTCTGATGAAACCAAGATTGAACTCTTTGGCCTGAATGCCAAGCGTCACGTCTGGAGGAAACCTGGCACCATCCCTACGGTGAAGCATGGTGGTGGCAGCATCATGCTGTGGGGATGTTTTTCGGCAGCAGGGACTGGGAGACTATTCAGGATTGAGGTAAAGATGAACAGAGCAAAGTACAGAGAGACTGGGCGAAGGTTCACCTTCCAACAGGACAATGGCCCTAAGGACACAGCAAAGACAACACAGGGGAGGCTTCGGGACAAGTCTCTGAATGTCCTTGAGTGTCCCAGCCAGAGCCCATCTCTGGAGAGACCTGAAAATAGCTGTGCAGCGACGCTCCCCATCCAAACTGACAGAGCTTGAGAGGATCTGCAGAGATGAATGGGAGAAACTCCCCAAATACAGGTGTGCCAAGCTTGTAGCATCATACTCAAGAAGACTTGAGGCTGTAATCACTGCCAAAGGTTCTTCAACAAAGTACTGAGTAAAGGGTCTGAATACTTATGTAAATATCAGGTTATTTTTTTTATTTTTTTTGCCATTATCATTATGGGGTATTGTGTGTAGATTGATTAGGGGGAAAAAACAAATGGAATCAAGTTTAGAATAAGGCATAACAAAATGTGGAGAAGGTCAAGGGGTCTGAATACTTTCCGAATGCACTGTAGGTTGCAGAATGCTAGCTGTAATACAAACACAAAATGGAAGCGTAGACTTTGTAGGCCGAGTTGTCTTTTAGCAAGGGTTTATTGTTATTTGCGTGGTGGAGCTCAAGACAAGCATAAGCCTACTCTGCCTCTCTCTATTACACACACACACACACACACACACACACACACACACACACACACACACACACACACACACACACACACACACACACACACACACACACACACACACACACACACACACACACACACACACACACACACACACACACACACACACACACACACACACACACACACACACACACACACACACACACAATAGATCAGGGTGAAAATCACACGCAGCACCCCCACCCTAAAAAGGGCGTCCATACAAATGATCCATTTCAGGAATGTTTACAAAAATATTTTCTTTTTCTTATAAAAGCCAAGAGCAGAGTGTCTCCATGTAGCTAGGCAGAGAGGAGAGGATAATGACATCACATAGCGGGGAGGGGGGAAAACCAAAGGAAAATAACACTGCATATATAAATATATCAAATTAAATACAGGTAGAGGACTGAATACTGAAAATACTCTAACATTATAAATTATCTATAGCAGACTATGACACAAGGGATATTAAGTATGTATAGTATATATACAGACAGACAGCTTGCCATCGATACTATTGCATTCTGTGTTGAGTTCAACCGCAGACAGAGTACCATCCCCCTCCCCTCCAAAAAAAAGAAACAAAAAATAATTTAAGAAGCAAATTCAGGATTTCTAACTCTTAAGTGAACAGCAAAGTTTGTGAGGCACAGTTTCTCAATGGAATCAAGCTACAGTATCAGTTGTTTCTAGAGGTTTCCATGTATACCAAAATCAATCATCAGTATCCCTTTAGAAGTATTATGGCACTCCAAATCCAGTTCCACTGCTAGAAAGGGCAGCAAAAGACACAGTTCTACCATTCCACAAGTTCTATGCATCAGTTCTAGAACTTCCTATCACGTAAAGGAAATTATGTCACAAAGGGGCAGATCCCCATTTTCCCATTGGCTGTCCTGCCATTGCAATTGGGTTCCTGCAACGGGAGTCTATGGGTCAGTACTTTCCATCCCTCCAAAAATGTTCTCCCTTCTTCTCTTCCTCCTCTTTTCTGCTGATATATGTACCACATAGCTAGGTTTTGTTGTTTCTGATTCGACACATAACCACTCATATATATCCAGTGAAGAATTTGCATAAATGAATTGACAATAAAACTGCAGTCCGGTCACACGCCAGCAAAACACAAAACCACACGGCTGTTTTCTTTTTTATAATGATGGGTTTTAGTTAGTTTTCTTTTAGCAGCAATAAAAATTCTGTACTTTTAGTATATACAGATATACATTGGGATGATTTTTCTGTCTGTTCATTTCCTTTCTCTCTTTCTCCCTCTCTTTTGCTCTCTGCTGTTTCTCAGTCAGTCCAGGGGAATGCTTTCCACAGAGAAGATGAGCTGTTCAAAGTGCTGAGCTGTGAAATGTCTTGTGAATATTCCTTCATGTCATTTAATCTGAAGCTTAGCCTCTCATCTTCTCGGCTTGTCACATCTGGGGGACAAAGAGAAGAAAGATGGGCATCAAACAGAGAAGTAGGGCTGTATGGTTGTATGAAACACACACTTGATCTCGTGGTCTGGGAACTGAGCGCCGATGTCTTGGTCAGGTTCTTGGCTAATGGTAGGCTCTTATGTGGTCAAGAAATGTCACCAAACACCATCTTGGTTACCATACCGAGGTCAAGAGTGATATAACAAAAGTCCTCCTGACACCCACACACAAACACACCTGCAGGTCCTCTCATTGAGCTCCAGGTAACGCGCCCTGCAGTGGGCGTTGGAGTTTCTGCAGGAACACTGGCAGGTCAGAGGGTCCTGGATGAACCCCTGCTTCCTCCTCTCTGAACAGCCATCACAACATGGCTCGCACTGACTATAGACAGAGAGAGAGAGGAGAGGAAAAAGTGAAGGATGACGAAGAGGAGAGTGGAGGAGGAGAAAGAGATAGGAAGGATGTTTATTAGAATGGTGTTAACATAGAAAAACACTTCCAAGGTTGTTTCCATCAACCCTCACATGCTGCAACTTCATACTCCCAGTGTATGTAAAAGAGGAGGAATTGTAGCATGTGACTGGAGGGTTGTACAAAAACAGACACTTTGATGATTGGCTTGCCCACGTACAGTATGCATTGTTTCGGTTAGACATGCACCAGCAAGCTTTGGCAGGGACGTGAGGCTTACAACACAAAACATGGTCAAATTCAACACATCCCAAAACTCTCTTTTTACATAGTCAAATAAAACTCAGAGGTCATCTTTGTGCGTAAAGATACAGGATTCGATTTTATTATATTAAAATATTTAAAGTATTGTTTTTCCCTTATACAGATGTATGATCTTAATTTGATCACTCTTTTGTTGCTGAGAATTGTCCTGCAAAGTAGGAAATGCAAACTTGTAGTGTGTTTTAAAATTTCAGACTTGATTTGCCGTAATGAAAAATGTATAAACCCCTACAAAAATGTCCATTAATTATAATCCACATAACATTTCCAGTTGCTGCAGGATTACTTTTCCTGCTGTAGAAAACAGGCTCAAGTTAAGATCCTACACCTGTAGACACAGATTAGATAGAGAACCAGGAGATAACAGAGAATAGATCTGGTTTAAATGACAGAGAACAACACTAGAGAGACTGACCATTATGTTTCCACACAGAGGGGTTGATAGTGGACCAAACAATTTTCACAGAATATGGGGGATGACAGACAGACATTCCATTGAGAACTAAAGGCACAGCACCGTGAACAGAACAACTCTATTTTTGACATTAAGACCATTGCAGAAACATGAGCATCTCTTTTCATTGAAAACAGCACCAAACTAAACACTGTTTTGTGATGATCGTGCTGTTGAGTCACATGGAGGCAACAAAGAGAACGCACAAATAGAACGGGCTAAACAACTTGTTGGTTTACATAACCCAGAAAGAAACAACAATGTGATAGCCATCTCTCGTATGCTCACATTGCAAACAAAGCCCAGCGATGGCAGACGGAACAGCAAAAACCTGTTTGGAGGGATGAAAAGAAACAGAAAAGGAGAAAGGGGAAAAGGACGACTGTGAGACACAGCAAAGCGAGACAGACTCAACACTGACGTAGGCCTTGGATGATCCCCACAACAGATCCCGGATTAGTGAGATCGTCTGCAAAAAGCCATGCTGGTTGGTTCAGTTCTGTTATCTTTACCATTACCCTATCACTCCATACCTTCCCTCCATCCCCCCCATAGGGTTCCTTATCACCAGGGGGGTGGGTTGGGTGGGTGGGGTGAGGGTGGCAGTGAGGTATGGAGGCAGGGTTATGGGTGAATCGCGTGAGTTCTAGTGATTTGAGGTTGAAGTCACGCCTAACCATAGATATAGGATCAGATGTTATTTATATTCAGGGACGATTTCTACCTTCTCCGGTTCGGTGGGGGTTCAGAAAAGCCTCATGCCAATTGATGCATGTGGT
>NC_140018.1:17954297-18206255 GCF_964263955.1 Coregonus lavaretus | reverse complement strand
ATTGTTCATTCACACAGAGTCTATAGGAGTGAGAGAATGGACTGAAATAGAATCAAATGGTCTCAATAAATCTAGTAAGTAAGAATTGGACAAGTAAGCCTTGTCCGAGCCAGAACGGCCTTTTTGTCACCGGTGTAGCGAAATAAATGATCAAAAGAAGACTGGCTTCTAGACATTCTTACACCAAAAAGAAAGGGTTTCACAAGTTTAATATTTAAGTTTGGCTGTGTAAGCTGTTTCTTTGCCCAAACACTCTCTCAGCTACTCTTAACATTCCCAAATGGATAGTGGACTATAGATGGTTGGTTGTTTAGCAACAAAACTGGCGCTTGCGCAACTATGGGGCAAACCAGACAGGGCCGGCTTAGATTGTTGACATGTAAACTACACTACCGGTCAAACGTTCTAGAACACCTACTCATTCAAGGGTTTTTCTTTATTTGTACTATTTTCTACATTGTAGAATAATAGTGAAGACATCAAAACTATGAAATAACACATATGGAATCATGTAGTAACCAAAGAAAAGTGTTAAACAAATCAAAATATATTTTATATTTGAGATTCTTCAAATAGCCACCCTTTGCCTTGATGTCAGCTTTGCACACTCTTGGCATTCTCTCAACCAGCTTCATTATGTAGTCACCTGGAATGGATTTCAATTAACAGGTGTGCCTTCTTAAAAGTTAATTTGTGGAATTTATTTCCTTCTTAATGCATTTGAGCCAATCAGTTGTGTTGTGACAAGGTAGGGGGGTATACAGAAGATAGCCTTATTTGGTAAAAGACCAAGTCCATGTTATGGCAAGAACAGCTCAAATAAGCAAAGAGAAATGACAGTCCATCATTACTTTAAGACAAAGGTCAGTCAATACGGAATATTTCAAGAACTTTGAACGTTTCTTCAAGTGCAGTCGCAAAAACCATCAAGAGCTATGATGAAACTGGCTCTCATGAGGACCGCCACAGGAAAGGAAGACCCAGAGTTACCTCTGCTGCAGAGGATAAGTTCATTAGAGTTACCAGCCTCAGAAATTGCAGCTCAAGTAACAAACACATCTCAACATCAACTGTTCAGAGGAGACTGTGTGAATCAGGCCTTCATGGTCGAATTGCTGCAAAGAAACCACTACTAAAGGACACCAATAAGAAGAGACTTGCTTGGGCCAAGAAACACAAGCAATGGACATTAGACTGGTGGAAATGTGTCCTTTGGTCTGGAGTCCAAATTTGAGATTTTTGGTTCCAAACGCCATGTCTTTGTGAGATGCGGTGTAGGTGAAAAGATGATCTCTGCATGTGTAGTTCCCACCGTAAAGCATGGAGGAGGTGTTATGGTGTGGGGGTGCATTGCTGGTGACACTGTCAGTGATTTATTTAGAATTCAAGGCACACTTAACCAGCATGGCTACCAAAGCATTCTGCACGATACGCCATCCAATCTGGTTTGGGCTTAGTGGGACTATCATTTGTTTTTCAAAAGGACAATGACCCAACACACCTCCAGGATGTGTAAGGGCTATTTTACCAAGAAGGAGAGTGATGGAGTGCTGCTTCAGATGACCTGGCCTCCACAATCCCCCGACCTCAACCAAATTGAGATGGTTTGGGTTGAGTCGGACCGCAGAGTGAAGGAAAATCAGCCAACAAGTGCCCAGCATATGTGGGAACTCCTTCAAGACTGTTGGAAAAGCATTACTGGTGAAGCTGGTTGAGAGAATGCCAAGAGTGTGCAAAGCTGTCATCAAGGCAAAGGGTGGCTATTTGAAGAATATCACATATAAAATGTATTTTGATTTTTTGGTTACTAGTGGATTTGGATAGCATTGACATGAAATCGGTCAAAACACCTCAAAACAAGACTTGGTATCAAGAACAAGATTAAATTAGTCACTTACAATTCCCCACATGGCCGTTTCTTGTCACTGTTGGTAGCTATCTGGCCATCTAGAATCACAACTCACGGACTTCTGACCCATTTAAGCGTGCACATCTTTTTCGTGACGTTGTCAGCTAACCCATCTAGAAGGTTCAGCCTAGTTCTCTTTCAACTAATCTGGGTCAGCAGTCTTGGCTGATTGAACTCAACAAGCTCTCACAGTCTCACTGCAGAATTAGACGTTTTTTGCACTTTTCTCCAAATGTCAAATTTCAAAGTTGCTCCAAACGTCACATTTCAAAGTTAAGGGTTAAGGTTTTGGGTTAAGGTTTTGGATGGGATTAAAATATTACATTTAAGCATTCATTCTGAATGGTTAAATTAAGGGTTAAGTTTTGGGATAGGGTTAAAAATAAAACATGAGGGTCCACCACTGGGATTAAACATGCAACCTTCTGATCCGGAGTCATAGGATGATGAGGGTCCACCACCCCCGTCCACAACACCCTAGCAAAACCCAAGCCTACTTGATGATAATAGCGCCCACTGTTGCCCCTAGTGTCCGGTTTTGAAGGCATTTCCCGATGTCCTTAGGACACGGACAGACGTCCAATTTCGAAGTAAATCTTGAATGATCTGCCTGTTCAACTTGTTTGATATAACAATGAGCTCCAGGTAGTGTATTCACTACCAGCAGATTTAACAGGTGCAGGATATATAACAAAATGTGACAAGAAAGGAACATTTCCGCACAATGATTGGGTGAACCTAGACTAGAGTTAGCTTCCATAGGATGACTGATCCAGCTCATTGATCTTCAGAGGTCTTTTGTACCATCATTAACACCACTGTGACTAACTACCCAGGAGGCTCCTCTCCCAGGGCCTGATTAATGCAGGGGCATTCATGGGCTGAAGCCCAGGGGCCCAAGCCTGTAGGGGGCCCTTGAAGCAGAGCTACATTGAAATGTATACATTTTTTATTTTTTTACTGCAACCTCCAAGAGGCAGATAAAAAAAAAAAAAAAAAAAACATTTTTACAGTTAAATTACGTCTTTATTATTAGGCTCATAAAAGAATGTGTGCACTTGCAAGCGCCTGAAAAGGGGAGGGGGGCCCTATAAAATATCTAAGCCCTGTGTCACGCCTGCTCCCGCTTCCCTGCCCTGGCGCTCAAGGGCGCCAGGCTGCCCATCATTACGCACACCTGTCACCATCGTTACGCGCATCTGCGCTCATTGGACTCACCTGGACTCCTTCCCTTTGTTGATTGCCCTTATATATCTGTCTGTTCCCCAGGTTGATCCTGTGTCTGTATTAATGCTGTTTTGTTCCCCTTGTCCAGACGCTGTTCTTGTTTTGTTATATGTCCGTTTTTTCATTAAATGTTCACAACCTGTACTTGCTTCCTGTCTCCCTGTGTCTGTCCTCACACCCTGGGGCCTATGATTTCTTAATCCAACCCTGCCGTCACCACAGCACGGTCAGGTGTAAAAGTTAAGCAAACAGTAAAGCACGGTAGCATTCAAAACAAGAGTTGAACAACCCCTGGGGCATCTCAGTGTAGAAACATGGTGGCAGGGAGCACTAAAGCCATCAGCCTTCAGACTCATAAATGGTTAAAACAAGGTCGGTCAGATTGGGTCGCAGAAACAAACCCTTATCTATACCGCTGGACATATTACATATAAAACCTAAATACAACCAAAGACCCTGGTAATCCCATAGGTTTAGGCAATAGGAAAACTAGAGAATCATGTGTAGAGGGGGGAAAATATTGTAGTACAAGAAATCCACTCTAGCCAGACCCATAAACACACACAAAAAAAAGTTAAAGGGGGTATCTAAAAAGACACATTGAAATCTACACATCACAGGATCTTGTAAAACAGAGTTAAAGACATGAACCCTGAGACATACTTAAAGGCAGGTACAGAAGGGTGGATCATAACAGAGGAATGTAAAGAGCAGCATGTGTATATAAAACGACATTAGATGAAAGGAGCAGAGGACATTGACCTCATCAGGTGTCACTTATTCACCTGAGTGAAGCATTCTAGGGGTTTTCCGTGTGTCTCACCTGAGAGCTCAAAGGGTCATGATATTAGAATGGATAAAAGGGATGTGATTATTTGTGAACTTCAGGAAGCTCATTGGATCTGTGCCAACATGGTAGTGTAAGTGATCATTTGATACACTGTTGTATACCGTGTGTAACAACACACATTTTAAGAGAGAAATGCTGAAAATGTGTGAGCACAGGAGAAAGAGCGATAGAGAGAGTGATAGAGAGAGAGAGAGAGAGAGAGAGAGTGTGTGTGAGAGAGAGAGAGTTTGAGAGCGAGAGGACAGTGAAAGATAGAGGGAGAAAGACAATGCCAAAGAGATGGATAGACAAGAAAATAATAGACATCGCTTCTCAAATCAACACAGAGCAAGAGTCTGTACTCACTTTTCTCTCTGTTCTTTCACTTCTTTCTTTGGCCTGAGAGACAGAAACAAACAACATGACGTTACCTTACAGCCCTTACCTTACTATTAAGCATGCAACTGTTAAGAAAATGACTAAAAACGGTTAAATCCCCTTGGATTGATGAGGAATTGAAACATTGTATGGTTGAGAGGGATGAAGCAAAAGGTATGGCATATAAGTCTAGCAGCACAACAGTTGGGCAAACATACTGAAAATTGAGAAATCATGTGACTAAACTAAATAAAAAGAAGAAGAAACTATACTATGAAACAAAAATAAATGATATAAAGAATGATAGTAAAAAGCTTTGGAGCACCTTAAATGCAATTTTGGGCAAAAAGGCAAACTCGGCTCCATCATTCATTTAATCAGATTCATCACAAAACCCACCAATATTGCCAACTACTTTAGTGATTTTTTAATTGGCAAGAAACGCTGACATTTCACATCTAAGTATATCTGACTAAATTATGAAAGACAAGCATTGTACTTTTGAATTCCGTAAAGTGAGTGTGGAAGAGGTAAAAAAAGTATTGTTGTATATCAACAATGACAACCTGGATGGAAAGTTACTAAGGATATTAGAGGACGATATTGCCAGTCCTATTTGCCATATCTTCAATTTAAGCCTACTAGAAAATGTGTTCCCTCAGGCCTGGCGGGATGCAAAAGTCATTCCGCTACCCAAGAATAGTAAAGCCTCCTTTACTGGCTCAAATAGCCGACGAATCAGCCTGTTAGCAACCCTTAATAAACTTTTGGAAAAAATGGTGTTTGACCAGATAAAATGCTATTTTACAGTAAACAAATTGACTGATGATTGGCTGAGAGAAATTGATGATCAAATGATTGTGGGAGCTGTTTTGTTAGACTCCAGTGCGGCTTTTGACATTATCAATCATAGTCTGTTGGTGGAAAAAACTTGTGTTATGGCTTTACACCCCCTGCTATATTGTGGATAAAGATTTACCTGTCTAACAGAACACAGAGGGTGTTCTTTAATGGAAGCCTCTCCAACATAATCCCGGTAGAATCAGGAATTCCCCAGGGCAGCTGTCTAGGCCCCTTACTTTTTTAAATCTTTACCAACGACATGCCACTGGCTTTGAGTAAAGCCTGTGTGTCTATGTACGCGGATGACTCAACACTATACACGTCAGCTACTACAGCAACTGAAATGACTGCAACACTTAACAAAGAGCTGCAGTTAGTTTCAGAATGGGGGGCAAGGAATAAGTGATTCCTAAATATTTCAAAAATTAAAAGCATTGTATTTGGGGCAAACCATTTACTAAACCCTAAACCTCAACAAAATCCTGTAATGAAAAATGTGGAAATTGAGCAAGTTGAGGTGACTAAACTGCTTGGAGTAACCCTGGATTGTAAACTGTCATGGTCAAAACATATTGATACAACAGTAGCCAAAATGGGGAGAAGTCTGTCCATAATAAAGCGTTGCTCTGCCTTCTTAACAACACTATCAACAAGGCAGGTCCTACAGGCCCTAGTTGTCGCACCTGGACTACTATTCCATTGTGTGGTCAGGTGCCACAAAGTGGAAAAGAGATTGACTTCATCACTCCTTGTTTTTGTAAGAAGTGTTGACAAGCTGAATGTACCAAGCTGTCTGTTTAAACTACTAGCACACAGCTCGGACACACATGCATACCCCACAAAAAATGCCGCCAGAGGTCTCTTCACAATCTCCAAGTCCAGAACAGACTATGGGAGGTGCACAGTACTACATAGAGCAGGGGTGTCAAACGTACGGCCCGCGGGCCGGATCAGGCCCGCAAACGGGTTTAATCCGGCCCGCGAGATGATTTTTAAAAAAAATAAAAAAAAATTAAAAATAAACATTTGTAAAGTATAAAAATGCGCTGCAATTTTTCAATAAAATAAACTGCTGTTCCAATTGCGTCCACTGGATGGCGCAATAGCAATTGTGTTAAGCAAGCAAACTGTTTATACCGGGGCAGAGCAAGTAGGTCAAGCACGTGCAGCCAATGAGCTACTTTGTTTTGCCCGCGATATTTATTACGGCTTCTACTTTTAACATTATGTGCTTTGGCACCCTCATTGCCCCAATATGTCTCTGTCAAAAAAGAGAAAAGTGGACGCAGAGTGCAGAGTGTTCCAAGAAAAATGGTCATCCTATTTAATCACGGAATTGAATGGGAAAGCTGTATGTTTGGTGTGTTCACAGCATGTTGCAGTGCTGAAAGAATATAACCTTCGTCACCACTATGTGAGTCTTCATGCCGACAAATATGACAACTTTCAAGGACAGCGGAGATGAGAGAAGGTGA
This sequence comes from Coregonus lavaretus, assembly GCF_964263955.1. Lineage (NCBI taxonomy): Eukaryota > Metazoa > Chordata > Actinopteri > Salmoniformes > Salmonidae > Coregonus > Coregonus lavaretus. The sequence goes on along the minus strand of NC_140018.1, from coordinate 18,199,594 downwards.
ATGAACTGTTGTCGGGTCTGAAGAAACAGCAGTCTGTGTTTACTCACAGCCGAGACATCAGTGACGCTGCAGTGAAAGCTAGCTACCTCATTGCTAATGAAATCGCAGTGGCTTCAAAACCATTTAGTGAGGGTGAATTTGTAAAAACATGCATGATGAAGGCAGCGGAGATTGTGTGCCCTGAAAAGCGGCAGGCTTTTGCAAATATCAGCCTGACAAGAAACACAGTTGCAGACAGGATTTCCGATCTTTCAGTGGATTTGGACAGCCAGTTGAAGCAAAAAGTAAAGTCATTTATTGCGTTTTCAGTTGCAATTGATGAAAGCACGGACATTACAGATGTTGCACAACTGGCCATTTTTTCCTCCGCGGAGTTGATGACACATTGACCGTCACCGAGGAGTTTGTGGAGTTGGTGCCGATGACAGATACAACGACAGCAGCTGATATTTTTACCGCACTCGTCGGCGCGCTGGACAGGGTCGGAGTGGACTGGTCCCGCGCTGTCAGCCTGGCTACAGATGGTGCGCCCTCAATGATCGGGAAAAAAGCAGGCGTTGTGACAAAGTTCAGAGAGAAAGTGCAATCTGCAAATGGAGGACGTGATTTTTTGACTTTTCACTGTATTTTGCACCAGGAGGCTTTGTGTTGCAAGTCATTAAAGATGGATAACGTCATGAAGGTGGTCATCCAAACTGTTAATTTCATCCGATCCAGAAGCCTGAATCACCGCCAGTTTGACAGCCTTCTCAGAGAGAAAGACCACATCTATGGCCTGCCATACCACACTGAGGTAAGATGGTTAAGCCGAGGTGCTGTGCTGAGGCGTTTCTTTGATTTACGAGAAGAAATTGAACAGTTCATGGAAGAAAAGGGCAAACCAGTGTTAGAATTTCATTCCGCAGAATGGATGCAGGACCTTGCATTTATGGTGGATGTTACAGAGCACCTGAATAACTTGAACAAACAGCTGCAAGGGCGCAACAAAGTTGTCACGCAGTATTATGACAGCATACGTTCTTTCAAGTTGAAGCTGTCATTGTGGGAGACGCAACTTGCCGGTGGTGATGCAGCTCACTTCCCCTGTCTGAAAAATGTGTGCGCGACCCAACATGTGGCAGACATGAAGCGGTTCAAAGATAAAATAACGGGACTGTTACGGCAGTTTGAGCAACGCTTTCAGATTTATGTTTATATGTTTTTATGTTGATGTGCTATTGTTTTTAATTGATTTTATTTTATTTGTATATTTAACCTATTCTTGACTCTGTGGTTCTTGCACTTGTTTGGGGAACAGGATTTCATTATTTTTATCTACATTTCTGCCTGAGAAATGACACCCTGATATAGTTCTGTGATCTGTGATATACTTCTGTGAATCACTGAGGCATTGTGTGTTTGTGTGTTCTTTGTCCTCAGAACTTTCAAATAACTTGAGGTGTTATGATTAATAGTGATGTTGTGCTTTTGGACACTGTCCTCAGGCTCCAGCTTTATGTTTATATGTTTTTATGTTGATGTGCTATTGTTTTTAATTGTTTTTATTTTATTTGTATATTTAACCTATTCTTGACTCTGTGGTTCTTGCACTTGTTTGGGGAACAGGATTTCATATTATTTTTATCTACATTTCTGCCTGAGAAATGACACCCTGATATAGTTCTGTGATCTGTGATATACTTCTGTGAATCACTGAGGCATTGTGTGTTTGTGTGTTCTTTGTCCTCAGAACTTTCAAATAACTTGAGGTGTTTTATGATTAATAGTGATGTTGTGCTTTTGGACACTGTCCTCAGGCTCCAGCTTTATGTTTATATGTTTTTATGTTGATGTGCTATTGTTTTTAATTGTTTTTATTTTATTTGTATATTTAACCTATTCTTGACTCTGTGGTTCTTGCACTTGTTTGGGGAACAGGATTTCATTATTTTTATCTACATTTCTGCCTGAGAAATGACACCCTGATATAGTTATGTGATCTGTGATATACTTCTGTGAATCACTGAGGCATTGTGTGTTTGTGTGTTCTTTGTCCTCAGAACTTTCAAATAACTTGAGGTGTTATGATTAATAGTGATGTTGTGCTTTTGGACACTGTCCTCAGGCTCCAGCTTTATGTTTATATGTTTTTATGTTGATGTGCTATTGTTTTTAATTGTTTTTATTTTATTTGTATATTTAACCTATTCTTGACTCTGTGGTTCTTGCACTTGTTTGGGGAACAGGATTTCATATTATTTTTATCTACATTTCTGCCTGAGAAATGACACCCTGATATAGTTCTGTGATCTGTGATATACTTCTGTGAATCACTGAGGCATTGTGTGTTTGTGTGTTCTTTGTCCTCAGAACTTTCAAATAACTTGAGGTGTTTTATGATTAATAGTGATGTTGTGCTTTTGGACACTGTCCTCAGGCTCCAGCTTTATGTTTATATGTTTTTATGTTGATGTGCTATTGTTTTTAATTGTTTTTATTTTATTTGTATATTTAACCTATTCTTGACTCTGTGGTTCTTGCACTTGTTTGGGGAACAGGATTTCATTATTTTTATCTACATTTCTGCCTGAGAAATGACACCCTGATATAGTTATGTGATCTGTGATATACTTCTGTGAATCACTGAGGCATTGTGTGTTTGTGTGTTCTTTGTCCTCAGAACTTTCAAATAACTTGAGGTGTTATGATTAATAGTGATGTTGTGCTTTTGGACACTGTCCTCAGGCTCCAGCTTTATGTTTATATGTTTTTATGTTGATGTGCTATTGTTTTTAATTGTTTTTATTTTATTTGTATATTTAACCTATTCTTGACTCTGTGGTTCTTGCACTTGTTTGGGGAACAGGATTTCATTATTTTTATCTACATTTCTGCCTGAGAAATGACACCCTGATATAGTTCTGTGATCTGTGATATACTTCTGTGAATCACTGAGGCATTGTGTGTTTGTGTGTTCTTTGTCCTCAGAACTTTCAAATAACTTGAGGTGTTATGATTAATAGTGATGTTGTGCTTTTGGACACTGTCCTCAGGCTCCAGCTTTATGTTTATATGTTTTTATGTTGATGTGCTATTGTTTTTAATTGTTTTTATTTTATTTGTATATTTAACCTATTCTTGACTCTGTGGTTCTTGCACTTGTTTGGGGAACAGGATTTCATATTATTTTTATCTACATTTCTGCCTGAGAAATGACACCCTGATATAGTTCTGTGATCTGTGATATACTTCTGTGAATCACTGAGGCATTGTGTGTTTGTGTGTTCTTTGTCCTCAGAACTTTCAAATAACTTGAGGTGTTTTATGATTAATAGTGATGTTGTGCTTTTGGACACTGTCCTCAGGCTCCAGCTTTATGTTTATATGTTTTTATGTTGATGTGCTATTGTTTTTAATTGTTTTTATTTTATTTGTATATTTAACCTATTCTTGACTCTGTGGTTCTTGCACTTGTTTGGGGAACAGGATTTCATTATTTTTATCTACATTTCTGCCTGAGAAATGACACCCTGATATAGTTATGTGATCTGTGATATACTTCTGTGAATCACTGAGGCATTGTGTGTTTGTGTGTTCTTTGTCCTCAGAACTTTCAAATAACTTGAGGTGTTATGATTAATAGTGATGTTGTGCTTTTGGACACTGTCCTCAGGCTCCAGCTTTATGTTTATATGTTTTTATGTTGATGTGCTATTGTTTTTAATTGTTTTTATTTTATTTGTATATTTAACCTATTCTTGACTCTGTGGTTCTTGCACTTGTTTGGGGAACAGGATTTCATTATTTTTATCTACATTTCTGCCTGAGAAATGACACCCTGATATAGTTCTGTGATCTGTGAAACAGTTCTGTTAATCACTGAGGCATTGTGTGTTTGTGTGTTCTTTTTCTTTAGAATTTTCAAATAAACTTGACGTGTTTTATGATTAATAGTGATGTTGTGCTTGTACTATTTTGGACACACTGTCCTCAGGCTCCAGCTTTATGTTGTATGTTGATCGTATTAAAACAAAGAAAACAATCTGAAGTTGTTGTTTTTAAGTTATATATATACCATGATTTTTCCGGTCCGGCCCACTTGGGAATAGATTTTCCTCCATGTGGCCCCTGAGCTAAAATGAGTTTGACACCCCTGACATAGAGCCATGACTAAATGGAACTCTATTCCACATCAGGTAACTGATGCAAGCAGTAGAATCAGATTTAAATAACAGGTAAAAATACACCTTATGGAACAGCGGGGACTGTGAAGAGACACACACAAAGGTACATACACACGCATACGCACACAAGCGCTAGCACACGCACTCTACACACACATACATTGTAATATGGTTTTATGGTGGTATTATACATGTTGTTTTGTAGATATGTAGTGGTGTAATAATGTTATATGATGTACTGTTTTATATTTTGTTTTATATGTGATGTAAGTGACTTAATGTGTTTTGACCCCAGGAAGAGTAGCTGCTGCCTTGGTAACAGCTAATGGGGATCCCTAATAAATACAAAATACAGCCCACCGTTTGTTTCTTTGTAAACAGATTCAGATCATCAACAGTGGACAGATAGATATACATAGACAGGGATCAGCTTGGGTGGCCATGTAGCACTCTGCTACTCTAGTGTTTTCCATCCCTGATCCCTAAGTAGTCATGACAAGGATGGCTTTCTCCCTGGCTTATCTCCTTGATTTGTTTTCAAACAACAACAACACACACACACACACACACACACACAAATACACACTATCTGATAACAATAGCCGAAGGTCAAGTCTATTTTGTTGTTCAACTTGACAGCTCATTTCCCTATAACTGATTATGGAGCAACGAATCCTCTGGCTCACAGGTAATCCAGTGGGTACAGGAGGCCAAGAATTGTGAAACGTCACATTTAATTTCACAGTACTCTCAATAGGTTAGGAGAAAACCATGTAAATCTATGCAGTCTACTTATAAACTAGTTAGAGTTGTGAAAACATAGTCATTTACAAAGAGTTTACTAATGGTTAACAAACTATGAATTAATGGTTTATGAGTAGTTTATATGCTGGTTATGAAAATGTGGAAAATTATACACACTGAATGTAGGATAGAAATCTTTATAAAATGTTAAATGAGTAGCTATGGTGTTAAAGGAAAAGCTGATACATGGTTCATACCGTGTCACTTTTCTGTGACCTGCAAAGTGTCTCAGAGTAGGAGTGCTGATCTAGGATCAGTTTTGCCTTAAAATCATCATGAATACGATAATATGGACAGGAGGGATCTGACCCTAAATCCGCACCCCTACTCTTATACGCTTTGTGGATACAGGCCTTGATCAGTGCTCAGTGTGATTGTAGATGGCACCCGGAAGTAGGAACATACTTTTAGTTATCTAACAGAGACAATCAATATCGCGGTTTACAGTAAATACCCCTGAATTCCTCGTAGAAGACCTCCATATGCCCTGAACTGAGAAGAACACTGGATTAGATAGAAGGTGTGTGTGTGTGTGCGTAACTGCAGCATGTTTACAAAATAATACTTAAACATGTCTTACCTGCATTCACATGCACTGTGTTCTGTAAAACTCATAAAGATATCATTTTGTTGCCTTTGGGGTTTTATTCTTTTTATCTGTGGAAACAAAAACAGGAGAAGACAGAGTCCAATATAGAACGGTCAAACATACTCACACATATAGACTCTCTCCTTTCCCATTTGCTCTCTGACATTATACTCAAATATACAATACGCACATATATTGTTTACACACTTTTATACCATTGCAATGTTGAATACTTGTTTCTGATTGGCTTGAAGGGCATTCTAGAGCGTGCATTATTTCCCTATAATGCACGGTATATTTGCGCGGTAGAATGCAATGGCTATAGTTCATTCTTACATGTTCTATGTTTGAGCTGCTTTTGAAAGCAAAAGTATATTTGAAAACTTTACTGGCATTGTTGAATTTGATTTTCATAATGGCAAGCTAGGACTGATGGTTTGGTTAGCTAAACTAGCAAGTCTGTTTGTTTGGTTACCACGGCAACTACTGTAGCTATCTAGTAAACTTGCTAGCTACTTCAGTGGATGTTGAACACATTTTTACCAGCAAATGAACACATTTCCTGCCGCAAATCCGTTAAATTATAGCCATGGTATAAAAGGGATAATCAACTCGGGGCTCTATGCGTTCTCTGGAAAATAATGCAACTTTGCGTCGTGGAACACACCTTCCATGTCATTCATTATTTTCCATAGAACGCATAGCCCCTTGTTGATTATCCCTTACATATATCATGGCATTGTTGAATACGTTTCTGATTGGCTTGAAGGGCATTCTAGAGCGTGCATTATTTCCCTATAACGCACGGTATATTTGCACGGTAGAATCCAATGGCTATAGTCAGAGATGTGGACTAGAGTTACGTGACTTGGACTCAAGTACTACTCAAGTCACACATTTTGCGACTTAAGATTTGACTTGGCAAAAATAAAAAACACTTGCCACTTGACTTTGACTTGAGCATCTATGACTTGTGACTTAACTTGGACTTGAGCTGTATGACTCCAGAGACTCGATATGTCATCTCGCGCACTATGTAAGCCTATCTGTCCTTCATATCAGAGTGCTGCAGGTTCTGTGCATTCTGTTCTGTGTCTTGAACAATCAGATTCACGGAAATCACAGTTTGCGCAGGCCAGGCACAAAGCACATAATCTAGCAAAGCGCACGCCGCTCCACTGTCCTCCAATATTTATTTAGCAAAAGTGATAACACATCACTACCGACATACACAAGCAAGAACTCTTCACAGAAATGTTGCAGCAGCCTACACCTAAACTGTATAGGAAGAAAACGAGACGATTTCTCAGTCTGATCAACTAGGCTACTGATAACAACTGCAGCCCGCAGCTGCATAGGCTACAGCCAATGCTCCCTGTCCCCTCTCGGCAGGGTTATGTAGCCTATTTATTGCCCATATATTTGTGTTAGGAGAAAATGTGAATGTGATCAAATTTGGTTTAGGCTATATTCAAACTTGGGCTGACTGGCTAGACTACCTTGAACTTTTCAATCCAAAAGTATTAAATGAAATGAATAAAAAAAAAACAATACTGATTACATAAATAGACTGTGCGAGTTACTTTTAATTGCAGTTGCATAGGCCTATGCAATGCAAACCTGCATAAAGCAAGCTCAACCCTGTGAGTTCTATTGTCCAATTGCAATGGTTGTGTCTGTGTAAAGGAAAGTCTGGTTTAAAATATAATTAATATTAACAAGTACAAGGTTGCTGCAGTTTGACAGGGTTTCCATCCTCCCGAGGGCCAGGAGTTTTTCCATAATTTCTTTAAAACCCATTTGACCTGTTTAGAGAATATCTGTATACCTAGGTGGCAGGTAGCCTAGTGGATAAGGGTGTTGGGCCAGTAACCGAAAGGTTGATGGTTCAAATCCCTGAGCCAACTAGGTGAAATATCTGTTGGTGTGCCCTTGAGCTGGGCACTTTACCCTAATTACTCTGGATAAGAGCGTCTGCTAAATGACTAAAATGTACATCTGGTCCCATTGCCCATATAAATACATTTTTACAACTACTAATTAATCACTGTCAGACCCTATAGGGTCCTGATTTATACCTGGTTTGGTTACCAGATTAGCAAAACTCCAGGCCCGAGGCTAAACAATTTGCCCCACTACTCTGGGACCTAGTGCCAGCTGTGCATTAGGCCATTATTGGTCCCAAAAATCGTTGCATTCGGTTTCAAAGACTATGTGGTCGTGGGGGGGAAAGGATGCAGTTCGTAAAACATGTCTGTCCAAAATCACGGATGCATTGCAATTGCAATGAAATTGGCATAAAACACTTAACCATTGACTTGAGGACTCAAACCCAAAATTAGGGATTTTTATTACTTGGAACTTGGATTTGGACTTGAGACTCGAAGATTCAGACTTGAGACTTGCAAAATGGTGACTTGGTCCCATCTCTTGCTAACATGTTCTATCTTTGAGTTGCTTTTGAAAGTAAAAGTATAGATATATGTAAGGGATAATCAACTCGGGCTCTATATGTTCTCTGGAAAATAATGCAACTCCGTGGAAGCTTCCACGTCATTCAATATTTTCCATAGAGCGCATAGCCCCTCGTTGATTATCCCTTACATATATCTACATACATAGACCCACATAACTTGAAACACGCATGTAGCATACGGTATATTGATTGTCAGAAAGAGGCTGGAGAGATTCCTGAAAGGGATACTATAGAATGTGAGGATAGGGGGAGGCTAGAGGCTATGGGGTTAAAGGTTAAAGTTTAAGGGCTCTCACCTCCATAGTGATGTTACTGTGTTGTGAGGGGACATGGGAGATAGAGGAATTAACAGAGAGAGAGAAAGAAGTATGGGGTTAAGGGTTTCACCTCAATTATGTTATAAATGACATTTTGGGGAGGTTTCCAGTCTAAATGTAAGAGGTAATGGGGTTAAACAGTCAAAGGTCAGGGGTCAGTCTCTCACCTCCATGGTGACGTTATGTGTGGAGGTTGGAGTACACTGTAGCATCTCGTCATTGCAGCAGCCTGCGCAGCGTGTCAGCACCACACAGGACGGGATGAAGATGTGTTCTACCTCCTCTGGGTACTCCTGTGCGATCTCTACCAGCAGCTCCCTGGGCTGACACAGGCTCTTATTGTACACCTCCATGAAGGATATCACTGAGGAGAGACATACACACACATTTAGTATACCAAGAACCCATACACACATACTGTAAATAATCAACAAACACAAACACAGGGCTGCTTTGGCAAGATCACACATGCATATTACAAAATATACATCTACCACATTAACTTCCCTTCAACAACCAGCATCTCCCACCGGGATCACCCATACAAAAATGTATGCACGCATTACTGTAAGTCGCTATAGATAAAAGCGTCTACTACAGTACATGCCATATGTACATTATATTGTATATTTTATTATTATATTATCTCACCCATCAAGGTGTCTCTCTCCTTTCCTCTCACACTGTGGCTCTGGTATGCTTCTGTACTGACTCCCTCTTTCTCTCCCTCTCTCAGCCCCACAAAGCTTGGTACCTTCTGCACTGAAGCACTAAAAACATTGTAGCCTGGGGCTGCACATGTTGAGAAAGACATTGAGATACCACAGACAGACAACAACTCTGATTCCTCTTGGAGAGTAAGGGAGAAATGGGAAATCATAGCACACCCCCTGCAGTGTCCTATACCAGCCAAACCAAACATAGTATGAAACAATATCACATATAACATTCAGCTTCTGATCGAGAGCAGCTCCTTTCCAAATATATTGTGCAACTTATGCTTGTGTAAAGAAGCCAAGAGGGCCAGAGACTAAATTCCATTCTATAAAAATCCTGTTAACATAACATTTCCCTATCTTAACCTCACACAATATTTCAAATGGAATTCGTGGAGATTATAAGTGAAAATTGACAACATTCTGGTTGAAATGTGTTACTATGGCTTCAATGTTGGAGCCTATTCGTCCAACCTGAGGACCTAGTGCAGTTACGCTTCAGTCCACCAGGCGGTGTGGATCTCCCTGTGCTCTCAATGTGAACCACACAAACCCCGTTTCATTGGCAGTTTGCCTTCGAGGGAGCCCAATGAAAACCCTTTTCCCACGGTGCCTTACACCTACCGCCGTCATGCGAAATCCTCCATCCTTCTTTCGGTATGTGGGCACTCTGCACGGGAGAAAGGAAAAGGGGCACACAAATTGGAGGTTAGATTGTAGCCTTACATTTAAGAATGTCATATTACAGTGCAGTTCACATTGACTAAATTGTAACCGAAGAGGCTACGTGGCGCAGACACGATATGACATTGGCCGCTGTCAAATATCAACTGGTTTGTTTGTTTTGTTTCAAAGCCAAGGCCTACATTGTCGTTCACTGTGAAGATTGAATTAGTTGTACGCCTGTTTGCAAATGTAACCATTTAATTCTCTATGCGAGTGTAGGCTACGCAACTCAACAGACCACACTTGTTAATTGTTGCTACAATGACCCGCATCCAGCCCACAGTTTGCGACATTTCTCCATGGGGGGATTTCTGTCAGCAGTCCTGCCACAGTGGTTGGCATCTATCCACTTATATGCAAGCAAGTACGTACACAGGCACGCACGCACACACACACCATCATCATCATCATCATCATCACACACACACACACACACACACTCGTGCAATTGCTGCCCAGGATTGCGTGAGGCCGGGAGATGCATTACCAAGTGGCTTTCACTGAGGACTACGGAGTTTAGTCGGAACAATGCAAGCGCATAATATCAACCTCAACTGTGACCGCTGCTACCAATTCTCAGTCTCACATCGGAATTACACATTCATCCATGTTTCTTAAACATCAAATTTCAAAGTTGTTCCAAACGTCAAATTTCAAAGTGTTTAAGGATAAGTTTAGGCATTAACTCCAAATGTTTAAGGTTAGGGTTAAGTTCAGGCATTAACTCCACATTCTTAAGGTTAGGCATTAACTCCGAATGTTTAAGGTAAGGTTAAGGTTTGGAATATGCTTAAAGCAAAAAAATCAAAAACAACTTTCAATCGCTGGATTCGAACTTGCAATCTTTGGAATCAGAGGCAGATGCCCATCCACAATCCCCATCCACAACACTGAAACCTACTTGAAGGTAACAGCGCTCACTGTTGCCCCTAGTGGCCAGTTTCCACGTCATTTCCCGACTTCCTCAGACATGGATGGACGTCGAATACTGACTTATATCACGGGTGACTTGGCTGGACCATTTTCACCCCAGCCTGAAAAGTAAAATAGACCCGTCGTTTCTTTTCAGGTAGCAGCAGTCCCCGCCCCTTGGGTGGTGTGAGGGTCTGGCGATTGGGACTTATGAGAGCCGCAACACCTCAAAGGCTCTTATTGATGTCGTTTTTAATGATATTACTAATTACGACCACTAATAGTCCCCTGTAGCTCAATTGGTAGAGCATGGCGCTTGTAACGCCAGGGTAGTGGGTTCGATCCCCGGGACCACCCATACGTAAAAAATTTATGCGCACATGACTGTAAGTCACTTTGGATAAAAGCGTCTGCTAAATGGCATATTATATTATATTATTACTTGCGACAGCAGCAGAAGCTTTGACTCTACATGGTTGATTATTAGAGCTCGTTTAATAACAAACGCTTGACAGGTCTCATGGGGTGTTCACGGGTTGACTGATGAGGGGGTGCGGGAGAGAGAGGTGGGCTGAGAAAGTATAGGCCAATTCGATATAATTCAGGAGTAACCTATTCAGTCCTGTGTCTCCTTTTGAGGTATATTGGTTTTTTTTTGTGGTTTTTTTTCCTAAACTTTTGCTCAAGGGTTATGTGGAGGCTTCAAAATCTTGATTAATGATTTGCAAACCAGCATAGGCCTACGTCAAAGTCTACATTTTAAAGCGTTAAAGTAATTTTAAATCCTTAATAAAATATGAAGCCAATGCACTATTTTTCAGAAATGTTCATTTAAAATGTGGGTGGGTAGTGGACTTGTGGTATTCTGATAGTGCCGACTAAAATTAAGCTATAGGATCGAGTGTGCAGGCTGCGAACCTGCTGCCATATCTTTGCAAATTCAAAATGCCGCTGCGCCTTTAAAGCGTAATAATATCGCCAAGGTGGTTCTGAGCAGGCCCGCAATCACCAGTCTAGACTCTAAAGTTCATAACATTCGTTAAAAAACATTACATAGGCCTATTCCACCTCTGTGAACGACAAACGCACCACAGCAGAGAGTAAATACATTAAATTGGAGCAGTGTCAGATTAGCGTAATTGCTATTTAAATATATCCGAATCCACGAAACATTTTGAGGTTGTTAAAACATGAGCAATGACCTATCAAGGGGAGCGACAAGGACAACCTACACTTGACCATGTTTCACAAATATAATACATTTCTTGACGTCCATTTAGAGACCCTGGGTCTGTTATGACACATTATTTACCTTGACAGCTGACAAATACAGAAGCGTCAGGAGAAATAAGGTTATCAAACTGTCAACAAAGTTCATGATTGAAATTCCAAATGCAAATGTCGATTTAAAATCCATGCGGTCGTCTTGCGATTTCTTCCAAAGCATTTGTGAATTTTAAAACAGTAGGTTAATAACAAAGTGTAAGAACTGTTAGAACTTCTGTTAAAGGGGGACGGGGGGTTGTAGTGGCGTCAAATCCATTTTGGTCCCACGGTCGGAGCAGGCAAGACACCTGAGCAAAAATCCCTTGAGCATAGCGACCTTCAACTGTTGCCAATAATTTTCAAGATATCCAGAAATATGAAAATCCAGGATGCGTATCTTCTCACATTGTTCTGAAGTAGACCTTTATTTTTTTCAAATAAAATTGCAATCCACATTACAGAAGTAATTCCATAGGTCTACTTTGTGTACCAGGCGTCTCCAAATGCGTGTCCATTGGAAAAGGAGAAAATGCGATTACAGAAATTTCCACTCCTATCTCAACCCCAGAATTGTGCTTACAATAACACTCAAAGAATCCACTCTGTTATATGCGATCTGTCAAAACTTCCAACCATGACATGAACTGCGGTTTAATTTCGCTTTCTGCTCGTTCTCCCGGTTTGAATGATCCCAGCTCTCCTCTACCCTACTGTCGTTAACACATCACCGTAAAATAGTTTTGGAGGTCTACAACTTCTCCCCGTGGTTCTGTCTCTCGAGCCGCGAATATACTGTCGAATTGTCGTGTGCACGAAGGGATTGGAAGCCCCGGGTCAAAATTTCAATTGCTTTGGCTACTCCTCGGGTCCTCTCTCCTCGCCTCCTTCTCAAACCCCATTGGATTAGAAAGCCAGAGGTCCCGCCTCTCTGACCTTCTCTTCAAATGGTTTTTGAGAAGGAGGCGAGGAGCGAGGAGAGGACGCAAGGAGTTCAAAATTGAGAAAAGTCCCGAAAGTCGTTCATTGGCTAAAGGGAGGGGTGGGCGTGGTTACTCAATCTTGACAGAATTGTGAGGTCAGATCGCAGTGCTCTGATACTGACCGATTGGGCAGTGAGGTTCATCAATCAAACCTTGACAATGGCCATGTGGATCAAATCCGTAATGTATCATGGGTAAATTGAGACTGACTGACTAATAAATAACAATGAGTAGTTATTTATGATGCAAGGTTCTTTGTAGATCAGTCAGTCTGGCTGCAATGTCGAACAAGACCTTTGATCATAGGCTACACTTGGGAAAGCATACAGTGGGGAAAAAAGTATTTAGTCAGCCACCAATTGTGCAAGTTCTCCCACTTAAAAAGATGAGAGAGGTCTGTAATTTTCATCATAGGTACACGTCAACTATGACAGACAAATTGAGGGAAAAAAATCAAAAATATCACATTGTAGGATTTTTAATGAATTTATTTGCAAATTATGGTGGAAAATAAGTATTTGGTCACCTACAAACAAGCAAGATTTCTGGCTCTCACAGACCTGTAACTTCTTCTTTAAGAGGCTCCTCTGTCCTCCACTCGTTACCTGTATTAATGGCACCTGTTTGAACTTGTTATCAGTATTAAAGACACCTGTCCACAACCTCAAACAGTCACACTCCAAACTCCACTATGGCCAAGACCAAAGAGCTGTCAAAGGACACCAGAAACAAAATTGTAGACCTGCACCAGGCTGGGAAGACTGAATCTGCAATAGGTAAGCAGCTTGGTTTGAAGAAATCAACTGTGGGAGCAATTATTAGGAAATGGAAGACATACAAGACCACTGATAATCTCCCTTGATCTGGGGCTCCACGCAAGATCTCACCCCGTGGGGTCAAAATGATCACAAGAACGGTGAGCAAAAATCCCAGAACCACACGGGGGGACCTAGTGAATGACCTGCAGAGAGCTGGGACCAAAGTAACAAAGCCTACCATCAGTAACACACTACGCCGCCAGGGACTCAAATCCTGCAGTGCCAGACGTGTCCCCCTGCTTAAGCCAGTACATGTCCAGGCCCGTCTGAAGTTTGCTAGAGTGCATTTGGATGATCCAGAAGAGGATTGGGAGAATGTCATATGGTCAGATGAAACCAAAATATAACTTTTTGGTAAAAACTCAACTCGTCGTGTTTGGAGGACAAAGAATGCTGAGTTGCATCCAAAGAACACCATACCTACTGTGAAGCATGGGGGTGGAAACATCATGTTTTGGGGCTGTTTTTCTGCAAAGGGACCAGGACAACTGATCCGTGTAAAGGAAAGAATGAATGGGGCCATGTATCGTGAGATTTTGAGTGAAAACCTCCTTCCATCAGCAAGGGCATTGAAGATGAAACGTGGCTGGGTCTTTCAGCATGACAATGATCCCAAACACACCTCCCGGGCAACGAAGGAGTGGCTTCGTAAGAAGCATTTCAAGGTCCTGGAGTGGCCTAGCCAGTCTCCAGATCTCAACCCCATAGAAAATCTTTGGAGGGAGTTGAAAGTCTGTGTTGCCCAGCGACAGCCCCAAAACATCACTGCTCTAGAGGAGATCTGCATGGAGGAATGGGCCAAAATACCCTCAACAGTGTGTGAAAACCTTGTGAAGACTTACAGTTAACGTTTGACCTGTGTCATTGCCAACAAAGGGTATATAACAAAGTATTGAGAAACTTTTGTTATTGACCAAATACTTATTTTCCACCATAATTTGCAAATAAATTCATAAAAAAATTTTTTTTGTCATTTTGTCTGTCATAGTTGACGTGTACCTATGATGAAAATTACAGGCCTCTCTCATCTTTTTAAGTGGGAGAACTTGCACAATTGGTGGCTGACTAAATACTTTTTTCCCCCACTGTATTTTCATCATAAAAATTCACCTTTATAATAAGCATTCCATGCATCTTTGCATTTGCAGACGTATAGCCTACTATTCTTAATGTGATGATTAGATTGGATAGCCATAATTTAGGCTAATAATATAATTCAATCACTGTTCGCAAAAAAATATTGTTCAATCCAGCATGTAGTGGCATAGAGTAGGCCTAGGCTATATCAGATTCATTTCTTCTCTTTTCTTTGTACAGGAAAATGTTGGCCTTTTATAAACACATTTAATGCAATTCTACTACAATTATATCACTGGAGATATTACCAGAATCTTTTTTAATACAACAAATATTACAGGATAGCCTACTCTGCTGTCACTGACAAACAGATCAATAAAAACGACATTGTCTGATCCATATCATAGGCCTACGAAAAGGGAAGACACAAATACAATATGACATCCATCTAACCTGGAGGTAGTGAATATGCTCAATTAAGTTGATAATTTTGATAACTAAAAGACAGATTGGAGAGTTTTCACTGTCTTCTCATTACAGCAATAGCCATTTGCTTTCCAAACTGTTTTTCCATTATTGTATTTTTAAATATTGCGATATGCCTGGCTGGGTCTCTCTGCTTTTTACTGACAGTTGCAACTCAACATTTATCTATTTGGTAGTTGCCGCACGCACTGCTGAAATTGCAGGCCATTTGGACTGTAGGCTATGCGATTTAAAACAATCCACATTTTTGTATTTTAAAGAAGCTAATGATCCTCTGTGGCCAAATCATGCTTTCTGGTGTAGTAGCCTATTTTGAATGATTTTATTTATTTCTGTATAGACAGGAGTAAGCGAATTAGGCTATATAATTTTGGCAATTTAATTAAATTTACTTCGTCACTTTAATGTAGCAGGCGTAAAATACACATCTGAGAGGGGTCCCAACTTCCGGTTTTCAGGTGAAAAGGAAAGTACACTGAACAAAAATATAAATGCAACATGCAACAATTTCAAAGATTTTAGTGAGTTACAGTTCACATAATGAAATCAGTCAATTTAAATAAATAAATTAGGCCCTAATCTAGATTCTGTTGGTCACAAATACCTTTAAAAAAGGTAGGGCGTGGATCAGAACAACCATTTGCCTCATGCAACGCGACACATCTCCTTTGCATAGAGTTGATCAGGCTGTTGATAGTGGCCTGTGGAATGTTGTTCCACTCCTCTTCAATGGCTGTATGAAGTTGCTGGATATTGGCGGGAACTAGAACACGCTATCGTACACGTCGAGCCAGAGCATCCTTAATATGCTCAATGTGTGACATGTCTGGTGAGTATGCAGGCCATGGAAGAACTGGGACATTTTCAGCTTCCAGGAATTGTGTACAGATCCTTGCGACATGAGGCTGTGCATTATCATGCTGAAACATGAGGTGATGGCAGCGGATGAATGGCACAACAATGGGCCTCAGGATCTTGTCACTGTACCTCTGCACATTCAAATTGCCATTGATAAAATGCAATTGTGTTCGTTGTCCGTAGTTGATGCCTGCCCATACCATAACTCCACCGCCACCATGGGGCACTCTGTTCACAACGTTGACATTAGCAAACCGCTCGCCCACATGTCTGCCATCTGCCCGGTACAGTTAAAACAGGGATTCATCCGTGAAGAGCACACTTCTCCAGCGTGCCAGTGGCCATTGAAGGTGAGCATTTGCCCACTGAAGTCGGTTACGACGCCGAACTGCAATCAGGAGGTCAAGACCATGGTGAGGACAACGAGCACGCAGATGAGCTTCCCTTAGACGGTTTCTGCAAATCCACAGTTTCATCAGCTGTCCGGGTGGCTCGTCTCAGACGATCCCGCAGGTGTAGAAGCCGGATGTGGAGGTTCTAGGTTGGCGTGGTTACACGTGGTCTGCGGTTGTGCGGCCGGTTGGACATATTGCCAAATTCTCTAAAACGACTTTGGTAGAGAAATTAACATTAAATTATCTGGCAACAGCTCTGGTGGACATTCCTGCAGTCAGCATGCCAATTGCACGCTCCCTCAAAACTTGAGACATCTGTAGCATTGTGTTGTGTGACAAAACTGCACATTTTAGAGTGTCCCTTTATTGTCCCCAGCACAAGGTGTACCTGTGTAATGAGAATGCTGTTTAATCAGCTTCTTGATATGCCACACCTGTCAGGTAGATGGATTATCTTGACAAAGGAGAAATGCTCACTGACAGGGATGCAAACAAATTTGTGCAAAACACTTCAGAGAAATAAGCTTTTTGTGCATATGGAACATTTCGGGGATCTTTTATTTCAGGTCATTAAACATGGGACCAACACTTTACATGTTTTGTTCATATTTTTGATGAGAATAGGTTGAAGATACTGTCTCCCTTAAAACCAGATATTTCCGGTTTCTATCGCCTCAGCCAAGGGTGCTTTGGTGATAACCTCAGGCTACTGTTAAAGTGAAAAAATTTGTCAAAATTCAAAATGGTCTTTGTTGCTATGATTTATTGTTTTGATGTGTGCTGTATGTGTTGCAATATGTCCTGAAGAGAAATTGGTTATATTACATACATTACATTACTGTGAAACTGTTGTTTCCTCAATAATCAATAACAACACTGACTTGTCCAGTAGTAGTCTATTAATTGACTTTATCTGTGAATCTTAATTTCCCCTCAAATAGGATTTCTTTAACTTTATGCAAAAAGTTACTTTATGCAGTTCTAAAAGTTATTACCACAACCATCATCCCCATAATAACCATCATTATAAAAAAGTGATCTGACTTGACTCTTTAAAAAAGTCAAATTACGCACAGAACGATCCCTATTGAGGATGGAATATACCACCTTGCCCATCATATAAATTAAGGAATGCATTGTGTTGACAATCTGTCATGTCAGATATTATCCAATTAGCATCCGATGTGCTCTATAGCCTATATTAGGTGATTCCATTTTTATCTTTCAAAATGTTGACATATACTTATGCATCTTTGCGCATAAAAAAATCAAAAACCATCTGGAAGCGCCTGCAACCGATGAATTTCCCGGTCTGACTACAATATTGCCTGGACAGCGGGAACCGTTTACCGAATCTGGACGTGGGAGTGAGCGTTCGGGGACACCACCAAGCCGGCTCGTTCCAGTGGCCGCTGTCTGGGCATGTGAACAGTGGTCAGCCCGGCCAACTGTCTGTGGCCAGCGTCACTGTGCGTTGTCATGGAAAGTTGGAACGTGCGTGCCGTGGCTTCCCGTTTTCACCAGTGTGTAAGAGGGAGATACAAGGATTCTCAGTTTTCCCTCGAAGCTAGCTCGCAGCAGGTGCCAACAGACCACCTGACAGACGGACAGATGGACTGACCGGCCTTTTAAAATATCTCAGCACCGAACGTGTGCGACACCACAGCTGTTGAATGAGGAGAGGAAAAAAGGGAAACATCCTTTCCCGCTGTGGTGGTGGTATTTCTCTTCACATAGGTTACAGCTCTCCCTTTTCCAATTACAACTATCAATATAAGGATCTGGATCAAAACATTGTGACAACTTTCTCATGATCATCTGACCTTTTCTGAGGCTATAGGCTACTGAAAAGGCACCAGGCATTCATTACTACCCCCTTTCTTTAAAATCAATGTTTTGACATGGTTGGATGTTTGCCCAATTTCACATGACTGCAGTTCTGCCCTCTGCTTGTGATGTGTGGTACTACAGGCTTGAACTGCGCGCAGGTATGCAGAAAATACAGTATAAACAGGGATAATTTACATTTACATTTTTGTCATTTAGCAGACGCTCTTATCCATCAACTAGATTCAGCCACGGGCCAATTTTTTCTTGAGCAGATGGTCAGGGGGCCAGAACATAATTACAAATAATTTGTAGACTGCAAATTGACCGCAAGAAGCCCAAACAGATATAATATTTGACTAAAACATAATCATTTCAAACGTACAGTTTTATACGATCACATACTGTATATCTCACTATTATGTGTGGGAATACTTTGGAACAGATTTCCAAAATTAAAATCACTTGGAGCTGATTTGCTGGTGTTTATTTAAAAAAATGCTCAGAACATTATTTTTTTTTTGGGGGGGGGGGGGGTCAAATAAAATCACCCGCCAGTTGGGGAACCCTGCTGTACAGTAAGCCACTGTAGCCTCCGCTGCTCTGACAGACTGACTGACATAGAGGAAGTCTATAGTAGAGATAAGAATGTAGTGACATAACTAATCAGCCATCTGGTGATATGTTGGACCCACCTATATGGAGGATGGCAGGGGACAAATAGAGAGGGGTTAAAGAAAAATAATGGCAAAAAAAGGAGAGTGATATATAGAGAGAGAAGCAAAGAGTTAAGAGAAGAGATAGTTGATAACGGGAGAGAGAGAGAAAGGGATTTGGCAATCGTGTAACTTGAGCAGGGCTGAGGGGAGTTCCTTGGCTCGGAACTCATCCATAGTTTAATTGAAGAATAACACACAGGTTCATCAGCTGTGTCAACAAGCTCCTGTTTCTGCTGACTCAGTGCGTGTACGTGTGTGTGTGTGAAAGGGTATGTGTGTGCAATGGTGTACGTGACATGTTTGTATCCTATTTTCTGTTGGCACTATGAGAATCAGTGTGTCACACACACACACACACACACACACACACACACACACACACACACACACACACACACACACACACACACACACACACGGTCGACTTAATGAGCTCTCCACTCCTACAGTTAGCATAGAAAACAACTTCCCCCACAAACACAAACAGACGGACTCTCAACACACCTTTTCTTATTGCACATCCCCCACATAACCACATGCACACACGCACACACGCACACGCACACACACACACACAATTTAATCCAGTGTACAGTGCAGTCGCAAAGTATTCAGACCCCTTGACTTTTTACACATTTTGTTACGTTAAAGCCTTATTCTAAAATGGATTAAATTGTTTTTTTCCCCTCATCAATCTACACACAATACCCCATAATGACAAAGTGAAAACAGTTTTTTTGTGTGTGTGCAAATTTATTAAAAATAAACTGAAATATCACATTTACATAAGTATTCAGACCCTTTACTCAGTACTTTATTGAAGCACCTTTGGCAGAGATTACAGCCTCGAGTTTTCTTGGGTATGATACTACAAGCTAGGCACACCTGTATTTGGGGAGTTTCTACCATTCTTCTCTGCAGATCCTCTCAAGCTCTGTCAGGTTGGATGGGGAGCGTCGCTGCACAGCTATTTTCAGGTCTCTCCAGAGATGTTCAATTGGGTTCAAGTCTGGGCTCTGGCTGGGCCACTTAAGGACATTCAGAGACTTGTCCCGAAGCCACTCCTGCGTTGTCTTGGCTGTGTGCTTAGGGTCCTGTCGGAAGGTGAACCTTCGCCCCAGTCTGAGGTCCTGAGTCCTCTGGTGCAGGTTTTCATCAAGGATCTCTCTGTACTTTGCTCCGTTCATCTTTCCCTCGATCCTGACTAGTCTCCCAGTCCCTGCCACTGAAAAACATCCCCACAGCATGATGCACCGTAGGTATGGTGCCAGGTTTCCTCCAGACGTGACGCTTGGCATTCTGGCCAAAGAGTTCAATCTTGGTTTCATCAGACCAGAGAATCTTCTTTCTCATGGTCTGAGAGTCTTTAGGTGCCTTTTGACAAACTCCAAGCGGACTGTCATGTGCCTTTTACTGAGGAGTGGCTTCCGTCTGGCCACTCTACCATAAAGGCCTGATTGGTGGAGTGCTGCAGAGATGGTTGTCCTTCCGGAAGGTTCTCCCATCTCCACAGAGGAACTCTGGAGCTCTGTCAGAGTGACCATCGGGTTCTTGGTCACCTCCCTGATCAAGGCCTTCTCCCCCGATTGCTCAGTTTGGCCGGGCGGCCAGCTCTAGGAAGAGTCTTGGTGGTTGCAAACTTCTTCCATTTAAGAATGATGGAGGCCACTGTGTTCTTGGGGACCTTCAATGCTGCATACATTTTTTGGTAACCTTCCCCAGATCTGTGCCTTGACACAATCCTGTACCGACAATTCCTTCGACCTCATGGCTTGTTTTTGCTCTGACATGCACTGTCAACTGTGGGACCTTATATAGACAGGTGTGTGCCTTTCCAAATCATGTCCAATCAATTGAATTTACCAAAGGTGGACTCCAAATCAAGTTGTAGAAACATCTCAAGGATGGTCAATGGAAACAGAATGCACCTGAGCTCAATTTTGAGTCTCATAGCAAAGGGTCTAAATAGTTTTTTATTTTTAATACATTTGCAAAAAATTCTAAAAACCTGTTTTCGCTTTGTCATTATGAGGTATTGTGTGTAGATTGATGGGGGGGGAAAAATAATTTAATCAATTTCAAAATAAGGCTGTAACGTAACAAAATGTGGAAATAGCAAAGGGGTCTTCCGAATTTATGTCTGTGGTATTACAAGGAAGTCTTCCAACCTCATAACGCCCATCATGACCACAGTATTTCAAGGCACTGTTGATGCTTCCTGTAACCGTTGATAAGAAAACCTCCCACAACACGTACCTGCTCTTCTCTGTCATAACCTGTTGATTCTATTACAGACTTTGTCCATTCCCATTCCCAAAAGGAAGCTTGTTTCATCAGAACGTTGTGGTTAATGGGTTAATGGGTTAATGATACCTGGAAGGGAAATGGAAATTAACTGGTATTATGTAACACTGTTTTTTCTGTACTCTCTCCAACATGCTGGAGGTGCCAGTGACGTGCTATGAGGTCTGTGGTGAAGCACTTTCGGTGTTAATCAGTATGATACGATCACAAAGATATCCACCAAACAACCACAACCAACCACAAAACAACAGCAGGTAGGCGGTGCAACCATTTTACACATATTCACAGGCCCTAACAGCTTATGCCCCCACACAACTGCCCTGCACGAACAGGCGACTATCAGTGCCATAGACAATGACCCAAATGCCAGCGAGTAGGCCTACTTGTAGACAGTGCTACAGACACAAAATGCCTAGTAGTCAGCACTACTGATTGAGATATCTACACTGAACAAAAATATAAACGCAACATGGAACAATTTCAAAGCCTTTACTGAGTTACAGTTCATTTAAGTAAATCAGACAATTTAAATAAATAAATTAGGCCCAAATCTATGGATTTCACATGACTGGGAATACAGATATGCATATGTTGGTCACAGATACCTTAAAAATAAGGTAGGGGCGTGGATCAGAAAACCAATCAGTATCTGATGTGACCACCATTTGCCTCATGCAGCGCAACAGATCTCCTTCACATAGAGTTGATCAGGCTGTTGATTGTGGCCTGTGGAATGTTGTCCCACTCCTCTTCAATGGCTGTGTGAAGTTGCTGGATATTGGCGGGAACTAGAACACGCTGTCGTACACGTCGATCCAGAGCATCCTTAATATGCTCAATGTGTGACATGTCTGGTGAGTATGCAGGCCATGGAAGAACTGGGACATTTTCAGCTTCCAGGAATTGTGTAGAGATCCTTGTGACATGAGGCTGTGCATTATCATGCTGAAACATGAGGTGATGGCGGCGGATGAATGGCACGACAATGGGCCTCAGGATCTCGTCACGGTATCTCTGTGCATTCAAATTGCCATCGATAAAATGCAATTGTGTTCGTTGTCCGTAGCTGATGCCTGCCCATACCATAACCCCACCACCACCATGGGGTAATCTGTTCACAACATTGACATCAGCAAACCGCTCGCCCACACAACGCCATACACAATGTCTGCCATCTGCCCGGTACAGTTGAAACCGGGATTCATCCATGAACGACACACTTCTCTAGCGTGCCAGTGGCCATTGAAGGAGATATTTTGCCCACTGAAGTCGGTTACGACGCCGAACTGCAGTCAGGTCAAGACACTGGTGAGGACGACGAGCACGCAGATGAGCTTCCCTGAGACGGTTTCTGACAGTTTGTGCAGAAATTATTCGGTTCTGTAAACCCACAGTTTCATCAGCTGTCCGGTGGCTGGTCTCAGACAATCCCTCAGGTGAAGACGCAGGATGTGGAGGTCCTGGGCTAGCGTGGTTACACGTGGTCTGCGGTTTAGAGGCCGGATGGACGTACTGCCAATTTCTCTAAACGACATTGGAGGCGGCTTATGATAGAGAAATGAACATTAAATTCTCTAGCAACAGCTCTGGTGGACATTCCTGCAGTCCGCATGCCAATTGCACCCTCCCACAAAACTTGAGTCATCTGTGGCATTGGGTTGTGTGACAAAACGGTACATTTTAGAGTAGCCTTTTATTGTCCCCAGCACAAGGTGTACCTGTGTAATGATCATGCTGTTTAATCAGCTTCTTGATATGCCACACCTGGATGGATTATCTTGGCAAAGGAGAAATGCTCACCAACATGGAAGTAAACAAATGTATGCACAAAATTGGTTACTACATGATTCCATATGTGTTATTTCATAGTTTTGATTTCTTCACTATTATTCTCCAATGTAGAAAATAGTAAAAATAAAGAAAAACCCTTGAATGAGTATGTGTTCTAAAACTTTTGACCGATAGTGCAGTTTAAAAAAAATAATAATCAGTCCACTAAGCCAAGGAAATTAAATTAACCAAAGTGGTAAAACCTGGCTCTCATCTGAACATTGATATTGTCCAGTATGTTGTAATAGATTCGGCCTCTCTACTCTGATCGGCTGTTTACTACGAGTTTCGCTTTCTGCCAGGAACAGTTCATTGCATTTCTGCTCGAATCGCTCATAGAAACTATCAGTCTTGTCGCTGCCGTTCCAGTACATTCATTTGAGGGCTCCCAAATGGCACAGCGGTGTAAGTTTAGAGGCGTCACTGAAGACCCTGGTTCGATCCCGGGCTGTATCATGATCCGGAGTCCCATAGGGCGGCGCACAATTGGCCCAGCGTCGTCCGGGGTAGGCCGTCATTGTAAAAAATAATCTGTTCTTAACTGACTTGCCTAGTTAAATAAAATAAAAATGTGTGTCTCTGATACATGTACGGCAAAAATCTATATCCATTATTTTGTTCTGCAGAACACAAAAGACTGTACGTTTAATTGAATATTCCATCATAGGCCAAAAAAAAAGCAAACACAGTGGCGGTATCTAAATGGGTTGCTAACTGTAAAAGAAATGTCAGCAAAGGCATGTAATAGTAACACATACAGTGGCTTGTGAAAGTATTCACCCCCCTTGGCATTTTTCCTATTTTGTTGCCTTACAACCTGGAATTAAAATGGATTTTTGGGGGGTTTGTATCATTTCATTTACACAACATGCCTACCACTTTGAAGATGCAAAATATTTTTTATTGTGAAACAAACAACAAATAAGACAAAAGAACAGAAAACTTGAGCATGCATAACTATTCACCCCCCCCCCCAAAGTCAATACTTTGTAGAGCCAACTTTTTCAGCAATTACAGTTGCAAGTCTCTTGGGGTTTGTCTCTATAAGCTTGGCACATTTAGCCACTGGGATTTTTGCCCATTCTTCAAGGCAAAACTGCTCCAGCTCCTTCAAGTTGGATGGGTTCCACTGGTGTACAGCAATCTTTAAGTCATACCACAGATTCTCAATTGGATTGAGGTATGGGCTTTGACTAGGCCATTCCATGTCATTTAAATGTTTCTCCTTAAACCACTCGAGTGTTGCTTTAGCAGTATGCTTAGGGTCATTGTCCTGCTGGAAGGTGAACCTCCGTCCCAGTCTCAAATCTCTGGAAGACTGAAACAGGTTTCCCTCAAGAATTTCCCTGTATTTAGCGCCATCCATCATTCCTTCAATTCTGACCAGTTTCCCAGTCCCTGCCGATGAAAAACATCCCCACAGCATGATTCGGGATGGTGTTCTCGGGGTGATGAGAGGTGTTAGGTTTGCACCAGACATAGCATTTCCCTTGATGGCCAAAAAGCTACATTTTAGTCTCATCTGACCAGAGTATCTTCTTCCATATGTTTGGGGAGTCTCCCACATGCTTATTTTTTTCTTTAAGCAATGGCTTTTTTCTGGTCACTCTTCGGTAAAGCCCAGCTCTGTGGAGTGTACGGCTTAAAGTGGTCCTATGGACAGATACTCCAATCTCCTCTATGGAGCTTTGCAGTTCCTTCAGGGTTATCTTTGGTCTCTTTGTTGCCTCTCTGATTAATGCCCTCCTTGCCTGGTCTGTGAGTTTTGGTGGGCGGCCCTCTCTTGGCAGGTTTGTTGTGGTGCCATATTCTTTCCATTTTAAAATAATGGTTTTAATGGTGCTCCGTGGGATGTTCAAAGTTTCTGATATTTTTCTATAACCCAACCCTGATCTGTACTTCCCTGACCTGTTTAGAGAGCTCCTTGGTCTTCATGGTGCCGCTTGCTTGGTGGTGCCCCTTGCCAGACTCTGGGGCCTTTCAGAACAGGTGTATATATGCTGAGATCCTGTGATAGATCATGTGACATTTAGATTGCACACAGGTGGACTTTATTTAACTAATTATGTGACTTCTGAAGGTAATTGGTTGCACCAGATCTTATTTAGGGGGTTCATTACAAAGGGGGTGAATACATATGCACGCACCATTTTTCCGTTATTAATTTTTTTGCATTCTTTGAAACAAGTAATCTTTTCCATTTCACTTCACCAATTTGGACTTTTTTGTGTATGCCCATTACATGAAATCCAAATCCATTTAAATTAGAGGTTGTAATGCAACAAAATAGGAAAAAAGTGAAGGGGGATGAATACTTTTGCAAGGCACTGTAGTTGCCCCTGGGCCTATTTGATGAGCTGGCACTCTCGTCGTTGCCACTAAATGCCAACTCCTGTTTACCTAGGTAGCATGCAGCATTAATTACCTTTGTATGGTGCATGCTGATGTTCAATCTCCGTTGTTCATTCAGTGCCAGATCTATCCGTGAGCTTCCAAATCCCAGAGCTATCTGGCTTTGGATGTGAGACACAGATTTCTCATGCTTATTGAGTGCTATAGGTAAGTTGTTCAAGTTGCAGTAACGCTGTCGCTGGTGGAGAACAGCAGCCAGGGGAAGCAGTAGAGTCGGCTGCTGGCAGTGCAGCCACAGAGCCAGTCTTTTATTTGACACCACTCAGACTGAAATGATCGTGATATTCTATTTCCCTTCCTTTGATGTAGGTCACTTACTTTGATGTACAGTATGTCCCTAAGCTCAGGTGCTGCTTCCATCACTTATCACCCCCTGTTTCGCTACAAAATCCAACTTTTAAAACAGTTTCAGATGCAATGTTAGTCATCCTGATCATCCTTTAGCTAGCAGTAAAATGAACATAACCGGCAGATGACGTGTGACGTCCATAGGCAGGAGCGAGCTCTGCCTTTCCTCCTGCCTTTCCCATTAAAATTTTCACGTCAATACGCATGCACATTTATTATTTGAGTGCAATGAAAATGAATGGGACATATTGACATACGTAAAGCTTAATAAAGAGCAGTGATACTAGCAAGAGCAGTGTGCGGGTTTCTTATTTTCTCATATTTGTTTCACATATTGACACATGAAAGGCAGCGAAGCTCTCTGCCTGCCTTTCGGTGTCTGTTAACTGTCAGTATAAGGTGAAACATGCATGTGCAAGTCATGTCAATGCCTTGTGTTGAGTTTTGAGTTTGAAGTGCGGGAAAAAGGCACACGGCAAGGCTGCCTTTCCCCTGGCCTCTATGCGCATTTTGTACCAGATCACCGCAAGTTTGGGAAGTACTAGTTCATAAATCAATTTTATCATGCAGAAAAAACATAAAGATGACAAAATTATTATTGATAAAATGTGTATTTACTTTTCATTACAGTTATTTTTTCGTTCATTTTTCATTCATTTTCACGTCACTGGGAGATACAGCAGGCTAGATTAAGGTCATTATAATCATTAGTAATTGTCTGTGTAACGGATGTGTTGGGTGACAATGTTTACTTTAGATGTCACATAGGGGAGAGTGGAGTAAGTAGATAATTTTATTTTACAATCAGCATCACTACATCAAGGGAAATATAGTATTATTTCTAACAAAGATATCTACATATATATCAGAATTCATGTAGACATAACAGTTTTGAAAACAGCTTTTCCAAAAAAGAGGTCTCTTGGCACAACTTACCCCAGGTATGGGGTAAGATGTGCATAGGGACAAGGTAAGTTTAGCCGCCTTGGTGTAAGTGGGTGATGGCGTCTTGTGATAGTGGGTGATGGTGCTGGTGGGTCAAAGTTTAATTCATGGAATGGGGCAGGGGCGGTGTGTTCAATAGGGCGATATGGGCGACGCACTGCCAAACGGGAAAAGGAAGGGATTTTTTTTCTAATCAATTATATCACGGCAACAGTAGTTATCAGTGTTCTAATCTGATCTGACTGCCACTAAATGTCAAATCAGGCTAAAGTCGTGCTTCAAATGGCCCCGCCCGTTTTTGGGGCGATTTCAGTCATGTTGAAAATCGCCCAGAAGTCTGTCATAGACTCCCATGTAAAATCTATTTTTTTCAAATTTCAAAGCTTTCAATACAATCTCTATGGGTGTCTGTGGGCTTGCACTTACGCGCTTTCGTCATACGTGACGTAACCATGAACGTAACTAAGAAAATAGCGGCTAGCAGCGTCTCTGTTGCGACCTGCAGTGTGGCGTTATCTTATGTTTTTAATTTGTACACTTAGTGGCGTTATTTTATGTTTTTAATTTGTACACTTAGTTTACAAACATTCTGCCAACCATGGATTTCCAGTGGTGGGTTTTGGACTGATCTTGTTGATCGTGTACATACCCGCTACGAACGGACTAAATAATGAAAACGCTGCTGGCAGCGGAATCCAATACAGCTGGGAGACTTGGCTGGATGACAGAGTCCCGGACAGAGAAGTGGAGCCGGCCGGCTTCACCCTGGTCAGAGCGGACCGCGATCTGACACAGTCACAGGGAAAATCGATCCTGGTAAGAGAGCGACTCTGTACCCCCGACATTGAACTGCTTTCTGTGTCACTGCGACCTTACTATCTGCCCCGTGAGTTCCCCCAATTGTTTGTTACCGTTGTGTACTGTTGATAATCACAAGTTTACTGGAGAACTGAGACCAAGTAGAGACTTTGGACAGGGTGGATATGGTATAATAAAGGCAGTTTATTCAGAGGTAAAGATATCTGGAATCGCGTGCACGGACTCGTTCGTCAAACTCTTAGGGAGCTATCTGAAGAGAGCCCCGAAAACATTGTGTGCAGACATTTTATACAATAAATGATGTAGGTTGAATCTAGTAGTTCTGATCTTCTGATTGGTCCTGATGAGTTGGGCGAGGTCCCCTCCACTGTTGCATTGGCTCTGAGTCGGGTTCTCTGTCTTCAAATGTTCAGCCTAAAGAGAGGGGATTTTTGTGTGTGTGTGTGTGTGTGTTTAACAGTGATGATGTGTGTGTGTGTGTGTGTTATCAGTGATGATGTGTGTGTGTGTGTGTGTGTGTGTGTGTGTGTGTGTGTGTGTGTCCTCAGAGCAAGAACTCGTGAGTTGGAAGAACTGAGAGACCTATGGCGTGGGTGTTGTCCTTGGCCACCTGCTGACAAGGCTGACAAGATAGGACTCTTTTGTCCATTGTTATAGGATAGGAACAGCATTGATTGAAAACAAACGCCCAACACAAAATGGGTCATGCACAAGATTTTAGTCAGACCAAGCTATAACATTATATATTTACTACGACAGTACATTCAACCAAAAGCTAATATAACAAAGGCATCAGAGATTATTTATAATCTGTCACAGAAACTGGAATCCATCTCCCCAGATCAGTCAATAAATGCTTCTGGTATTGACTTATATGCTGCCCCTGTCTTCATGTTGTTGCTGGACATATCTTTTTTAAAATGTGTGTAGGTCACCTAAATCATCAGAAAAATTGCCCCTCCTGAGAATTTTTTCAGGAGCCGCCACTGGAATGGGGGTGTGGTATATTGTATATCTTAAATGTATGCCTACATTCAGATATACAGTAGATCTCTCTGTTCAATAGCACTTACCCTTCCAGGGATGTTGTTTCGATGTGCCAATTCGTAGGCAAGTTCTCTGCATTTGAGGCTACTAAGCCCATGAAACTGGTCCGCGAGATTCTTGATATGTTTTGCAAGCTCAGACTCCATGTCATCAGATAAGACCTTGTGTGCATCTGCTACTCTATCACAGTTTCTCTTTCGCACAGGTTTATTTTTTGTCAATGTACCTCTTCAGTGTCATTCAGTCTATGTGTTCATCTCTTGCTGCTGCTCTAATAGACTTCTTCCCTTCTCTCACTTCCTTGGCTGCTCTTCTCAAGAACCTCAAGGGGGGCTAGACCCATGCTTGTTTTACGTTTGTATACACAGGTTATGATGATGTCTACTCTGTAAAAATAAAAATGCACTATCTTGAGTTCATATGCATGACACATTGCAAAAAGACTATGCATATTACGCATAAAACTGACCAAATCTAATCATCATTAGTATTGGGTATGGTGGCCATTGGCTCAACTTACCCGATGGCCATTGACTCAACTTACCCCAAGGTAAACATTTTGACTATATTAGCCCACACAGCTACAAGGATATACTTTCATGGTAGGTTTTGGACCTCATATTGTAGCTTATAGAGACCCCAACTGATGTATCAAACAGTCTTAAAACAATCTACTTTGGTTGAAACCTATAACACAATAAATTCATATGACTTCATGAAAATCTGTTTTTTAGACCTAATTTGCTTACAGGGATGTAGTGCTGCTGGAGCATGAAGGAGCGGCGCTCCCTCACTTTTTTCAATTTGAGAATGCACAGAGCTGGTAAAAGTATTTCTGGAGAAAAAAAATCTGAAGCTGAATCAATGTCCCGCAAGATCACTTAATGATGAATAAGTATTTGGTAACACTTTACTTGACACCTAGCATTATAACACATTATGACATGTTCATAACCATGTCATAATATGTAATAACAGCTGACATAACTTGTCATAACCTGTCATAATATGGTCATAAGACTGTCATGACACATATATTTAGACCTGTTGTGACATATATTGCGTTATTTTATAGCTGGTTATATATTTAAACCTGTTGTGACATATATTGCGTTATTTTATGGCTGTTATGACACCTAAATAAGAGTGTCAAAACCCACCAAATCTACCACACAAGGCACAATATTACATTACACCATAGCCTACTTGGTGTCAATAGTATTTTTATGTTATATAACATTTTCTGAAATTGACCATACTGAATTATCATTGTAATTGCGCACACATTGATGTCAAACATGCACCTACCCCAATGCTATGTTGCTGATGATTGGGATGAATTAGGAGAAGACTTCAAGAGCAGGACAAGACACCCATTTTTTGACAGATGACTGACATAAGGGTATGTATGTGATAGGCCTATCTGGCTGATATGTTTCTGATGGTCATAATGCTTCTTGACAGTGTCATGAAGTGTATTTTCTTAGACCAACTAAAGTGACACAGGATGATCATAATGCTTCTTGACAGTGTCATAAAGTGTAAAAACATGACTCATTACAACAACAACAAAGGATTTAAGAAACCCATTTTCAAACGAAAGGAAACTTCTTGGCATGGAAAAAACCCATTTGAATAAATGTCGGTTTTGACAGACTTATGTAGGTGTCATAGCCAGCCATAAAATAACGCAATATATGTCACAACAGGTGTAAATATATGGGTCATGACAGTGTTATGATCATATTATGACAGGTTATGACAAGTTATGTCAACTGCTATGACATATTATGACATGGTTATGACCGTGTCATAATGTGTTATGATGCTAGGTGTCAACTAAAGTGTTACAGAGTATTTTACATTTTAGGACGGTTAGCTGAAGCTGAATAGTCACATTTATTTTCTCATGCAGCCAAAACTCAACCGCGTGCGCCACTAGGCAGGATATATGCTTTGATTGAAACAAAATACAAGACAGGCTAATCATTTGTTAAAACCATCTGCAAAAATTTGCTCCAGAAACAGTAATTGAAGACAATCTAAATGCATATTCCCATGAAACTGATTGAGATCAAATGACTGGCATGCAGATGCAGTTTGGACATTTCACCGGTAAAACGTGAAGATATATAGTTAATGATTGACAGTGATGATGGCCTTTTTTTAAATTAGCTATGCCTAACTTGGTGTTTGAGGGTATTAAAAATAGAAACATTTCTTGACACAACATGTGTGGACATAGGCAGGCTTTGCAATTCGAGGATGCATTTTATGCATATTCTAAAATAATATTTAATAGACTACATTTCTCGGTACAAACTTTGATTGAGAAATCATGCTCCCGCACCTAAAAGAATGGCACTACACCACTGCTTGCTAAACACTTTTTCCATGTGGTTTCTTCCTTCACAGACTCCATGAATTTATGACCTCTTCCTAAATAAATGATCACATTATTAATTTTGTGTATAGTTTCCTAGAAACAAGGGGTGGCTCAACTAACCCTTAGGCTCAACTTACCCAACTCTCCTCTGCTGTACCTCAAGCATATTTCCTCTAATACTGTAAATAAAGAATTGTGTAAGAATGGTACTTTATTTATCTCAAAGAGCGTTCTTTTACAGAGAGCGGGAATGTCTCATGGCTTACTGCCATCTTCTGTTTCACCTAAATCCGAATTTAAACGTCTCTCTTTCTTTCTCTCTCTTTCTTCTCTGCTTTTTCACTATTTTTCGATCGGGGCTGAGAAGTGAACAATGACTCCTTGGCAGTGGTTGTGTGTGTGAGGGTAAGCTCTTGGTATGTCTGTGGAATGGACTGATCGTGGGCTCAAATTCCAAACCTCCATCTCTCTTTACTGTTTATTCTCCTTTACTGTTTTCTGTCACCTCTCTCTACATCCGTACTGTAGGTAGTGAACTTTGAGAGGGGGGAATCTTCCAGTTCCCGTCCCGTAAAAGCCAGCTACAATAGTTTCTGTTCTATCTCTGCTCCCTAAACAGGACTGACAGAGTCTTGGACACCAAGCACAGCAGATTAATTCAGTCATTACAGATAGTCATTCTATGAATCATCGGCCAAACCGCTCTTAATGTTTTGACCTTTTTCCTGGGACAGCTGTGGAGAGCATGCTACAGCGAGGCAGCGCACGTCTACGTGACCGCCGACAAACTTTAGGGGATCCCCCCCTGCCTCATCCATCCTATAGAATAACAGGGAAGAGGACCAAGGGATCAAATGCCTCAGCAAATGGGAAATTCTCTCTCTCTCTCTCTCTCTCTCTCTCTCTCTCTCTCTCTCTCTCTCTCTCTATCTCTCTCTCCCTCTCTCTCTCTCTCTCTCTCTCTCTCTCTCTCCATCCATCCATCTTCTTTGCGTATTTCCAGTAAGTGAGTGAGTTCTGGGGCCTTGTTATTTTTAGCAGTGTAGTTTAGAGGGTTCAAAGAGAGTCCAGTGACTCAGAGAGGAAGTCAAACAAAGGGAAAGTGAAAGGAAAGTCAGGAGAATATACTACATATAATAAATTTGATGATACAGTGTTAGCAAAACATGGTTTCAACATCTTCACAAGAGATATCAGAGTAATATTCCTGTAAAGCTTAGAGAGGATCTCATGTCAAATGCTGTTGAAGTAATATGGCATATGGCTACAGGTTCACCTGCTTCACCTAAAGCCCAATCTTGTGGGAAGCTGCTATGGACCACCAAGTGCTAACAGTCAGTATCTGGATAATAAATGTATATATGAAATGCTTGATAATGTATGTGATATCAACAGAGTGGTATATTTTCTGGGTGACCGATACAGTGACTGACTTTCATCAAGCTGCTCATTCAAGAAAAAGCTTCAAACTGTAACTAGTGCCTGCAACCTGGTTCAGGTTATCAGTCAACCTACCAGGGTATTTACAAACAGCACAGGAATTAAATCATCCACATCTATTGATCACATCTTTACTAATGCTGCAGAAATCTGCTTTAAAGCAGTGTCTAAATCCAAATCCGGAAGTAGTGATCATAATATAGTAGCCATATCTAGGAAAACAAAAGTTCCAAAGGCTGGGCCTATTTTAGTGCATAACAGGTCAAACAATACGTTTTGTAGTGATTTCTATGTTGAACATGTAAAGAATATTTGCTGGTCTGTGGTCTGTAATGAGGAGCAACCAGATGCTGCACTTGACACATTTATGAAATTGATTATTCCAGTTACTAATAAGCATGCACCCATTAAGAAAATGACTGTAAAAACTGTTAAATCCCTGTGGATTGATGAGGAATTGAAAAATGGCATGGTTGAGAGGGATGAGGCAAAAGGAATGGCAAATAAGTCTGGCTGCACAGCCGATTGGCAAATGTACTGTAAATTGAGAAATAACATGACTAAACTGAACAAAAAGAAGAAGAAACTGTATTATGAAACAAAGGTAAATGATATAAAGAATGCCAAAAAGGCGAATTCGGCTCCATCATTCATTGAATCAGATAGCTAATTTCTCACAAAACCCACTGATATTGCCAACTACTTGAATTACTTTTTATTGGCAAGATTAGCAAATTTAGGCATGACATGTCAACAACAAATTCTGAACCTAAACATCCATGCATAACTGACCAAATTATGAAAGTCAAGCATTGTCATTTTTATTCCTGTACAATTATTGTTGTCTATCAACAATGACAAGCCACCTGGGTCTGGCAACTTGGATGGAAAATTACTCAGGATGATAGCGGACGATATTGCTACTCCTATTTGCCTCTCTTTAATCTAAGCCTTTAGGAAAGTGTGCCCTCAGGCCTGGAGGGAAGTAAAAGTCATTCCACTACCCAAGAATAGCAAAGCAACATTTACTTGCTCAAACAGCCGACCAATCAGCCTGTTACCAACCCTTAGTAAACTTTTGGAAAAAATTGTGGTTGACCAGATACAATACTATTTCACAGTAAACTAATTAACAACAGATTTTCAGCACGCTTATAGGGAAGGGCATTCAACATGTACGGCACTTACACAAATGGCTGATGATTGGCTGAGAGAAATTGATAATACAAATATTGTGGGAGCTGTTTTGTTAGACTTCAATGCAGCTTTTGACATTATTGATCATAATCTGCTGCTGGAAAATGTATGTGTTATGGCTTTACATCCATCCCCTGCTACATTGTGGATCGAGAGTTACGTATACTGTATAACAGAACACACTGGGTGTTCTTTAATAGAAGCCTCTCCAACATAATCCATTCAGGCATTCCCCAGAGCAGCTGTTTAGGCCCCTTACTTTTTTCAACCTCTACTAATGACCAGCCACTGGCTCTGAGTAAAGCCTGTGTGTCTATGTATGCTGAAGTCTCAACACTATACACGTCAGTTACCACAGCAAGTGAAATCACAGCAACATTTAACAAAGAGCTGCAGTCAGTTTCAGAATGGGTGGCAAGAAATAAGTTTGTCCTAAATATTAAAAAAATTAAAAGCAGTGTGTTTGGGATATTCACTAAACACTAAACCCTCGACTAACCGGTGCCCCCGCACATTGACTTGGTACCGGTACCCCCTGTATATAGCCTCGCTATTGTTGTTTTTACTGCTGCTCTTTAATTATTTGTTACTTTTATTTCGTATTATTTTATTTTGTATTTTTGTGTGATTTTTTTTGGTATTCTTTCTTAAAACTGCATTGTTGGTTAAGGGCTTGTAAGTAAGCATTTCACGTTAAGGTCTAAACCTGTTGTATTCGGCGCATGTGACAAATACAATTTGATTTGATTTGATTTGATTTAAATCTCAACTAAACCTTGTAATGAATAATGTGGAAATTGAACAAGTTGAGGAGACTAAACTGCTTGGAGTTTATCAATGCAACGGTAGTACATCACTGGGGCCAAGCTTCCTGCCATCCAGGACCTGTATACCAGGCTGTGTCAGAGGAAGGTCTGGAGGCAAAAGAAACGCACAACTGTTTAGGCGAGGTGCTGGATAGCAGTGTAGAACACTTGACAAAGAAAAAGAGAGCCGCACACTCTAGGAGCTCAGATGCAATAATTTAATAACCTGATAACCAACGTTTCGACAGACAAGCTGTCTTCATTTTAATAACCTAATAACCAACGTTTCAACAGACAGACAGATTGTCTGTCGAAATGTTGGTTATTAGGTAATTAAATTATTGCATCTGAGCTCCTAGCGTGTGCGGCTCTCTTTTTCTTTTTCAGGTGTCAGAGGAAGGCCCTAAAAATTGTCAAAGACTCCAGCCACATAGACTATTCTCTCTGCTACCGCACGGAGTGCAAAGTCTAGGTCCAAAAGGCTCCTTAACAGCTACTACCCCCAAGCCATAAGACTGCTGAACAGTTAATCAAATGGCTACCCGGACTATTTGCATTGACCCCCCGTTTTTTTACGCTGCTGCTACTCGTTGTTTATTATCTATGCATAGTCACTTTACCCCTAATTACATGTACATATTAGCTAAATTACCTCGACTAACCTGTACCCCCACACATTGACTCGGTACCGGTACCCCCTGTGTATAGCCTTGTTATTGTTATTTTATTGTGTTACTTTCTTTTTACTTTACTTTTCTTAACTCTTGTTTTTCTTAAAACTGCATTGTTGGTTAAGGGCTTGTAAGTAAGCATTTCACGTTAAGGTCTAAACCTGTTGTATTCTGCGCAAGTGACAAATAACATTTGATTTGATTTGATAAGTCTGTCCATAATAAAGCCCTAGTTTTGTCATACCTGGACTAATGTCCAGTCGTGTGGTCAGGTGCCACAAAGAGGGACTTAGGAAAATTACAGAACAGGCCAGTACGGCTGGCCCTTACATGTACATGGAGAGCTAACATTAACAATATGCATGTCAATCACTCCTGGCTCAAAGTAGAAGAGAGATTGACTTCATCACTACTTGTTTTTGTGAGAAGTATTGACATGTTGAATGCACCGAGCTGTCTTTTTAAGCTGTCATCAAGGCAAAGGGTGGCTATTTGAAGAATCTCAAATATAAAATGTATTATTATTTTTTTTATTAATTTGTTTAACACTTTTTTGGTTACTACATGATTCCATATGTGTTATTTCATAGTTTTGGTGTCTTCACTATTATTCTACAATGTAGAAAATAGTAAAAATAAAGAAAAACCCTTGAATGAGTAGGTGTGTCCAAACTTTTGACTGGTACTGTATATTTTCAGTCTAATACTGCTATTTACTTACTTTTGTAGCTCTTCGTCAGAAGATTGCTTTTTTAACTGTCCTCTCCAAGTTTAGCTGGAATTTAGACCGAAAGGATTTGACAAATATTAGTAAACCTTCTACGCTCGTGCAGTACAGTGTACAGTCAGTAAGCAGTTCAGCAGTTACACTGGCGGGCCCTGGTGGCAATACATTTGTAAAAACCAAAATGTTATCTTGACTTGGAAGAAGTCCAGTGTTGGATAGTCATAGCCAGCTTGCTAACATAGCATCGCTCTGTTTGAGCCAGGTGTTTGAGTAGGCTAAACTAGCTAGCTGCATTTGCTAGCTAAGTAAGTGCAAGTGAAAAGAAATTATGAAATATAGCTATCTCTCTCTCGCTCTCTCTCTCTCTCTGGCTTCTTCTTCATTTTTGAAGAAATGAATTTGTTCAAAACTGTTCAACTATTGTCTTTCTCGCTCTTTGAGTCAACTACACTCCAAAGTTAAATCTAGAATCGGTTTCCTATTTCGCAACAAAGCCTCCTTCACTCATGCTGCCAAACATGCCCTCGTAAAACTGACTATCCTACTGATCCTTGACTTCGGCGATGTCATTTACAAAATAGCCTCCAACACTCTACTCAGCAAATTGGATGTAGTCTATCACAGTGCCATCCGTTTTGTCTCCAAAGCCCCATATACTACCCACCACTGTGACCTGTACGCTCTTGTTGGCTGGTCCTCACTACATATTCGTCGCCAAGCCCACTGGCTCCAGGCCATCTATAAATCACTGCTAGGCAAATCCCCGCCTTATCTTAGCTAATTGGTCACCATAGCAACACCCACCCGTAGTCTGCGCTCCAGCAGGTATATCTCACTGGTCATCCCCAAAGCCAACACCTCATTTGGCCGCCATTCCTTCCAATTCTCTGCTGCCAATGACTGGAACAAATTGCAAAAATCTCTGAAGCTGGAGACACTTATCTCCCTCACTAACTTTAAGCATCAGTTGTCAGAGCACCTTACTGATCACTGCACCTGTACACAGCCCATCTGAAATTAGCCCGCCCAACTACCTCATCCCTATGTTGTTATTTATTTTGCTCATTTGTACCCCAGTATCTCTATTTGCACATCATCTCTTGCACATATATCATTCCAGTGTTAATACTAATTGTAATTATTTTGCACTATAGCCTATTTATTGCCTTACCTCCATAACTTGCTACATTTGCACACACTGTATATATATTTATTTCTGTTGTATTTTTGACTTTGTTTTGTTTTACCCCATATGTAACTCTGTGTTGTTGTTTTTATCGCACTGCTTTGCTTTATCTTGGCCAGGTCGCAGTTGTAAATGAGAACTTGTTCTCAACTGGTTTACCTGGTTAAATAAAGGTGAAAAATAAATAAAAAAAATAAACATGTTATGCACTGCAGTGCTCGCTAGCTGTAGCTTATGCTTTCAGCACTAGATTCATTCTCTGATCTTTTCATTGGGTGGAAAACATGTCAGTTCATGCTGCGAGAGCTCTGATGGGTTGGAGGTATTCGTCCGGAACTTGTCATAATTACTGTGTAAGTCTATGGAAGGTGGTGAGAACCATGAGCCTCCTAGGATTTGTACTGAAGTCAATGTACCCAGAAGAGGATGGAAGTTAGCTGCACCATGGTGCTACCCTACAGAGTGCTGTTGAGGCTAGTGTAGACCTTCATTGCAAAACACTGTGTTTTAATATATTCTTTGGTGACGTGAATATATTTACTATAGTGTTATCTAAAAAGGATAACTTAAAATGTTCCACTATTATGATTTTTATGAAATTCACTGAGGAGGATGGTTCTCCCCGACCTCCTCTGAGGAGCCACCACTGCAACAAACACTCCTGGTCAAACACTTTCAAACCCACCCCACATCCTCCCTCTGCATCACAGGTCTGGAGATGAAAGCCTTCTGGGCCATATCCCAGAGAAGAGCGGCTGAATCCAGGTGGATTGCCAAAATTAAGACCTTGGCTCCATTTGGTTTGAATGGTCAAGAATAGTACACAGCCTTGACCTGTAGGGGTTGGTTGGGCCCAATTATGAGAGCCAGAGGGGCCAGCAACATGAGGAGGAAGTTCCGATTTTTGTTCTTTATTTGCCTTGTCTTGTTTTGTCTTTTATATTTATACAATGTTCTTATATTAAGCACTTTAACAGCACTTATTTTTACAGCTCTTAATGCCTAAATCCCTTTATCCCTTGATGTGATTTTCCATAATTTACTATATTATTTGCTTATTCAATGATTTATCTATTAATTTATTGATCCAGCTTGCATGCTTTATTATTATTATTATTATTATTGTTATTATATATTCTACTTGTTTACCCTCTTTATCAACCCTTGTCTTCCTCTCATTGAATCATCGCAGGTGACCCCTCTGAGCTCTCGACCGCCATTGATCCCTTAGGCAAATAACCACTCAATGTTCTCCCACCCTCTCCAGACCGGACTGACTTGCAGTATGCAGACAGAGCAGGAAGTTGCAATAGGCCCGTACAACCAATGGTTTGCTCCTAATTTTCCTGGTTTTGCTATCCTTGTGAGGACTTCAGGGCCCAGATTCAAAAAACACTTCATACACAAAAATGTAAGAAGCTTCTCAAGAAAATAAAAAAACTATACTGAAACATTCAGATGAAGTTTGTGAGTCAAATAAACATGTTTAATTGATTTCATTAGCTTATTTTCTCACTTCCATGAGTTTGAGACAAGGGTTTAGTTATCTTGGAATTAAGAAAAGTTCCAAGAAAGAAATCCAATAACTTTTTTTCAATAATCTAATTTCTTCTTAACTATTTTCTTAAGAAGAAACATAGGAAGAAACGTAAGAACATTTTCAAGAACTCTATTGAGGAATAGCAACTTTTCGTAAGTTTCTTCTTAAATATAAAGTTATGGAAAAAGTTGCACTTACAGTGGCTTGCGAAAGTATTCACCCCCCTTGGCATTTTTCCTATTTTGCTGCCTTACAACCTGGAATTAAAATGGATTTTTGGTGGGTTTGTGTCATTTGATTTACACAACATGCCTACCACTTTGAAGATGCAAAATATTTTATATTGTGAAACAAACAAGAAATAAGACAAAAAACAGAAAACTTGAGCATGCATAACAGCAATCTTTAAGTCATACCACAGATTCTCAATTGGATTGAGGTCTGGGCTTTGACTAGGCCATTCCAAGACATTTAAATGTTTCCCCTTAAACCACTCGAGTGTTGCTTTAGCAGTATGCTTAGGGTCATTGTCCTGCTGGAAGGTGAACCTCTGTCCCAGTCTCAAATCTCTGGAAGACTGAAACAGGTTTCCCTCAAGAATTTCCCTGTATTTAGCGCCATCCATCATTCCTTCAATTCTGACCAGTTTCCCAGTCCCTGCTGATGAAAAACATCCCCACAGCATGATGCTGCCCCCACCATGCTTCACTGTGGGGATGGTGTTCTCGGGGTGATGAGAGGTGTTGGGTTTGCACCAGACATTGCGTTTTCCTTGATGGCCAAAAAGCTCAATTTTAGTCTCACTTGACCAGAGTACCTTCTTTCATATGTTTTGGGAGTCTCCCACATGGCTTTTGGCGAACACCAAACTTATTTTTTTCTTTAAGCAATGGCTTTTTTATGGCCACTCTTCCGTAAAGCCCAGCTCTGTGGAGTGTACGGCTTAAAGTGGTCCTATGGACATATACTCCAATCTCTGCAGTGGAGCTTTGCAGCTCCTTCAGGGTTATCTTTGGTCCCTTTGTTGCCTCTCTGATTAATGTCCTCCTTGCCTGGTCCGTGAGTTTTGGTGGGCAGCCCTCTCTTGGCAGGTTTGTGGTGGTGCCATATTCTTTCCATTTTTTAATAATGGATTTAATGGTGCTCTGTGGGATGTTCAAAGTTTCTGATATTTTTTTATAACCCAACCCTGATCTGTACTTCTCCACAACTTTGTCCCTGACCTGTTTGGAGAGCTCCTTGGTCTTCATGGTGCCCCTTGCTTAGTGGTGTTGCAGACTCTGGGGCCTTTCAGAACAGGTGTATATATACTGAGATCATGTGACAGATTATGTGACACTTAGATTGCACACAGGTGGACATTATTTAACTAATTATGTGACTTCTGATGGTAATTGGTGGCACCAGATCTTATTTAGGGGCTTCATAGCAAAGGGGGTGAATACATACGCACGCACCACTTTTCCGTTATCCATTCAAATGACAGGTTGTAATGCAACAAAATAGGAAAAATGCCAAGGGGGATGAATACTTTTGCAAGGCACTGTAAGAAGAAATGTCTTCTTAAGAAGGTTTTGTGAATCCAGCCCCTGGTCCCCACAAGGATAGTAAAAAAAAAAACACACACACACACACACACAAACACACAAACCTTATCTGTACCCTTCACCACAAATATATAATAGCCATTTCCAGGTTTGACCTCAGATACAGTTCAGATAATTGATCTGTTTTAATAACTCCAACCACCTGTTCCCTAACCTTAAATCTCTCTGAGGGTGGACTCACTGGTTGACTTACAAACGGACCCTAGACCTGTAGTCAATTACCTTCTTTCTAAAAAGTAAACTCAATGACATTTAGGGTTTGGCACAGTTCCATTTCAATTCATTTAATCCAAGAGAGAAACTCTGGGCTCTAGTTATAGACTCTCACCTGGTCAAGAAAAACTCCTGGCCCTTCTAATGTTAACTGAAACTCTTTCAGTTTACAATTGACTGGATATAATTGTATTTATAGTGCCATACCGTAACCTCTATGGCTGTGCAAGCACGCTAACCCTTGTTGAACTCATTCCACAAATATTTACTTAACTGCCGTTGAAAGCACCTTGCCCTTACAATGCAACACTGGCAGCCATTTCACCATAAAAGCCCTGTTTATATATTTGACTATAAACTTTATAACCTGAAACCCTGCAATAACCCTGGTCTCAGGTCAATTTACAGTATAATTTCATAACAGAGATTGTAAAACTGAAGTGTTGTTGTAGTAACAGTATTGCTGGATTGGGTTTACATACTCTGTGTGTTGTTTGAACATGTTTATTCCTTATTCAGCTTTGATTTGAACAGATGTGTGCACTGCTATAAAAGCTGGAAATGTACCAGGCAGGGAGAAAACCATTCACTGTATTCCTGAGTGTGAGATTAAAACACACACACACCACTGTGAGCACACACCAATGCTCATAAGCGCCGCGCACACACACCCACAGACATGCAGGCAACGGTCCAAAACAGAGACCAAGGGGCACACCTGAACACAATAAGATCTGCCAAATGTTGGAGCAGCAGAAATGCTCGGTTAGAGAGGGATGTCTCCAATTAGGCCTTTATTTACATTGTTCCACTTGACAGCACTGGGACTGACAAACACACACAAGCAGGCATGCACACACGCACACATACAGTTGAAGTCAGAAGTTTACATACACCTTAGCCAAATACATTTAAACTCAGTTTTTCACAATTCCTGACATTTAATCCTAGTAAAAATTCCCTGTCTTAGGTCAGTTAGGATCACCACTTTATTTTAAGAATGTGAAATGTCAGAATAACAGTAGAGAGAATGATTTATTTAAGCTTTTATTTATTTCATCACATTCCCAGTGGGTCAGAAGTTTACCTACACTCAATTAGTATTTGGCAGCAATGCCTTTAAATTGTTTAACTTGGGTCAAACGTTTCGGGTAGCATTCCACAAGCTTCCCACAATAAGTTGGGTGAATTTTGGCCCATTCCTCCTGACAGAGCTGGTGTAACTGAGTCAGGTTTGTAGGCCTCCTTGCTCACACACGCCTTTTCAGTTCTGCCCACAAATGTTTTATAGGATTGAGGTTAGGGTTTTGTGATGGCCACTCCAATACCTTGACTTTGTTGTCCTTAAGCCATTTTGCCACAACTTTGGAAGTATGCTTGGGGTCATTGTCCATTTGGAAGACCCATTTGCGACCAAGCTTTAACTTCCTGACTGATGTCTTGAGATGTTGCTTCAATATATCCACATAACTTTCCTTCCTCATGATGCCATCTATTTTGTGAAATGCACCAGTCCCTCCTGCAGCAAAGCACCCCAACAGCATGATGCTGCCACCCCCGTGCTTCATGGTTGGGATGGTGTTCTTCGGCTTGCAAGTCCCCCCTTTTTCCTCCAAACATAACGATGGTCATTATGGCCAAACAGTTCTATTTTTGTTTCATCAGACCAGTATGATCTTTGTCCCCATGTGCAGTTGCAAGCCGTAGTCTGGCTTTTTTATGGTGGTTTTGGCAGTGGCTTCTTCCTTGCTGAGCGGCCTTTCAGGTTATGTCGATATAGGACTCGTTTTACTGTGGATATAGATACTTTTGTACCTGTTTCCTCCAGCATCTTGACAAGGTCCTTTGCTGTTGTTCTGGGATTGATTTGCACTTTTCGCACCAAAGTACATTCATCTCTAGGAGACAGAACGCATCCACTTCTTGAGCGGTATGACGGCTGTGTGGTCCCATGGTGTTTATACTTGCGTACTATTATTTGTACAGATGAACGTGGTACCTTCAGACGTTTGGAAATTGCTCCCAAGGATGAACCAGACTTATTGTCAAGCCCTGGCTCGGGGGACTCTTAAATGTTGAGCCAGGGTGTGGAGTTTCTGTTACATTTTCTATGTTTTCGTTCTAGATCGTTTAGATCTATGTTGGCCAGGGTGGTTCCCAATCAGAGGCAGCTGTAGCTCGTTGTCTCTGATTGGGGACCATACTTAGGCAGCCTGTTTGGCACTAGTATTTTGTGGGATCTTGTTCCGTAGGGTTTTGTGTATAACCTAGGACTTCACGTATCGTTTGGTTTATTGTTTTTGTTCGTGTGTGTACACAAATAAAGTATGTACGCTTATCACGCTGCGCCTTGGTCCGCTTCATCTGTCGACGATCGTGACACTTGTGAAGGTCTACAATTTATTTTCTGAGGTCTTGGCTGATTTCTTTTGATTTTCCCATGATGTCAAGCAAAGAGGCACTGAGTTTGAAGGTAGGCCTTGAAATACATCCACAGGTACACCTCCAATTGACTCAAATGATGTTAATTAGCCTATCAGAAGCTTCTAAAGCCATGACATCATTTTCTGGAATTTTCCAAGCTGTTTAAAGGCATAGTCAACTTCGTGTACGTAAACTTCTGACCCACTGGAATTGTGATACAGTGAATTATAAATCAAATAATCTGTCTGTAAACAATTGTTGGGAAAATGACTTGTGTCATGCACAAAGTAGATGTCCTAACCGATGGTGCTGTATTAGATGTTAATGACACATCACGTCTCCCTCACAGCAAGAAGCTCTACCCCACAACCATAATCACACTGTCATGCACTTATGACAGGATCTGTGATTTAACTATAGAGCACCCCACAATTATGAATTAACATGTCATCACACAATTACTTAGCCAGAAGACGTGAATGAAACATTACTTGGTACATGCCTGTATTAATCTCTATGTTAGCTCTTTGTGAATCCTACTGATACAGTGCCTTGGGAAAGTATTCAGACCACTTGAATTTTTCCACATTTTGATACGTTACAGCCTTATTCTAAAATTGATT
Organism: Coregonus lavaretus; assembly: GCF_964263955.1. Lineage (NCBI taxonomy): Eukaryota > Metazoa > Chordata > Actinopteri > Salmoniformes > Salmonidae > Coregonus > Coregonus lavaretus. Next base: position 18,155,940 of record NC_140018.1, on the reverse strand, counting down.
AAATTGTTTTATTTCCTAATCAATCTACACACAATACCCCATAATGACAAAGCAAAAACAGGTTTTTAGTCATGTTTGCAAATGTGTATTTATAAAAATCCTGAAATATTACATTTACATAATTATTCAGACCCTTTACTCAGTACTTTGTTGAAGCACCTTTGGCAGCGACTACAGCCTCGAGTCTTCTTGGGTATGATGCTACAAGCTTGGCACACCTGTATTTGGGGAGTTTCTCCCATTCTTCTCTGCAGATCCTCTCAAGCTCTGTCAGGTTGGATGGGGAGCGTCACTGCACAGCTATTTTCAGGTCTCTCCAAAGATGTTTGATCGGGTTCAAGTCCGAGCTCTGGCTGGGCCACTCAAGGACATTCAGAGACTTGTCCTGAAGTTACCCCTACGTTGTCTTTGCTGTGTGCTTAGGGTCGTTGTCCTGTTGGAAGGTGAACCTTTGCCCCAGTCCGAGGTCCTGAGTGCTCTGTAGCAGGTTTTCATCAAGGATCTCTCTGTACTTTGCTCAGTTCATCTTGCCTCAATCCTGACTAGTCTCCCAGTCCCTGCCGCTGAAAAACATCCCCACCACCATGCTTCACCATAGGGATGGTGCCATGATTCCTCCAGACGTGACGCTTGGCATTCAGGCCAAATAGTTCAACCTTGGTTTCATCAGACCAGAGAATCTTGTTTCTAATGGTCTGAGAGTCCTTTAGGTGCCTTTTGGAAAACTCCAAGTGGACTGTCATGTGCCTTTTACTGAGGAGTGGCTTCTGTCTGGCCACTCTACTATAAAGACCTGATTGGTGGAGTGCTGTAGAGATGGTTGTCCTTCTGGAAGGTTTTCCCATCTCCACAGAGGAACTCTAGAACTCTGTCAGAGTGACCATCGGGTTCTTGGTCACTTCCCTGACCAAGGCCCTTCTCCCCCGATTGCTCAGTTTGGCTGGGCGGCCAGCTCTAGGAAGAGTCTTGGTGGTTGCAAACTTCTTCCATTTAAGAATGATGGAGGCCACTGTGTTTTTGGGACCTTCAGTGCTGTAGAAATGTTTTGGTACCCTTCCCCAGATCTGTACCTCGACACAATCCTGTCTCAGAGCTCTACGGACAATTCCTTCAACCTCGTGGCTTGGTTTTGGCTCTGACATGCACTGTCAACTGTGGGACCTTTTATAGACAGTTGTGTGCCTTTCTAAATCATGTCCAATCAATTGAATTGACCACAGGAGGACTCCAATCAAGTTGTAGAAACAACTCAAGGATGATCAATGGAAACAGGATGCACATGAGCTCAATTTCGAGTCTCATAGCAAAGGGTCTGAATACTTAAGTAAATAAGGTATATATATATATATATCTTTTTTTTTTAATACATTTCTAAAAACCTGTTTTTGCTTTGTCATTATGGGGTGTTGTGTGTAGATTGCTGAGGAAATGTTTTTATTTAATCCATTTTAGAATAAGCTGTAACATAACAACATTTGGAAAAAGTCAAGGGGTCTGAATACTTTCCGAAGGCACTGTATGTGGGTAATCTCATTCATATTTTGGTGTAGTGTCTTTGACAATGAGTCACTCTCCTCTGCCTTGGTTGTCTTTGATGTAATGCCGAGACTTATTGATTAGGACAAGTACAAACAAGGTCTAATTAGTGACTTGTAGGCTATAGGCTACTCTCTCATTCTCACACACAACATACACGTGCATGCAAGTAAACACACACACACACACACACCATGCAGAAACACACACATGCACACACAGGACAATAAGGGAATTTAACCCTCTTTTAGAAGGCATTCCCCCATAGTGGACATGAACACGCTTCATTAAGAGATTCACTTTGAAGGGAAAGAATTCCAACCCCTACCACTAACTGCTAACACATTGGCTCTCTCCTCCTGTTACACACAGAAGCCCCGTTTATACCTGGTTCTAACTCGCGTCCTTTGTCCAGATCTTGTCCAAATTCTGATTGTTCCCACATTTGTAGACAGATTTAAACAATTAAATGACACATTGTGATCTGACTGTGATCAGATTATCCTGCCCACCTCCAGAGGTAGTCTCCCGAGTGGCGCAGTGGTCTAAGGCACTGCATCGCAGTGCTAGCTGTGCCACTAGAGATCCTGGTTCGAATCCAGGCTCTGTCGTAGCCGGCCGCGACCGGGAGACCCACGGGGCGGCGCACAATTGGCTCAGCGTCGTCCAGGGTAGGGGAGGGAATGACCGGCAGGGATGTAGCTCAATTGGTAGAGCATGGCGTTTGCAATGCCAGGGTTGTGGGTTCGATTCCCATGGGGGGCCAGTATAAAAAAAAATATGTATGTACTCACTAACTGTAAGTCGCTCTGGATAAGAGCGTCTGCTAAATGACTAAAATGTAAAATGTAGTCAGACACGCATTGTACAGATCTGGATAGAGAAATCATTTAATTCATTATTGTATACAATTTCATAAAATCATTGACAGGTGGCACCATTCACTGATTACATCACTATGTGTCTGACATTAAATAAATCATATTTTGAAAGAATAGCTGTGAAATAATTTGCATAAAGGAAGGGACCAGGAAATCAGGTCACAATGCAGCCACAGTTGGTGGATAACAGACACATTTTAATACCATGTTAGTACCAGTTATAAATGGGGCATTTTGTGGTTATATGTTGCTTTGTTTGTATGCTTTAGAGAGATAGAGACAACGTGAGATAGAGATAAAGTGAGTGCAACATCTTAGTACAAAAGTCGCCAATTACTCCTTGTTTGTACATGTCCTTCCCCTGGCCTAAAAACTCATATATGGGACACAAGCAACAGTATGGCTAACATAGAAATATAACACGTAGAATATGGACAATCAACTGTTTTCGCTCTAGATTGATTTTTCACGAAACTAGAACAAAATAAGTCGATGATTTTTTAGATTTTCACTCATCAATTATTTCTCAATTGTGCTTTAAGATACAAATGTCAACTATATGTCCACAATCCTTCCTCCAAAGGATCCTTCTATTGATTACATTTCGTGGGGGAAAAAATAGGTATTTTCTTGTTTTAGTTTTGTGAGCAATCACCTTCTAGTTCTACGCTCACCTCCTACTCTAATCACCTCCTTCTCATAGACTAGACACCCCCACCTCCCTGCTCCAGTGAACCAATCCATTAGCATGGTTAAGGAGCCTGACACAGTGACCCCCAGAGGAATAATGGACCAACCCCCTGACATAGTCGATTTACTAATGTCCTCTGAGAGAGGGAAGGAGAGAGAGAGAGAGAGAGAAAGTTATTTATCTGGTGGTTTGAGTGGTTTTATTTCCAGTGAAAATGATTCACTTACCGTAACATTTTATTACTATGAAGGAAATTACCAATGGGGTTTCCCATAAAACAAGTGACGCTGCAATGTTTTGATCTACTGACTGATAAATGGTTAGGCTCACTAGTAGAGAAAGGAAGTAATGCCTGTCTCTACTAGCAGTTTTGTGCCTAACAGTCTATGACAAATATTTGGTGAAAAATATTTTACAGAGGCCTTGCTTCACCAATAGGCTGTGTGGTTAAAAAGACTAGAGAGAATGAGTCACTGTGTGTATGTGTGTTTTTGTGAAAGAAAGAAAGAAAGAAAGAAAGAAAGAAAGAAAGAAAGAAAGAAAGAAAGAAAGAAAGAAAGAAAGAAAGAAAGAAAGAAAGAAAGAAAGAAAGAAAGAAAGAAAGAAAGAAAGAAAGAAAGAAAGAAAGAAAGAAAGAAAGAAAGAAAGAGAGAGAGCGAGAGAGTGACGGGTACACTCTTAGAAAAAATAGTTCCAAAAGGGTTATTCAGCTGTCCCATAGGCTAACCCTTTTTGGTTCCAGGGAGAACCCGTTTTTGGTTCCACGTAGAACATTTTTGGGTTCAATGTAGAACCCTCTGTGGAAAGGGTTCTACATGGAACCCAAAAGGGTTCTTCAAAGGGTTCTCTTATGGGGACAGCCGAAGAACCCTTTTAGGTTTTAGATAGCTCCTTTTTTTTCTAAAAATGAAGGAAGGATAGGGGGATAAGCAAGTAGAGTGACTCAAAAGCCAGCAATGTACATTTGAAAACCAGCCAAGATTTGATTGCAGCAGCATGCACTGTGTGGTCATGGAGGAGCGCAAGGCCTGGCAAGCCACGACAGTCGCTAAATGTTTAACAGGAATTCACTCCTCAGACTGTCAAATCAAGTTCCAGAAACCTTTAAAGACCTTACTGAATGAAACAGGTGTTTATCTCTGGAGAGTGTGTGTGTGTGCGTGGTGAAGTGTCTGTTAACACAGAGCAGAGCTTTGTGTGTGTGTTTTGTGGTTTGTGTGTGTGAGTTTTGAGTAGGGTTGCAAAGCTACCGGTAATTTAACAAAGTTACCTGAATCTTCTGCAATTTTGGTAATTAACAGGTAATCTATGGCAATCTATGGTAACTTTTGTAATTTATACTTGAATAACTTTTTTTTATTTTTATGTATTCATACATGGTATAAATGTTTTATATATGTGTCCATATTGTCCATGAGACAACCCACTGGGCACAGATGTCAATTCAACGTTTCATTGAAATAATGTGGAAACAATGTTGATTCAACCAGTGTGTGCCCAGTGGTAATAGTTTAATTAATTAAAAAAGCATCTTGTCAACAATGGCATTACTTCAATTAACTCTGCAACTCTTCCAGCTATAGTTTTTTTTTCTTGACAACTGCCACCAGTTTGGCCCCAAAACATTTACAACAGAGACATATTGACATAGTAAAAAAAATAAAAGTGTGTAAGAAAAATTACAACGGATATTTCATGCTGAAACCCTAATATTAAACACCAATGGTATTCACTAAGTTGTTGGTTTATATTTAGGAGAATGTTTTACATCTTTTTCATTCAATATTTTATTTTAAAATCATCATATTTTATTTTTCAAATATATTCTATGTGTGATAAGGCCACACAGAGGGTCAGAAATAATGACAGACGCCTGTGATAATCTGAAGTACCCCAAAAGGCCACTAAATGTCATCTGATAAAATTCCATATACAGTGCCTTGCAAAATTATTCATACCCCTTGGCGTTTTTCCTATTTTGTTGCATTACAACCTGTAATTTAAATTGATTTTTATTTGGATTTCATGTAATGGACATACACAAAATAGTCAAAATTAAGCAAGGGGCACCACCAAACAAGCTGCACCATGAAGACCAAGGAGCTCTCCAAACAGGTCAGGGACAAAGTTTTGGAGAAGTACAGATCAGGGTTGGGTTATAGAAAAATATCTGAAACTTTGAACATCCCACGGAGCACCTTTAAATCCATTATTAAAAAATTGAAAGAATATGGCACCACAACAAACCTGCCAAGAGAGGGACGCCCACCAAAACTCACAGACCAGGCAAGGGGGATATTAATCAGAGAGGCAACAAAGAGACCAAAGATAACCCTGAAGGAGCTGGAAAGCTCCACAGCGGAGATTGGAGTATCTGTCCATAGGTGTTAGGCCTACTGCTGCTAGGTAGCTCTCTCTCTGCTCTCCCCCTCCCCTCTGTCTGTCCTTGATTGCAGGAGTGAAGTCTGGTGTGCGGGAGTCAGGGTTCCAGCTGCAGCTCATTCACCATATCACCTCAGCCTTTAAGACCCGGTCAAACTTGCCACGCATCGTCAGATCATAGTCAAGACGACCATGTTAGTTTCGCTGTTGACTCAACCTGCTTGTTTTCGCCCTTTGTGTTTTTGGCCTGTTCTAGTTACTTTTCTCCTGTGCCACAGATTATTGGAACCTGACTCCTGCCTCCGCTTCACTCCTGCCACCACCATCCTGCTTTCCACTACCGGACCTCCCTTTTGGACTCACCACGGACACTAGGACATTACGGTACCACACCTGCTCTGAACCTGGATCTGTTACCCTCCCTGTAAACCTGGACTTGCTCTTCCCCTATTATTGGAAACCTGGACAAATGGAACTCTGTAAATAAACCTGTTAAACCTTCTCTGGCTCGGTGTAGTTGTCTGCATTTGGGTTCAAATCCAGTTAAATCATGACAGTATGATCTGACCAACATGAACCCAGCAGACAGTAGCTCGGATACCACCCCAGAGTGCACTCAAATTCGGACTGCCATAGCCAATCAGGGCATTTTACTTGGCCAACATGATACCCTGTTTAAGACTATATCCGAGAACAGTCAGGTGCTGCTTAATCAGGTTCAATTACTCACCAATCAAGTGTCTGCCCTTACTACCCAAGTTAATAATGCACCCCTCGTTCATGGCATACAAACTGCTCCTTCTCATGCTCCGCCTGTTTTTCCGGCTCCTCCAGCCCAGATCAGAGAGCCTTTTGTTCCTGCTCCAGAGCGCTATGACGGGAACATGGGAACCTGTAGTGATTTTTTGACTCAATGCTCGTTGGTGTTTGAACAACAGCCCCTCACCTACGCCTCAGAAAGAGCCCGTATTGCCTACCTTATCAACTCTACTAGCGGTTCCGCTCGTTCCTGGGGATCCGCGGTCTGGGAGAGTCAGTCGGACATTTGCAACGCTTACGTTGCCTTCACCACTGAGATGAGGAAGGTTTTCGACCACCCCGTACGGGGCAAGGAGGCTGCTAAACATTTGTTTTCTCTTCGGCAGGGGTCTCGCAGTGTGGCGGAGATGGCAGTGGAGTTTCGGACTTTAGCGGCAGTGAGTGGTTGGAATGACGAGGCATTACAAGGAGTGTTCATTAATGCTTTGGCTGAGACCTTGAAAGATGAATTGGTGTCATATGATGAATCGCCTACGCTGGATAATCTTATTTCACTCACCATCAGGTTGGATAATCGGATTCGGGAGCGCCGCCGGGAGAGGAGTGGTAGTTCCATCAACCTGTCTGTCGTCAACCAACTCCTCCCCGCCTCTTCCCTACGGAGAAGGCAGAGTCTTCCCGAGTCGATACTAGGAGCACTGAACCCGAAGCCATGAGGGTGGGTTGTGCACGGTTGTCCTCAGAGGAGCGTGCACGTCGTATTCAGGCTCGGGTCTGCCTGTATTGTGGAGAAGCTGGTCATTTCGTTCCTTCCTGCCCAGTTCGTCCGGGAAAAGGGCCGGCTCATCATTAATGGGAGAAGTTTTGGTGAGCCGAGCAGCGGATTCTTCCTCTTCTCCCCGCATTCTGCTCCAGGCATCCCTCCAGTGGCAGTCCCAGGATTTCCCTGTTAGTGCGCTGGTTGACTCTGGTGCCGATGAAAGCTTTTTGGATCGAGAGTTGGCTCAACAAATGGATTTAGAGACTGTACCTATGGACCGTCCGCTGCAGGCTAAGGGTCTAAATGGACAATTGTTGACCCGTATTACTCATCAGACTGTGCCTGTTTGTCTCAGAGTGTCGGGTAATCATCAGGAGAACATTCAGTTTCACATCATTGACTGCCCTCAGACTCCCCTGGTCCTTGGTATCCCCTGGCTCATAAGACACAATCCACACATTGATTGGGTGACAGGTAGAATTGTTTCATGGAGCACATTTTGTCATGTGAATTGTTTGTGTTCTGCTCAGACCCCTGCCAGCACTGTGCCTCAACCTCCACTGGAGTCCATGGATCTCTCTGCTGTCCCTGACGTGTATCATGACCTGGCATCCGTTTTCTGCAAACACAGAGCTACTTCTCTTCCTCCTCACCGGCCTTACGACTGCGCCATTGACCTCCAGCCAGGAGCCCCTCTCCCCAGCAGTCGCCTGTACAATCTCTCCCGCCCGGAGACGGAGGCTATGGAGAACTACATTCGGGACTCCTTGGCGGCAGGTATTATTGTATTATTCGTCCTTCCTCGTCACCTGTAGGAGCGGGATTCTTTTTTGTTGGAAAGAAGGATAAGACCCTCAGACCCTGTATTGATTTCCGTGGACTTAACAACATCACCATTAAGAACAAATATGCTCTGCCTTTAATTAATTCTGCTTTTCCCCTCCTTCATGGTGCAACCATCTTTACCAAACTGGATCTACGAAATGCGTATCACCTGGTGCGCATTCGTAAAGGTGATGAATGGAAGACTGCCTTCAACACACCCTTGGGACATTTTGAGTACCTAGTTATGCATTTTGGGTTGTCCAATGCCCCTGCTGTTTTTCAGGCACTAGTCAATGATGTCCTTCGGGACATGTTGAATCGGTTTGTTTTTGTCTATCTCGATGATATCCTGATTTTCTCAGAGTCCTCCCAGGAACATGAACTGCATGTGCGCCAGGTGTTGCAAAGGTTGTTGGAGAACAAACTGTTTGTGAATATGGAGAAATGTGAATTTCATGTGTCTGAGACCTCTTTTTTGGGTTACATAATAGCTCAGGGGGAGTTGCGGATGGACCCAGCTAAGATCTCTGCTGTCACGGACTGGCCAGCCCCCTCCACCCGCAAACAACTTCAACGATTCCTGGGGTTTGCGAACTTCTACAGGAGGTTCATCAAGGACTACAGCCGCATTGCGGCGCCACTCACCGCTCTCACCTCCATCTCACTACCGTTCGCTTGGAATGAAGGGGCCGAATCAGCGTTCGAAGAACTGAAACATCGCTTCGCCTCGGCTCCCATTCTGATGCAGCCGGACCCCGACCGCCAGTTTGTCGTGGAGGTGGATGCATCCGACACTGGGGTAGGTGCGGTGTTGTCACAACGTTCTCCTGAAGATAACAAACTGCATCCCTGTGCTTTTCTTTCACGGAAACTTTCTCAGGCAGAGAGGAATTATGATGTTGGCAATCGTGAACTGCTCGCCGTTAAGCTGGCTCTCGAGGAGTGGCGGCATTGGTTGGAGGGGGCGGAACAACCCTTCATCGTTTGGACGGATCATAAAAATCTGGCATACATCCAGTCAGCGAAGCAGCTCAACCCCTGTCAAGCCAGGTGGGCACTATTTTTTGGGAAATTCAATTTTTCTCTGTCTTACCGTCCTGGGTCACGCAACATCAAGCCTGACGCCCTGTCTCGTGTTCATTCTGCTGTTGATACTGGTAGTAACCCTGAACCCATCTTGCCTCCTACCTGCAGTATTGCGGCCATCACATGTGACATCGAAGGGATTGTTAGACAGGCTCAACATCATCAAGCTGACCCTGGGAGGGGTCCTCCTAACCGGTTGTTTGTCCCTGAGTCTGCTCGCTCCCAGGTACTTCAGTGGGCTCACTCGTCTCCCCTTACCTGTCACCCTGGAGTTACGCGGACCCTTGACTTTGTGCGACGGAAGTTCTGGTGGCCCAGGATGGAGGCGGACACTCGAGCCTTCATTGCTGCTTGTACGGTATGTGCACGAAGTAAGAACTCCACCCAGGCCAGCGCTGGTCATCTACGACCTCTGCCAATACCCAGCCGGCCCTGGTCGCACATTGCTATGGATTTTGTCACTGGACTTCCCCCCTCGTCTGGAAAGACTGTCATTCTTACTGTGATTGATCGTTTTTCTAAGTTCGCTCATTTTTTGGCCCTACCTAAACTGCCCACTGCCAGAGAGACGGCTGATATTTTGGTTGAACATGTGTTCCGCTCTCATGGTCTACCCACTGATATTGTCTCTGACAGGGGTCCCCAGTTTGTCTCCCAGGTATGGAAAGCTTTCTGTAAAGCTTTGGGCATCACATCCAGCCTGTCCTCTGGATATCACCCCCAGACCAACGGGCAAGCCGAGAGAGCGAACCAGGAGATGGAGACCGCTCTCCGCTGTGTCACAGGGTCTAACCCTGGGTCATGGAGCTCCATGCTCCCCTGGGTGGAATATGCTCATAACACCTTGACTAACGCTTCCTCTGGTTTGTCTCCCTTTCTGTGTGCTCTGGGTTATCAACCTCCCCTGTTCCCTTCTCAAGAGAGGGAACTGGCGGTTCCCTCGGTGCAGTCCCACATGCGCCGCTGCTTCAAGGTCTGGAGGAAGGCCAGGGTAGCTCTGTCCCGAGCTTCGTCGTACATGCAGAGGCAAGCCAACCGTCACCGGTCCCAGGCTCCCGGTTACTCTCCTGGTCAAGAGGTATGGCTTAAGTCACGTGATCTTCCATTGAAAGTGGAGTCTAAGAAGATGGCGCCGCGTTTTATAGGACCGTTCAATATACTGTCTATTGTTAACCCCTGCGCAGTTAAGCTACAGCTTCCTGCCTCCCTACGGGTTCATTCCACTTTTCATGTTTCCCAGATTAAGCCTGTGTCGGTTAGCCCTCTGTGCCCGCCCTCTCGTCCCCCTCCTCCGCCCAGGATCATGGGTGGGGGTCCTGTCTACACTGTCCGGCGACTTCTGGATGTTCGCCGCCGGGGTCGTGGTTTCCAGTACCTGGTGGATTGGGAGGGTTATGGTCCTGAGGAACGTTCCTGGGTGCCCAGGAGCTTCATTGTGGATCCTGCTCTGGTCCGTGAATTTCATAGGTTACATCCCGATAAACCCTGTCGGCCGCCAGGTGGCGTCCGTAGAGGGGGGGGGGGGGTACTGTTAGGCCTACTGCTGCTAGGTAGCTCACTCTCTGCTCTCCCCCTCCCCTCTGTCTGTCCTTGATTGCAGGAGTGAAGTCTGGTGTGCGGGAGTCAGGGTTCCAGCTGCAGCTCATTCACCATATCACCTCAGCCTTTAAGACCCGGTCAAACTTGCCACGCATCGTCAGATCATAGTCAAGACGACCATGTTAGTTTCGCTGTTGACTCAACCTGCTTGTTTTCGCCCTTTGTGTTTTTGGCCTGTTCTAGTTACTTTTCTCCTGTGCCACAGATTATTGGAACCTGACTCCTGCCTCCGCTTCACTCCTGCCACCACCATCCTGCTTTCCACTACCGGACCTCCCTTTTGGACTCACCACGGACACTAGGACATTACGGTACCACACCTGCTCTGAACCTGGATCTGTTACCCTCCCTGTAAACCTGGACTTGCTCTTCCCCTATTATTGGAAACCTGGACAAATGGAACTCTGTAAATAAACCTGTTAAACCTTCTCTGGCTCGGTGTAGTTGTCTGCATTTGGGTTCAAATCCAGTTAAATCATGACAGTATGATCTGACCAACATGAACCCAGCAGACAGTAGCTCGGATACCACCCCAGAGTGCACTCAAATTCGGACTGCCATAGCCAATCAGGGCATTTTACTTGGCCAACATGATACCCTGTTTAAGACTATATCCGAGAACAGTCAGGTGCTGCTTAATCAGGTTCAATTACTCACCAATCAAGTGTCTGCCCTTACTACCCAAGTTAATAATGCACCCCTTGTTCATGGCATACAAACTGCTCCTTCTCATGCTCCGCCTGTTTTTCCGGCTCCTCCAGCCCAGATCAGAGAGCCTTTTGTTCCTGCTCCAGAGCGCTATGACGGGAACATGGGAACCTGTAGTGATTTTTTGACTCAATGCTCGTTGGTGTTTGAACAACAGCCCCTCACCTACGCCTCAGAAAGAGCCCGTATTGCCTACCTTATCAACTCTACTAGCGGTTCCGCTCGTTCCTGGGGATCCGCGGTCTGGGAGAGTCAGTCGGACATTTGCAACGCTTACGTTGCCTTCACCACTGAGATGAGGAAGGTTTTCGACCACCCCGTACGGGGCAAGGAGGCTGCTAAACATTTGTTTTCTCTTCGGCAGGGGTCTCGCAGTGTGGCGGAGATGGCAGTGGAGTTTCGGACTTTAGCGGCAGTGAGTGGTTGGAATGACGAGGCATTACAAGGAGTGTTCATTAATGCTTTGGCTGAGACCTTGAAAGATGAATTGGTGTCATATGATGAATCGCCTACGCTGGATAATCTTATTTCACTCACCATCAGGTTGGATAATCGGATTCGGGAGCGCCGCCGGGAGAGGAGTGGTAGTTCCATCAACCTGTCTGTCGTCAACCAACTCCTCCCCGCCTCTTCCCTACGGAGAAGGCAGAGTCTTCCCGAGTCGATACTAGGAGCACTGAACCCGAAGCCATGAGGGTGGGTTGTGCACGGTTGTCCTCAGAGGAGCGTGCACGTCGTATTCAGGCTCGGGTCTGCCTGTATTGTGGAGAAGCTGGTCATTTCGTTCCTTCCTGCCCAGTTCGTCCGGGAAAAGGGCCGGCTCATCATTAATGGGAGAAGTTTTGGTGAGCCGAGCAGCGGATTCTTCCTCTTCTCCCCGCATTCTGCTCCAGGCATCCCTCCAGTGGCAGTCCCAGGATTTCCCTGTTAGTGCGCTGGTTGACTCTGGTGCCGATGAAAGCTTTTTGGATCGAGAGTTGGCTCAACAAATGGATTTAGAGACTGTACCTATGGACCGTCCGCTGCAGGCTAAGGGTCTAAATGGACAATTGTTGACCCGTATTACTCATCAGACTGTGCCTGTTTGTCTCAGAGTGTCGGGTAATCATCAGGAGAACATTCAGTTTCACATCATTGACTGCCCTCAGACTCCCCTGGTCCTTGGTATCCCCTGGCTCATAAGACACAATCCACACATTGATTGGGTGACAGGTAGAATTGTTTCATGGAGCACATTTTGTCATGTGAATTGTTTGTGTTCTGCTCAGACCCCTGCCAGCACTGTGCCTCAACCTCCACTGGAGTCCATGGATCTCTCTGCTGTCCCTGACGTGTATCATGACCTGGCATCCGTTTTCTGCAAACACAGAGCTACTTCTCTTCCTCCTCACCGGCCTTACGACTGCGCCATTGACCTCCAGCCAGGAGCCCCTCTCCCCAGCAGTCGCCTGTACAATCTCTCCCGCCCGGAGACGGAGGCTATGGAGAACTACATTCGGGACTCCTTGGCGGCAGGTATTATTGTATTATTCGTCCTTCCTCGTCACCTGTAGGAGCGGGATTCTTTTTTGTTGGAAAGAAGGATAAGACCCTCAGACCCTGTATTGATTTCCGTGGACTTAACAACATCACCATTAAGAACAAATATGCTCTGCCTTTAATTAATTCTGCTTTTCCCCTCCTTCATGGTGCAACCATCTTTACCAAACTGGATCTACGAAATGCGTATCACCTGGTGCGCATTCGTAAAGGTGATGAATGGAAGACTGCCTTCAACACACCCTTGGGACATTTTGAGTACCTAGTTATGCATTTTGGGTTGTCCAATGCCCCTGCTGTTTTTCAGGCACTAGTCAATGATGTCCTTCGGGACATGTTGAATCGGTTTGTTTTTGTCTATCTCGATGATATCCTGATTTTCTCAGAGTCCTCCCAGGAACATGAACTGCATGTGCGCCAGGTGTTGCAAAGGTTGTTGGAGAACAAACTGTTTGTGAATATGGAGAAATGTGAATTTCATGTGTCTGAGACCTCTTTTTTGGGTTACATAATAGCTCAGGGGGAGTTGCGGATGGACCCAGCTAAGATCTCTGCTGTCACGGACTGGCCAGCCCCCTCCACCCGCAAACAACTTCAACGATTCCTGGGGTTTGCGAACTTCTACAGGAGGTTCATCAAGGACTACAGCCGCATTGCGGCGCCACTCACCGCTCTCACCTCCATCTCACTACCGTTCGCTTGGAATGAAGGGGCCGAATCAGCGTTCGAAGAACTGAAACATCGCTTCGCCTCGGCTCCCATTCTGATGCAGCCGGACCCCGACCGCCAGTTTGTCGTGGAGGTGGATGCATCCGACACTGGGGTAGGTGCGGTGTTGTCACAACGTTCTCCTGAAGATAACAAACTGCATCCCTGTGCTTTTCTTTCACGGAAACTTTCTCAGGCAGAGAGGAATTATGATGTTGGCAATCGTGAACTGCTCGCCGTTAAGCTGGCTCTCGAGGAGTGGCGGCATTGGTTGGAGGGGGCGGAACAACCCTTCATCGTTTGGACGGATCATAAAAATCTGGCATACATCCAGTCAGCGAAGCAGCTCAACCCCTGTCAAGCCAGGTGGGCACTATTTTTTGGGAAATTCAATTTTTCTCTGTCTTACCGTCCTGGGTCACGCAACATCAAGCCTGACGCCCTGTCTCGTGTTCATTCTGCTGTTGATACTGGTAGTAACCCTGAACCCATCTTGCCTCCTACCTGCAGTATTGCGGCCATCACATGTGACATCGAAGGGATTGTTAGACAGGCTCAACATCATCAAGCTGACCCTGGGAGGGGTCCTCCTAACCGGTTGTTTGTCCCTGAGTCTGCTCGCTCCCAGGTACTTCAGTGGGCTCACTCGTCTCCCCTTACCTGTCACCCTGGAGTTACGCGGACCCTTGACTTTGTGCGACGGAAGTTCTGGTGGCCCAGGATGGAGGCGGACACTCGAGCCTTCATTGCTGCTTGTACGGTATGTGCACGAAGTAAGAACTCCACCCAGGCCAGCGCTGGTCATCTACGACCTCTGCCAATACCCAGCCGGCCCTGGTCGCACATTGCTATGGATTTTGTCACTGGACTTCCCCCCTCGTCTGGAAAGACTGTCATTCTTACTGTGATTGATCGTTTTTCTAAGTTCGCTCATTTTTTGGCCCTACCTAAACTGCCCACTGCCAGAGAGACGGCTGATATTTTGGTTGAACATGTGTTCCGCTCTCATGGTCTACCCACTGATATTGTCTCTGACAGGGGTCCCCAGTTTGTCTCCCAGGTATGGAAAGCTTTCTGTAAAGCTTTGGGCATCACATCCAGCCTGTCCTCTGGATATCACCCCCAGACCAACGGGCAAGCCGAGAGAGCGAACCAGGAGATGGAGACCGCTCTCCGCTGTGTCACAGGGTCTAACCCTGGGTCATGGAGCTCCATGCTCCCCTGGGTGGAATATGCTCATAACACCTTGACTAACGCTTCCTCTGGTTTGTCTCCCTTTCTGTGTGCTCTGGGTTATCAACCTCCCCTGTTCCCTTCTCAAGAGAGGGAACTGGCGGTTCCCTCGGTGCAGTCCCACATGCGCCGCTGCTTCAAGGTCTGGAGGAAGGCCAGGGTAGCTCTGTCCCGAGCTTCGTCGTACATGCAGAGGCAAGCCAACCGTCACCGGTCCCAGGCTCCCGGTTACTCTCCTGGTCAAGAGGTATGGCTTAAGTCACGTGATCTTCCATTGAAAGTGGAGTCTAAGAAGATGGCGCCGCGTTTTATAGGACCGTTCAATATACTGTCTATTGTTAACCCCTGCGCAGTTAAGCTACAGCTTCCTGCCTCCCTACGGGTTCATTCCACTTTTCATGTTTCCCAGATTAAGCCTGTGTCGGTTAGCCCTCTGTGCCCGCCCTCTCGTCCCCCTCCTCCGCCCAGGATCATGGGTGGGGGTCCTGTCTACACTGTCCGGCGACTTCTGGATGTTCGCCGCCGGGGTCGTGGTTTCCAGTACCTGGTGGATTGGGAGGGTTATGGTCCTGAGGAACGTTCCTGGGTGCCCAGGAGCTTCATTGTGGATCCTGCTCTGGTCCGTGAATTTCATAGGTTACATCCCGATAAACCCTGTCGGCCGCCAGGTGGCGTCCGTAGAGGGGGGGGGGGGGGTACTGTTAGGCCTACTGCTGCTAGGTAGCTCACTCTCTGCTCTCCCCCTCCCCTCTGTCTGTCCTTGATTGCAGGAGTGAAGTCTGGTGTGCGGGAGTCAGGGTTCCAGCTGCAGCTCATTCACCATATCACCTCAGCCTTTAAGACCCGGTCAAACTTGCCACGCATCGTCAGATCATAGTCAAGACGACCATGTTAGTTTCGCTGTTGACTCAACCTGCTTGTTTTCGCCCTTTGTGTTTTTGGCCTGTTCTAGTTACTTTTCTCCTGTGCCACAGATTATTGGAACCTGACTCCTGCCTCCGCTTCACTCCTGCCACCACCATCCTGCTTTCCACTACCGGACCTCCCTTTTGGACTCACCACGGACACTAGGACATTACGGTACCACACCTGCTCTGAACCTGGATCTGTTACCCTCCCTGTAAACCTGGACTTGCTCTTCCCCTATTATTGGAAACCTGGACAAATGGAACTCTGTAAATAAACCTGTTAAACCTTCTCTGGCTCGGTGTAGTTGTCTGCATTTGGGTTCAAATCCAGTTAAATCATGACAATAGGACCACTTTAAGCCATACACTCCACAGAGCTGGGCTTTATGGAAGAGAGGCCAGAAAAAAGCCATTGCTTAAAGAACAAAGCCATGTGGGAGACTCCTCAAACATGTGGAAGAAGGTACTCTGGTCAGATGAGACTAAAATGTAGCTTTTTGGCCATCAAGGAATACACTAAGTCTGGCGCAAACCCAACACCTCTCATCACCGCGAGAACACCATCCCCACAGTGAAGCATGATGGGGGCAGCAGGGACTGGGAAACTGGTCAGAATTGAAGGAATGATGGATGGCGC
Organism: Coregonus lavaretus; assembly: GCF_964263955.1. Classification (NCBI taxonomy): domain Eukaryota; kingdom Metazoa; phylum Chordata; class Actinopteri; order Salmoniformes; family Salmonidae; genus Coregonus; species Coregonus lavaretus. The sequence continues at coordinate 18,139,688 of NC_140018.1, read as the reverse complement.
AAAATACAGGGAATTTCTTGAGGGAAACCTGTTTTAGACTTCCAGAAATTTGAGACTGGGACGTAGGTTCACCTTCCAGCAGGACAATGACACTAAGCATACTGCTAAAGCGACACTCGAGTGGTTTAAGGGGAAACATTTAAATGTCTAGGAATGGCCTAGTCAAAGCCCAGACCTCAATCCAATTGAGAATCTGTGGTATGACTTAAAGATTGCTGTACACCAGTGGAACCCATCCAACTTGAAGGAACTGGAGCAGTTTTTCCTTGAAGAATGGGCAAAAATCCCTGTGGCTAGATGTGCCAAGCTTGTAGAGATAAACCCCAAGAGACTTGCAGCTGTAATTGCTGCAAAAGGTGGCTCTACAAAGTATTGACTTTGGGGGGGGGGGGGGTGAATAGTTATGCACGCTCAAGTTTTGTTTTTTTGTCTTATTTGTTGTTTCATTAAAAAAATGATTCTGCATCTTCAAAGTGGTAGGCATGTTGTGTAAATCAAATTATACAAACCCCCAAAATTTTTATTCCACGTTGTAAGGCAACAAAATCGGAAAAATGCCAAGGGGGGTGAATACTTTCGCAAGCCACTGTATTCCTTGAAAGTTACCAAAATTATTGTAGTTGACTGGTAAACTTAGAAAGTTTCCAATTCTATACCCTCCCTTTGCAACCCTAATTTTGCAGATTGTGTATAAGTGTGTGTAGTGTGTGCATGAGTTTTCCAATTGAGTATATGTGTATTTACACAGATCTTTGTGTGATATGTGAGCGTATGAGCAGTGTGTGGTGTGTATTCTCTTTCAGGCCACTAATTTACCCTGTCTGTGTTAGCATAGCTCGTTGCGGTGTGACTGAGGATACCGCCTGGCGGTGAAACCCTACACCCTCCCAGGGAGCGAGCTTTCCCCAAACCCTGACAGACTGCTTTACGAGGTGTAGAGTCGTGCTAGGTGGGCATATTCACTGGGGAGTTTGCTGAACGTGACACTATACACCCCAAATAAGCCCTAACTACTTTAATTTATACAGAGCAATTTAGAAAAAAGCTGGAGCTGCTGTTTTTCTTAGAGGAGGAAGCTGTGGGTATGATACTACAGAAATAAATCAAAGAAAGAAAGAGGCTAAGAAAGAGGCAAAGACAAGGCGGAACTCTGACCCTGTTGGAGGGTTATTTATGTGGACAGGGTGAGGGGTCACAGCAGGGTTATGAGGAGATTGATATCTGGTGTTGACAGAAAGCTTTGACACCCAGTCCAGAACTGTGGTGTTGGCGTGATGATGGAGAGTTGTGCTTGTAGCATCCTTAACCTTGTCTGTTCAAGATGCATTGGCTGAGGTGGGACAATGTTGGATGTTTTGAGTCAGAGTACTGTAGTTCTGCAGTGTTGCTACATCATTGATGTGTATGTCATTTCAAGGAAAAGGGATACAGTATCTTTCACGTCGCACGCTCCAATTCTTACGCATTTAATTAGTGTCACTTCCTCTCCCACAGTCTGCCTGCCCATATTTCACAACCTTTCTTTCTGCATCCATTCTGCCTCTCTCACTCCCTGTTCCCTCTCTCTTTCAGTCTATCAGACAATTTCCAAAGTTACGCTGCCTCTATCAGTTTGCCTTGTGTATCTCTCTTGTTTAACCCCCATCTTACCCATATTTCTCCATCTTCCCACCAGCTCACTTTCTCCCTATTACACAACTTTCTCTGCCCCTTCTATCAGTCGCTCTCTCCCTGTCTCTCTCTCACTGAATGACTGATTGTCCTCTTCAGTTCCTCTGTCTGGCTGCCAGACACCGGCGACATATAATCAACTCTCTCTCCCTCAGAGTAGGGTTGTAAATCTGAGAGAGCGAGGGAGAGAGAGCGCTGTTGTGTCTTATCTCCCCTTTATCAGCCGTCTCTGGTGTTGACTACTCAGACATGCTTTTAACGAAAGCACCCTCGTACAGAACACAGTCTGAGTATGTGTGGTCTACTGGGAAACTTTAGGATTAGTTGATGGGTCATTTATAACAAAACCTTTTGATATTGCCAATCATTTCGATGACTGTTTCACTAGTAAAGTGGAAAAACTCAGAAGTGAAATCACAACATTGAACAGTGAGTGAACCATCATATTTTTCTATAAAAGATCTGATAATGAAAGAGAAGGATTGCTCTTTTGAATTTGGTCAATGCAAGCTTCTCTAACATCAGAAATGTATAGTGCGGTGTCCTTCAGGGCAGTTGCCTTGGGACATTACTAATTTGCCACTGGTCTTACACAAAGCTAGAATTACTATGTATGCAGATGATTCCACACTCTACATGTTAGTGCCCAAAGCCAGTGAGCTCACTGATATTCTAAATAAGGAGTTACAGTCAGTATCAGAATGGGTGATTAATAATAAACTATTAACTAAAAGCATTGTATTTGGTTCAAAACATTCTCAAAGACCTAAACCTCAACTGGAGTTGTACATAAAGGGTGATGGGGAGGGGTATGTCTGTTATAAAAATATGTTCTGTGTTTTTGACACAAAAATCAACTGTACTAGTTGTTCAGGCTCTGGTCTTGTCCCATCTTGATTACTGTCCGGTAATATGGTCAAGTGCAGCAAAGAAAGCTAGCAAAGCTGAAGCACGCCTTGCCCTTACCTGCACATACAGAACTAACATCAACAACATGCATGCCAGTCTTTCCTGGTGGAGGGTTGACAAAAGATTAACTGCTTCTCTTTAAGTTTTTATGAGAGATATTACTGTGATGAAAATTCCAGATTGTCTGCATAATCAAATAACATTCAGCTCAGACACCCATACATACCCCATAACACTGTCACGGTCAGACCAAGGCGCAGTGTGGTATGCATACATATTTATTAATAAAGATAAACACTTGACAAAACAACAAAAGCAACGTAACGTGAAGTCCTATGGGCTATACTCACAACAAGCCTAACAGAAACACGAGTCAAGATCCCACAACTAAGGTAGGCAACCAGGCTACTTAAGTATGATCCCCAATCAGAGACAACGAGCAACAGCTGCCTCTGATTGGGAATCACACCCGGCCAAACATAGAAAGATCAACCTAGATCTACAACATAGAAATACACTAACATAGATCTCAACAGAAAACTCACACCCTGACCCAACCAACAAGAGTTCTCTCGATCAGGGCGTGACAAAGACATGCCCCCAGGGGTCTCTTCACACCCCATAAGACATGCCCCCAGGGGTCTCTTCACAGTCCCAAGTCCAAAATGAATTCACAGCAAGGCACAGTTTTATTTAGAGCCATGATCACATGGAATTCCCTTAAATCAGTAATTACTCAAGCAAACAGAAAAATTACCTTTAAAAAACGGTTTAAAAAACATCTCATGGAACGGCGGGGACTGTGAGGGGACACACACACAAACACACTCACACACAGACACACTAACACACACATTATTTTTGTTGATGTATTGTTTGTATAATTTTTTTGTTGCATTGTTTGTATATTCTTGTATTTTAAATTTGTGTAACTTTCCTTGTCTATCAGTGTATCAGTGTTTTGTTACTTGTCATGTTTTTTGTGGACCCCAGGAAGAGTAGCAGCTGCTTCTGCAAAAGCTAATGGGGATCCAAATAAACAAATAATAAACAAATAATAAGCCCCATTCAATACCAAACTTCAAACCAGCTAAACAATTCCCAGTTAGCACATAATGTTTTGAGAACCATATGTTTCTTACAGCTTGGTGAGAGTGTGGTTGTCCTATGGTTATTTTGCATACAACCTTCCCACAACTTTCTGGGAATGGTGCAGGATAGTTGCTTGGCTTTGGAACATTCTCAGCCCATTTAAGGAACTTGACAAGTTTTCTTACTATTTCGTTACTTTAACAGAACGTTTCCTAAAAGTTCAAACATGGTTAAGTTTAATTTCAATTTTGGTCATGTTCTAGGAACGTTCTCCAACTGGTTTGGCATTGGGAATGTTCTCAAATAGTTCAGAGAACGTTAAGAAACAGTGTTCTTCTGTGGGAATTTCAGTACTTCAGCATAAGGTTTCCTGCAGGTTTCCTCATGGTTCTATTTAAAGTATTGTTCTCAAATTGTTCTGTGAACGTTAAGAAAAGATTAAACACATTGAAACACGTTTCTGATAAGACTTCAGTTCATCTTGGGCACATATTTTATGTGGTTGAAATACTGTCTGCTTACATAATAGTGTCAAAGATAACACATTACACGCACATTTGCATTTTCTCAAGAGATGCTGAAAGAAATAAATCATATTTCTCCACTCCTGTTTCCGAGCAAGAATGAATAATTCTGCAGGAGTTCATATTATATTACGCTATATGTGAGAGGTTACAGGCCTACAGTCAGTGTCCATATTTCAGTTACTATTCCATTTAACCCATATGAATTTAAATTAGGAATATTCTGTTCATTCATGGATACAGGGATACTCGTGAGCGCCGCGGGATATCAAACGTACATGTGAACAGCTTATCCCGAATAAGACCTTAAGCAGGATATGAGCTACTATCCGGAATACTGTGCTCATGTAAATCTGGTCACTGACACATTCCACTGAGTCACAGAGCAGAGAGACGGTGAGCTTAGCCACAGAACTCTTCTGATTCATTTGTATCACTGAGATAATAGTCTACGAATTGAACTTGTTTTGTCTGTTCAAGGTGTGTTTGTATGAGAATGTACAGTATGTGTGTGTGAATACACTCAAACAAAACTCAGGAACTGGGGATGGATCAGGAACACCTTCAGAAAACCACCCACCAACACGACCAGGCAAACTCTTTCCTGGAACCAACAGGGAAAAGGGAAACCAGGAAGACCCTGGAACAGCTGGAGAAGGTCTGTGGAGGCAGAACTTATACTGAACAAAAAAATAAATGCCACATGCAACAATTTCACCGATTTTACTGAGTTACAATTCATATAAGGAAATCAGTCAATTTAAATGAATAAATTAGGCTCTAATCCATGGATTTCACATGACTGGGAATACAGATATGCATCTGTTGGTCACAGATACCTTTAAAAAAAGGTAGGGCGTGGATCAGAAAATCAGTCAGTATCTGGTGTGACCACCATTTGCCTCATGCAGCGGCTCATCTCCTTCGCATAGAGTTGATCAGGCTGTTAATTGTGGCCTGTGGAATGTTGTCCCACTCCTCTTCAATGTCTGTGCGAAGTTGCTGGATATTGGCGGGAACTAGAATACGCTATTGTACACATCGATTCAGAGCATCCCAAACTTGCTCAATGGGTGACTGTCAGGTGAGTATGCAGGCCATGGAAGAACTAGGACATTTTCAACTTCCAGGAATTGTGTACAGATCCTTGCGACATGAGGCCGTGCATTCTGATGCTGAAACATGAGGTGATGGCGGCGGATGAATGGCACGACAATGTGCCTCAGGATCTTGTCACGGTATCTCTGTGCATTCAAATTGACATCAATAAAATGCTATTATGTTTGTTGTCCATAGCTTATGCCTGCCTGCCCATACCATAACCCCACCGCCACCATGGGGCACTCTGTTCACAACATTGACATTAGCAAACCGCTCGCTCACATGACGCCATACACGTGGTCTCTAAATTCTCTAAAACTACATTGGAGGTGGCTTATAGTAGAGAAATTAACATTAAATTCTCTGGCAACAGCTCTGGTGGACATTCCTGCAGTCAGCATACCAACTTCACGCTCCCTCAAAACTTGAGATGTGTGGCATTGTGTTGTGTGAGAAAACTTCACATTTTAGAGTGGCTTTTTATTGTCCCCAGCACAAGGTGGACCTGTGTAATGATCATGCTGTTTAATCAGCTTCTTGATATGTGACCGACCAGCTCGATTCGGTCTTATGTATTTAAATTTGAAATTGTGTTTTTTACATTGGATAAAAGTAGAGACTAGAAAATTGTATATCATACACTGCAGTTGAGGAACAATGGGAAAGTAATTATGCTTTGAAAGTTGATACACTTGTAACCTCACTTTTGAGAAAATGGCCATTGAATGTTTTGGTAAACAGCTGGAAATCAGTCAATTGAAATAAATAAATTAGGCCCTAATCCATGGATTTCACATGACTGGGAATACAGATATGCATCTGTTGGTCACAGAAACCTTTAAAAAAAGGCACAGACGAAGATGGCAGCCTCGCGACTAGCTCTTTGGAAATTTTGCGGTATTTTTTATGTATTATTTTTTACATTATTAGCTCAAAAAGTGTTTTGTATCATTACATACAGCCGGGAAAAACGATTGGATATCAGAGCGGCGGTAACTCACCAGCATTACGACCAGGAATACGACTTTCCCGAAGCAGATCCTTTGTTTGCTCTCCCCAGGGCAATTGACTGATTCCAGCGGCTGACCCAAAACATCGCCAGCGGAGCAGAGGCACTCGGAGCGGCCTGCTGGGTCGACTTAGGAGGCACGCACACCACCCACTGCTTCCAAGTATATTACTCGCTAATGTTCAGTCTTTGGATAAGAAGATCGATGAGCTCAGGGCAAGGATTTATTTCCAGAGAGACATCAAGGCCTGTAACATACTTTGTTTCACGGAAACATGGCTCTCTGGGGATATTCTGTCGAAATCGGTCCAGCCAGATGGGTTCTCAGTTCATCGCGCAGACAGAAATAAATATCTCTCCGGGAAGCAGAAGGGCGGAGGTGTGTGTTTCATGATTAAAGACTCATGGTGTAATTGTAGGAATACAGGAACTCAAGTCCTTTTGTTCACCCGACTTAGAATACCTCACAATCAAATGCCGACCGTATTATCTCCCAATATATTTTTTGGGGGTTATAGTCACAGCCGTGTATATCCCCCCTCAAGCCTATACCACGACAGCCCTCAAAGAACTTCACTGAAATTTATGCAAACTGGAAACCACAGTAGCCGGGGATTTTAACAAAGCAAATTTGAGGACTAGGCTGCCGAAGTTCTATCAATATATATTGACGGTTGTACTCGGGCTGCTAAAACCCTCGACCATTGCTATTCGAACTTCCGGGGTGGCTACAAGGCCCTCCCCCACAAGGGTGTGTGCTCAGCCCCCTCCTGTACTCCCTGTTCACCCATGACTGCGTAGCCACGCATGCCTCCAACTCAATCATCAAGTTTGCAGACGACACAACAGTAGTAGGCTTGATTACCAACGATGAGAAAGCCTACAAGGAGGAGATGAGGTTGTCAGGAAAATAACCTCTCACTCAACATCAAAAAAACAAAGGAGATGATCATGGACTTCAGGAAACAGCAGAGGGAGTACCCCCCTATCCACATCAATGGGACAGCAGTGGAGAAGGTGGAAAGTTTTAAGTTCCTCTGCGTACATGTCACTGACAAACTGAAATGGTCCACCCCACACAGACAGTGTGGTGAAGAAGGCGCAACAGAGGCTTTTCAACCTCAGGAGGCTGAAGAAATTTGGCCTGTCACCTAAAACCCTCACAAATGTTTATAGATGCACAATTGAGAGCATCCTGTCGGGTTGTATCACCGCCTGGTACGGCAACTGCGCAGCCCACAACCGCAGGGCTCTCCAGAGGGTGGTGAAGTCTGCACAAAGCATCACCGGGGGCAGACTACCTGCCCTCCAGGACACCTACAGTACCCGATGTCACAGGAAGGCCAAAAAGATAATCAAGGACAACTACCACCCGAGCCACTGCCTGTTCACCCCACTATCGTCCAGAAGGTGAAGACAGTACAGGTGCATCAAAGCTGGGACCGAGAGACTGAAAAACAGCTTCTATCTCAAGGCCATCAGACTTTAATAAATGGAACACTAGTCGCTTTAATAACGCCACTTTAATGTTTACATATCTTGCATTACGCATCTCATATGTATATACTGTTTTCTATACTATCTATTGCATCTTAGACTATGCCACTCTGATAATGATAATGACATTGCTCATCCATATATTTATATATTCTTCTTCCATTCCTTTACTTAGATTTGTGTGTATTAGGTTTTTGTTGTAGAACTGTTAGATATTACTTGCTAAATATTGCTGCACTGTCGGAACTAGAAGCACAAGCATTTCACTACATTCGCAATAACATCTGCTAACCATGTGTACGTGACCAATAAATTAGATGTTTTATTTGAGAGATGGAGGGAGGGAGAGGACGGAGGACTGCAGACAGAGCTTGAAGAGAGGGAGGAGGACAAGTTGAGATGCACGCATCCACACGGAGAGAGTGGGCGATGGAGAGTTGATCAAAGGTGGAAACTATGCAGACGTTTTCACAAACTACTCATCTGTCATCACCCCTACAGCTACTGCATAACCAGGGGTGCCTAGAGCGAGAGGGAGAGAAAAAGAGAGAGAGAGAGAGAGAGAGAGAGAGAGAGAAAGAGAGAGCGAGAAGGAGGTGGGGTAATGCGTTTTATATAAGCTATGATGATGAGTTAATAAGAGCAACTTTTGTGATGACGTTATGAGGCTATGTGGTTTCCTCAGCATTGAGACTGACCATAGTGCACTGTAGAATTATAAGACCGCAACTATAGCCTAATTGTGACCAATGTGTGGTCATGCAGGGAAGTCATTGAGAGTGACATCAATCCACTAGAGAACTGACATTCTGGGACACTTACTAAGTAAAATGTAGCTACAATCGACAGTCACACAAAGCTAAAATACTATATACAGTGGGGAGAACAAGTATTTGATACACTGCCAATTTTGCAGGTTTTCCTACTTACAAAGCATGTAGAGGTCTGTAATTTTTATCATAGCTACACTTCAACTGTGAGAGACGGAATCTCTACATGCTTTGTAAGTAGGAAAACCTGCAAAATCGGCAGTGTATCAAATACTTGTTCTCCCCACTGTATATATATATATATATATATATATATATATATATATATATATATATATATATATGCGATAGAGCAGGCCTAACGATTGCATAATAGCCATCTTGGAGTGGCGTAGAATTCACACACACACACACATTCCCTCTGTGATTTCTGTACTGTCTGAGTGAGTTAGATTTGATCTGATTCATGTTCTGATACTATAGAGTCATATACAGTATGTCCCACAGGGACCTCTTTGAGAGGATGCCATCAACAATACATCCACCAGACAGTGTGTCTGTGTGTGGATAAAAATAACTGTGAAGGACCTCGGCGTTACTCTGGACCCTGATCTTTCTTTTGACAAACATGTCAACAATATTTCAAGGGCAGCTTTTTTCCATCTTCGTAACATTGCATAAAGCAGAATATCTTCGTCCAAAAAGGATGCAGAAAAGCTAATCCATGCTTTTGTCTCTTCTAGACTACTGCAATGCTCTACTCTCTGGCTACCCAGATAAAGCACTAAATAAACTTCAGCTAGTGCTAAATACGGTGCTAGAATCTTGTCTAGAAACCAAAACATACATCATATTACTCTACACTGGCTTCCCGGTAAGGCTAGGGCTGATTTCAAGGTTTTAAATCAAAACAAATCATCAAATCAAATGTTATTTGTCACATGCGCTGAATACAACAGGTGTAGACCTTACCGTGAAATGCTTACTTACAAGCCCTTAATCCAACAATGCAGTTTTAAGAAAAATAAGGGTTAAGAAAATATATATTAAATAAACTAAAATAAAAAATAAAAAAAGTAACAATAAAATAACAGTAAGGATGTCAATGTGCGGGGGTAAAATCTTTTAAATAAAAAAATATAATAATAATAATAACAAATATAATAATAATAACAAAACGATAAAAATAATTTACTAAAATATACACTGCTCAAAAAAATGAAGGGAACACTTAAACAACACAATGTAACTCCAAGTCAATCACACTTCTGTGAAATCAAACTGTCCACTTAGGAAGCAACACTGATTGACAATAAATGTCACATGCTGTTGTGCAAATGGAATAGACAACAGGTGGAAATTATAGGCAACTAACAAGACACCCCCAATAAAGGAGTGGTTCTGCAGGTGGTGACCACAGACCACTTCTCAGTTCCTATGCTTCCTGGCTGATGTTTTGGTCACTTTTGAATGCTGGCGGTGCTTTCAATCTAGTGGTAGCATGAGACGGAGTCTACAACCCACACAAGTGGCTCAGGTAGTGCAGCTCATCCAGGATGGCACATCAATGCGAGCTGTGGCAAGAAGGTTTGCTGTGTCTGTCAGCGTAGTGTCCAGAGCATGGAGGCGCTACCAGGAGACAGGCCAGTACATCAGGAGACGTGGAGGAGGCCGTAGGAGGGCAACAACCCAGCAGCAGGACCGCTACCTCCGCCTTTGTGCAAGGAGGAGCAGGAGGTGCACTGCCAGAGCCCTGCAAAATGACCTCCAGCAGGCCACAAATGTGCATGTGTCTGCTCAAACGTTCAGAAACAGACTCCATGAGGGTGGTATGAGGGCCCGACTTCCACAGGTGGGGGTTGTGCTTACAGCCCAACACCGTGCAGGACGTTTGGCATTTGCCAGAGAACACCAAGATTGGCAAATTCGCCACTGCGCCCTGTGCTCTTCACAGATGAAAGCAGGTTCACACTGAGCACATGTGACAGACGTGACAGAGTCTTGAGACGTCGTGGAGAACGTTCTGCTGCCTGCAACATCCTCCAGCATGGTGTGGGGTGGCATTTCTTTGGGGGGGGGGCGCACAGCCCTCCATGTGCTCGCCAGAGGTAGCCTGACTGCCATTAGGTACCGAGATGAGATCCTCAGACCCCTTGTGAGACCATATGCTGGTGCGGTTGGCCCTGGGTTCCTCCTAATGCAAGACAATGCTAGACCTCATGTGGCTGGAGTGTGTCAGCAGTTCCTGCAAGAGGAAGGCATTGATGCTATGGACTGGCCTGCCCGTTCCCCAGACCTGAAACCAATTGAGCACATCTGGGACATCATGTCTCGCTCCATCCACCAACGCCACGTTGCACCACAGACTGTCCAGGAGTTGGCGAATGCTTTAGTCCAGGTCTGGGAGGAGATCCCTCAGGAGACCATCTGCCACCTCATCAGGAGCATGCCCAGGCGTTGTAGGGAGGTCATACAGGCACGTGGAGGCCACACACACTACTGAGCCTCATTTTCACTTGTTTTATGGACATTACATCAAAGTTGGATCAGCCTGTAGTGTGGTTTTCCACTTTAATTTTGAGGGTGACTCCAAATCCAGACCTCCATGGGTTGATAAATTTGATTTCCATTGATAATTTTTGTGTGATTTTGTTGTCAGCACATTCAACTATGTAAAGAAAAAAGTATTTAATAAGATTATTTCATTCATTCAGATCTAGGATGTGTTATTTTAGTGTTCCCTTTATTTTTTTGAGCAGTGTATATAAAAAAGAATAAAAGGGGGGCCAACGCTAATAGTCCGGGTAGACATGTAATTAGATGATCAGCAGTCTTATGGCTTGGGGGTAGAAGCTGTTAAGAAGCCTTTTGGACCTAGACTTGGCACTCCGGTACTGCTTGCCGTGCGGTAGCAGAGAGAACAGTTTATGACTAGGGTGGCTGGAGTCTTTGGCAATTTTTATGGGCCTTCCTCTGACACCGCCTGGTATAGAGGTCCTGGATGGCAGGAAGCTTGGCCCCAGTGATGTACTGGGCTGTATGCACTACCCTCTGTAGTGCCAAGCAGTTGCCATACCAGGCGGTGATTCAACCAGTCAGGATGCTCACCATGGTGCAGCTGTATAACTTTTTGAGGATCTGAGGACCCATGCCAAATCTTTTCAGTCTCCTGAGGCGGAATAGGCATTGTCGTGCACTCTTCACGACTGTCTTGGTGTGTTTGAACCATGATAGTTTGTTGGTGATGTGGACACCAAGGAACTTGAAGCTCTCATCCTGCTCCTCTACAGCCCTGTCGATGAGAATGGGAGCCTGGATTCGAACCAGGATCTCTAGTGGCACAGACCACTGCGCCACTCGGGAGGCTGATATAATAGACAGAAGAAAATAGCCTTTTGTTCTAAAAAAAAGGGCAAAGATTTTTGCTAATGCACTTCACAACCAAAACGACTATCAGAGGCCTCATGATGGCGTATCCTTTTCTTAGGAGTCGAGGGAGACTCTTGCAACAACGGAGGAGGTGTCACAAGGGTACTTTTGTCTCATGACACACTTTTATTACATTTACATTTACATTTACGTCATTTAGCAGACGCTCTTATCCAGAGCGACTTACAAATAGGTGCATTCACCTTATAGCCAGTGGGATAACCACTTTACAATGTTTTTTGGGGGTAAGGGGGGGGGTAGAAGGATTACTTTATCCTATCCCAGGTATTCCTTAAAGAGGTGGGGTTTCAAATGTCTCCGGAAGGTGGTGAGTGACTCCGCTGTCCTGGCGTCATGAGGGAGCTTGTTCCACCATTGAGGTGCCAGAGCAGCGAACAGTTTTGACTGGGCTGAGCGGGAACTATGCTTCCGCAGAGGTAGGGGAGCCAGCAGGCCAGAGGTGGATGAACGCAATGCCCTAGTTTGGGTGTAGGGACTGATCAGAGCCTGAAGGTACGGAGGTGCCATTCCCCTCACAGCTCCGTAGGCAAGCACCATGGTCTTGTAGCAGATGCGAGCTTCAACTGGAAGCCAGTGGAGTGTGCGGAGGAGCGGGGTGACGTGAGAGAACTTGGGAAGGTTGAACACCAGACGGGCTGCGGCATTCTGGATGAGTTGTAGGGGTTTAATGGCACAGGCAGGGAGCCCAGCCAACAGCGAGTTGCAGTAATCCAGACGGGAGATGACAAGTGCCTGGATTAGGACCTTTGCCGCTTCCTGTGTAAGGCAGGGTCGTACTCTCCGAATGTTGTAGAGCATGAACCTACAGGATCGGGTCACCGCCTTGATGTTAGCGGAGAACGACAGGGTGTTGTCCAGGGTCACGCCAAGGCTCTTCGCACTCTGGGAGGAGGACACAACGGAGTTGTCAACCGTGATGGCGAGATCATGGAACAGGCAGTCCTTCCCCGGGAGGAAGAGCAGCTCCGTCTTGCCAAGGTTCAGCTTGAGGTGGTGATCCGTCATCCATACTGATATGTCTGCCAGACATGCAGAGATGCGATTCGCCACCTGGTTATCAGAAGGGGGAAAGGAGAAGATTAGTTGTGTGTCGTCAGCGTAGCAATGATAGGAGAGGCCATGTGAGGAAATGACAGAGCCAAGTGACTTGGTGTATAGCGAGAATAGGAGAGGGCCTAGAACTGAGCCCTGGGGGACACCAGTGGTGAGAGCACGTGGTGCGGAGACAGCTTCTCGCCACGCCACTTGGTAGGAGCGACCGGTCAGGTAGGACGCAATCCAAGAGTGAGCCGTGCCGGAGATGCCCAGCTCGGAGAGGGTGGAGAGGAGGATCTGATGGTTCACAGTATGAAAGGCAGCAGACAGGTCTAGAAGGACAAGAGCAGAGGAGAGAGAGTTAGCTTTAGCAGTGCGGAGAGCCTCCGTGACACAGAGAAGAGCAGTCTCAGTTGAATGACCAGTCTTGAAACCTGACTGGTTTGGATCAAGAAGGTCATTCTGAGAGAGATAGCAAGAGAGTTGGCTAAAGACGGCACGCTCAATAGTTTTGGAGAGAAAAGAAAGAAGGGATACTGGTCTGTAGTTGTTGACATCAGAGGGATCGAGTGTTCGTTTTTTGAGAAGGGGTGCAACTCTCGCTCTCTTGAAGACGGAAGGGACATAGCCAGCGGTCAAGGATGAGTTGATCAGCGAGGTGAGGTAAGGGAGAAGGTCCCCAGAGATAGTCTGGAGAAGAGAGGAGGGGATAGGGTCAAGCGGGCAGGTTGTTGGGCGGCCTGCCATCACAAGTTGCAAGATTTTATCTGGAGAGAGAGGGGAGAAAGAAGTCAAAGCATAGGGTAGGGCAGTGTGAGCAGGACCAGCAGTGTCATTTGACTTAACAAACGAGGATCGGATGTCGTCAACCTTCTTTTCAAAATGGTTGACGAAGTCATCCACAGAGAGGGAGGGGGGGGGGATTCAGCAGGGAGGAGAATGTGGCAAAGAGCTTCCTAGGGTTAGAGGCAGATGCTTGGAATTTAGAGTGGTAGAAAGTGGCCTTAGCAGCAGAAACAGATGAAGAAAATGTAGAGAGGAGGGAGTGAAAAGATGCCAGGTCCGCAGGGAGTCTAGTTTTCTTCCATTTCCGCTCAGCTGCCCGGAGCTCTGTTCTGTGAGCTCGCAATGAGTCATCAAGCCATGGAGCTGGAGGGAAGGACCGAGCCGGCCGGGAGGATAGGGGACATAGAGAGTCAAAGGATGCAGAAAGGGAGGAGAGGAGGGTTGAGGAGGCAGAATCAGTAGATTGGAGGGAGAAGGATTGAGCAGAGGGAAGAGATGATAGGATGGAAGAGGAGAGAGTAGCGGGAGAGAGAGAGCGAAGGTTGCGACGGCGCATTACCATCTGTGTAGGGGCAGAGTGAGTAGTGTTGGAGGAGAGGGAGATAGAAAAGGATACAAAGTAGTGGTCGGAGACTTGGAGGGGAGTTGCAGTGAGATTAGTAGAACAACAGCATCTAGTAAAGATGAGGTCAAGTGTATTGCCTGCCTTGTGAGTAGGGGGGGACGGTGAGAGGGTGAGGTCAAAAGAGGAGAGGAGTGGAAAGAAGGAGGCAGAGAGAAGTGAGTCAAATGTAGCCGTAGGGAGGTTGAAATCCCCCAGAATTGTGAGGGGTGAGCCATCCTCAGGAAAGGAACTTATCAAGGCGTCAAGCTCATTGATGAACTCTCCAAGGGAACCTGGAGGGCGATAGATGACAAGGATATTAAGCTTAAATGGGCTAGTGACTGTGACAGCATGGAATTCAAATGAGGAGATAGACAGATGGGTTAGGGGAAAAATTGAGAATGACCACTTGGGAGAGATGAGGATTCCTGTGCCACCACCCCTCTGACCAGATGCTCTCGGGGTATGCGAGAACACATGGTCAGACGAGGAGAGAGCAGCAGGAGTAGCAGTGTTTTCAGTGGTAATCCATGTTTTCGTCAGCGCCAAGAAGTCGAGGGACTGGAGGGTAGCATAGGCTGAGATGAACTCTGCCTTGTTGGCAGCAGAACGGCAGTTCCAGAGGCTGCCTGAGACCTGGAACTCCACGTGGGAGGTGCGTGCAGGGACCACCAGGTTAGAGAGGCAGCAGCCACGCGGTGTGAGGCGTTTGTGTAGCCTGTGCGGAGAGGAGAGAACAGGGATAGGCAGAGGCATAGTTGACAGGCTGCAGCAGATGGCTACAATAATGCAGAGGAGATCGGAATGAAATGAACTAAACATCTGGGAAAGGAGAGAGCGGGGCCTCCCTCACCACAACTCCCAAATATAACTCTCCCAACTTCCACCTCAGAAACTATAATTGTTGTAAACTACAGCGGTTCAATGTTTTCTAGGAATAGACTAACTTAGTTTATTCAGCTAGCTAACTAGGTGCAGTATTATTCCGTGAAAATCGTCCGGGCACCTCGTCATAAGACGCCACAGCCAGCTAGCATGCCGGACTCCAACAACACGGTTTAGCGCCAATACTCGGCCACAACAAACCACCAGTGTATCAACACGCAAGCAGATCGTTCGTGTCCGTGTCTAATGTTGTGGGTTAGTCCCGACAGCTTGAGCGAGTCCGTCGTCAACTTATTCAGCCAGTTAGTTAGCTAGAATAGTTAGCAAACTAGCTAGCCATTGCTTTCAGACAAAGAAGAACCCCTCCTTTCACGGCACGATCACACAGAGAGAGCCAAACTAACGTTAACTAGTCACCCATGTCCCGAATTCCTTGAACGACTCGGGGTATCAATATGTAAAAATTCTGAGGTCTTGCATGACAAGCTGTGAAAATAGCAAGTGAACAGTGAAATAAATACTTTTTGGAGGTCACTAAACCATTGCAATCGCATTGCTGGACATGTTATGACATTCACCTTTGCTCCATCTGGTAGGTCTCAGCATCCGTTCATGACCAGGGGATCAGTTTGGCACCCAACTGTGCACTTCATCTAACTGAAAAACAGGGTCAACGATTATCATCATCCCTCAATTATAAACATAGCTCGAGAAGTAACGTAATTCTGTTTGGAAGCTAATTCTATGCTTTACGGATATAGTCTGACTGCCTCCAGATTGGATTAGATTCAAGCCGGTGATGCCGTGACACTATGCAACCAACTGTAACATGATTTGCTATGGCCCTGGGTTGGTTTGAGTTAGTTGCTGCTAGTTTATACACTGTTGTAGTCAGACATAAGTTAGCTAGTACCACCATAGCTGCATCCAATATTTATTTGTGCCCTAGACGCATCCAATATTTATTTGTGCCCTAGACATGGGTTGCACTTCGGAGGCAAATGTGACTGTTTTATCTCAATTACACTAATTTCCATGGAAATATGTTAACATTGCAAAAGTTGGCAAATAATTAGTAGGAAACAACTTTGCCATATTATGATGTCATCAAATTTACTTTAGAGAGATGGCAATGTTACCATTACTGTTACTAGCAAAGTTTGTAAAAAAATAGCTAGCAATGCTAATGTTAACTAGCTGAAAATACGGTGGTCCCCTCAATCTTAGTTAGCTGGCTAAAGTTATACTGCATCTAATGTCAATCTGGCGACATCACAATCATGACAAAAGGTGATGTCACGCCCTGACTCAGGGGACTCTTATATGTTGAGTCAGGGTGTGTGTATTCTTTGTTTGTATATATTCTATGTTGTATATTCTAGTATGTGTGGATCTATGTTGGCCGGTGTGGTTCCCAATCAGAGGCAGCTGTCGCTAATTGTCTCTGATTGGGGACCATACTTAAGCAGCCTATTGGCACAGTCTAGTTGTGGGATCTTGTTCCGGTTAAGGTTTGTTGTGTGTTACCTTAGGAATTCACATGTCGTTGGTTTATTGTTTTGTCGTGTGTTTATTTAGTTTAATAAACATGTACGCCTTGGTCTGACCCGTCATTCAACGAACGTGACAGGTGATCCAAATTATTATTTGCCTTCTTTTGAAACGTCATCGTGTTTCCAAGCTAAATCCAAGTTGTATTGTGGTAGGCTAACGTTATCCAGCTAGCTAGCTAGTTAGGTAGCTAACGTCAGCTATGCTAGTGCTAATAGTGATAATGATGATCAAATATACATAACCAGATGCATAACCAGCAGTCTATGGTCAAGCTACTGGTATACTCACCACAACTGGGGACCAATGAACCCCAACCACCTATCCCGCAGGTTAGTGTCCTTCGGCAGGGCATACAAACCATAGTTGTTTGCTGTGCATCCTGCTGAAAGCATGCGTTGCATGGTCAATCCGTATAGGGCTTTTCAGTCTCAAACGTCTGTGATCCTTTGAACGCGTTGGTTGGAGGCGATGAAACAACGGAGCCCCATTCAATGAAGGGAAGCGGAGGGGCGATTTGCATGTGGAGCTTGGCAAAAGGGGGCATGATTTGTTGACATAATTGTAATCCAAACCCAACCTTCATTTAGCCATTGTGACTCACTGAGGTTCCAAACTCCGTTTTAGACGAGACTGACTTTATGACCAAATTTATCCTAATTATACTTTGTAGTAAATTTGCCACTAGTATAAATGTTTCTGACTCATATCGATGCCACATAGGCCGTTTTCAAAGGGTTTAGTTGGTTTTTAGGGGCAGTCGCTTTGAAGACTACACTGAGGTGACCTCCAAATAACCTCACTGCTCCAGCAACCACCAATCAAAATGCAGGAAATCAACATTCCAATCTCTTAACCTATCATCCAACATAAACTTTCCACTGATTCAAAAGTAACAGAGAAAATTTTTTAATTTTCTCACTTCAGGACATACAACTGCAGTGTTCCACATTTAGGAACGGATGAATGTGGTTCGGAATTAGTGTTTATTCTTGTTTATGAGGTAAAACAGGTCAACAGGATGGAGTAACCTCACATACTGCAGTCAACCACAAGTGGTTTTTAGAGACACCCAATCACAACCAACTCAGCAGGCAGTTTCAACCGACAGCCACTTGTTTTTCTCTCTTCCTTCTGAAAGAAGCTCAGGCTGCATGTGAGAATAAACTCCTGGGGCGAGGATGTGAACCCTTCAACCTATACACATGCACACACACACAACACACAAACGCCACACACACACACAAACGCCACACACATACACACACAATAGCCATAGTAAACTACTGAGGTGAGCAGTATTAAGCTTCTGCTCCTCTACCCTGACCTCCAGATGTGTGTGAAATGCTGATTCGGGCCGCGGTGGTGTGTGAAATAGCCGGTTAACCACATCCCCACAGACTCCTGCTTCCTCTAATGCTAATTAACCATAACATAGTCGTAACTGCAGTTAGGCCTGATGCTAATTAACCACAAGACAGGCATTTAACCATGGCTAATGCTAAGTTAGATGTTTGTCTGATACCAATTTGTACTGGTAAATATGAGGTAACTCTGTCTCTTACAGCACGTACGGTGAGTTAATGTTCCATGGGGTCAAAGATCATGTTCTATGCTGCTGTTACCATGACAATTCTCACACAGAAAGAGAAGAGAACCAACCGCCTTGATGAAACTCTTGCCGGAGAGAGCCAGACAAATTAAGTGAACATGGGAAGAGAGAGAGCGAGAGACGAGGAAAAGAAAGGAAGAAAAGCAAACACAGTCACTCACAGATGGAGGGAGCCCACTGGCCACAGATGTCAATTGAACGTCTATTCCACGTTGGTTCAACGTCATTTCATTGAAATGACGTGGAAACAGCGTTGATTCAACCAGTGTGTGCCCAGTGGGAGAGAACAAAAGAGTGATGTGGAAAAGTCCACTGGGACTTGCTAGTGGTGGGAGAGAGGAGATGGTGGGGGTGGGGTTCTGGGTTTGTGTGTGTGTGTGTGCGTGTGTGTGTGTGTGGCGGGGGGCTGTCATGCCTGCTGCTCCTCTATGAGGGTCTGTAGAGAGTGAGAGAGGTAAGGGATGAGGGAACCTTGTCGACACACAAAAGACAGTGATTATTGTCACCTGGGGCAAGACCGTATGCCAAAACACGTGACAGATAAGAGGTAAGACTCAGAACATACAGTCCCTGTGAGTGTGTGTGTGTGTGAGTGTGTGAGTGTGAAAGCAGAGAAAGAGGTTAGGGAACAACTGGGCCTCAAGAGACAGATATCCTCCTCTGATTAGCTTTCTTTCTCATTCCATTCTCCCATCAATCTAAACCCAATCTCCAAATAAAACACTGCAGCAACAGAATTACGCCATGGCTTGACGCTTTAATTACTCCATGTGCTGCCATATCTTAGCTGTCAGTCAAACTCCTGAAAAATGTCAACTAAAACCTAAGTTTAGGCATCTGGTACCTGCAGAATCGTCACCTCCTGGTGTATTCCATAAAATTATGTGAAGCTCAATCTCTCCCTCTCTTTCTCCCCCCCCTCTCTCTCCCTTCCCCCCTCCCTCCCTCCCTCCGTAGCAGTTGTTGCCTAATTAATGTTTAATGAGGGAAAGTGCCCACAAACGTCAGGCCTAATTCTGAAGTATGACCTGTTAAACAGCTCCTTCTCTCCCTCTTCTGCCTCTCTGCCTCTCTATCTCTCTCCCTTTCTCTCGCTCTAATTTGTAGGAAGAGTCAAGGTCAGGTAGCAGTCAGGTAGCGGAGCCTCAGATCTAATGTAATTTACAGTCTACAGCTTTGCCCTGGGACTAGAGAGAAGGGGAGAGAGAAGAGACAGGAGTCAATGAGGAAGAGGAGGACGAGGAGGAGAACGAGGAGGAGGAGAGGGAGGTGGTGGTAGGGGAGGTATGGGAGGAAGATACAAGAGGAATGGAGATGGGGTTGTAAAGGTGCAGATAGATGGGGGGTGATAAAAGGGTGAGGAGAGAGGGATGAGAGAAGGGTGAGGGGTGACAGTGAGGGCCACTGTAGCTCTGCAGGAGGTTGGGAACCAGTTAACCTTGTTCTCTCTCTCTCTCTCTCTCTCTCTCTCTCTCTCTCTCTCTCTCTCTCTCTCTCTCTCTCTCTCTCTCTCTCTCTCTCTCTCTCTCTCTCTCTCTCTCTCTCTCTCTCTCTCTCTCTCTCTCTCTCTCTCTCTCTCTCTCTCTCTCTCTCTCTCTCTCTCTCTCTCTCTCTCTCTCTCTCTCTCTCTCTCTCTCTCTCTCTCTCCTCAAATCAAACTAAATGGTATTCGTCACATGCGCCGAATACAACAGGTGTAGACCTTACCGTGAAATGCTTACTTACAAGCCCTTAACCAACAATGCAGTTTTCATGTAGCCTGGCGAAAGTAAACCCAGCACAGGACGAAAACTAATTTGGGGTTGTTTATTCTGTCGAAGCTTAAATTGAAAATAGGATAAAGTAGAAGGGAAATCACCGCAAGGTGTAGTCACCATAAAGTAAAGTTCAGTTTAAATTACAATCAAGTGAAATAAATCTGTTAGTAAAGTGCATAAAAACAATCAGAGTACAATAAGTACAAAGTGAAATGCATAAACGGTAGTGGCTTTGCTTTCTATAAAAAAAAACACAAGAAGATACGAAGACCACAATGTTCAGTTAGAATGGACTTTCTAACATTTCAAATATCTGAGTACAAGATGTCCATAAACGACATTGTGCATGAAAAACAAAAAATACATTTTGTCATAAAACAATATAAATACATACAAACACACTGTCCACGTGACTCCCTAACCCCACATGGAACAGTAGATCCTCATCTCACCCATACAACACTGGGGGAAATGTCATATCAACACATAAGTTACAATTCAAAAATGAAACAAAATACAATACCCTGAAGATTTACATGAAATAGAATGTCATTCTGATAATTACTCACGCTTCAAATAATGTTATTATCAATTCCACAACATGGTTCTGAGAGCACTGGTATTCAGCTAGCAAGAAGCTAACATTCTCATGTCAATTTTGAAAGTATCAACAGGTTAACATGATCACCTGGCATAAATATTACAAAACAAACTCTGCAGATGATGCAAAATATGATATATTCAGGTACAAGAGTAAGATAAAAAGTATTATTTATTAAATTAATGTTGGACCCCACAATGGATTTCAACAGCTCTCCAGTGTAATTGCTTGCTCTCCAGTGTAATTGCTTGCTCTCACTCTTACACACTGCGCATGCGCAATCCCATAACTGTTTGTACACATTATTTAAGGGTCTCTTAAAGGGACAGTAACATCTAGTGGATATACATATTTTTACCACCTGGCTACATTAAGAAAAATAAGAGTTAAGAAAATATTTACTAAATAAATTAAAGTAAAAAAATTTAAGAGTAACAATAAAATAACAATAACAAGGCTATATACATGGGGTACCGGTACCGAGTCAATGTGCGGGGGTACAGGTTAGTCAAGGTAATTGAGGTAATATGTACATGTAAGTAGTGATAAAGTGACTATGCATAGATAATAAACAGCGAGTAGCAGCAGCGTAAAAAAAGTCAATGCAAATAGTCCAGGTAGCCATTTGATAAGCTGTTCAGCAGTCTTATAGCTTGGGGGTAGAAGCTGTTAAGAAGCATTTTGGACCTAGACTTGGCACTCTGGTACTGCTTGCCGTGCGGTAGCAGAGAGAACAGTCTATGACTAGGGTGGCTGGAGTCTTTGGCAATTTTTATGGGCCTTCCTCTGACACCGCCTGGTATAGAGGTCCTGGATTGCAGGATGCTTGGCCCAAGTGGTGTACTGGCCTGTACGCATTACCCGCTGTAGTGCCTTGCGGACGGAGGCCGAGCAGTTGCCATACCAGGCGGTGATCCAATCAGTCAGGATGATCTCGATGGTGTGTTTGGACTATGATAGTTTGTTGGGGATGTGGACACCAAGGAACTTGAAGCTCTCTCAACCTTCTCCACTACAGCCCTGTCGATGAGAATGGGGGCGTGCTCTGCCCTCCTTTTCCTGTAGTCCACGATCATCTCCTTTCTCTTGATCACGTTGAGGGAGAGGTTGGTGTTCTGCCACCACACTGCCAGGTCTCTGACCTCCCTATAGGCTGCCTCATCGTTGTCGGTAATCAGGTCTACCACCGTTGTGTCGTCAGCAAACTTAATGATGGTGTTGGAGTTGTGCTTGCCCACACAGTCATGGGTGAACAGGGAGTAGAGGAGGGGACAAAGCACGCACCCCTGAGGGGCCCCCATGTTGAGGATCAGCGTGGCAGATGTGTGTTGCCTACTGTTACCACCTAGGGGTGGCCCGTCAGGAAGTTCAGGATCCAGTTGCAGAGGGAGGTGTTTAGTCCCAGTGTCCTTAACTTAGTGATGAGCTTTGAGGGCACTATGGTGTTGAACGCTGAGTTGTAGTCAATGAACAGCATTTTCACGTAGGTGTTTCTTTTGTCCAGGTGGGAAAGAGCAGTGTGGAGTGCAATAGAGATTGCATCATATGTGGATCTGTTGGAACAGTATGCAAATTGGAGTGGGTCTAGGGTTTCTGGGATGATGGTGTTGATGTGAGCCATGACCAGCCTTTCAAAGCACTTCATGGATACAGCCGTGAGTGCTATGGGTCGGTAGTCATATAGGCAGGTTGCCTTGGTGTTCTTGGGCACAGGTACTATGGTGGTCTACTTGAAACATGTACAGTGGCTTGCGAAAGTATTCACCCCCCTTGGCATTTTTCCTATTTTGTTGCCTTACAACCTGGAATTAAAATGGATTTTTGGGGGGTTTGTATCATTTGATTTACACAACATGCCTACACCTTTGAAGATGCAAAATATTTTTTATTGTGAAACAAACAAGAAATAAGACAAAAAAACAGAAAACTTGAGCGTGCATAACTATTGCATTACAACCTGTAATTTAAATTGATTTTTATTTGGATTTCATGTAATGGACATACATAAAATAGTCCAAATTGGTGAAGTGAAAATAAATAAATAACTTATTTCAAAAAATTCTACAAAATAAAATTCGGAAAAGTGGTGCGTGCATATGTATTCATCCCCTTTGCTATGAAGCCCCTAAATAAGATCTGGTGCAACCAATTACCTTCAGAAGTCACATAATTAGTTAAACAAAGTCCACCTGTGTGCAATCTAAGTGTCACATAATCTGTCACATGATCTCAGTTTATATACACCTGTTCTGAAAGGCCCCAGAGTCTGCAACACCACTAAGCAAGGGGCACCACCAAGCAAGTGGCACCATGAAGACCAAGGAGCTCTCCAAACAGGTCAGGGACAAAGTTGTGGAGAAGATCAGGGTTGGGTTATAAAAACATATCAGAAACTTTGAACATCCCACGGAGCACCTTTAAATCCATTATTAAAAAATTGAAAGAATATGGCACCACAACAAACCTGCCAAGAGAGGGCCGCCCACCAAAACTCATGGACCAGCCAAGGAGGGCATTAATCAGAGGCAACAAAGAGACCAAAGATAACCCTGAAGGAGCTGCAAAGATCCACAGTGGAGATTGGAGTATCTGTCCATAGGAGCACTTTAAGCCTTACACTCCACAGAGCTGGGCTTTACGGAAGAGTGGCCAGAAAAAATCCATTGCTTAAAGAAAAAGAGACTCCCCAAACATATGAAAGAAGGTACTCTGGTCAGATGAGACTAAAATTGAGCTTTTTGGCCATCAAGGAAAACGCTATGTCTGGCGCAAACCCAACACCTTTCATCACCCTGAGAAAACCATCCCCACAGTGAAGCATGGTGGTGGCAGCATCATGCTGTGGGGATGTTTTTGGCAGGGACTGGGAAACTGGTCAGAATTTAAGGAATGATGGATGGCGCTAAATACAGGGAAATTCTTGAGGGAAACCTGTTTCAGTCCTCCAGAGATTTGAGACTGGGACGGATTTTCACCTTCCAGCAGGACACTCGAGTGGTTTAAGGGGAAACATTTAAATGTCTTGGAATGGCCTAGTCAAGCCCAAACCTCAATCCAATTGAGAATATGTGGTATGACTTAAAGATTGCTGTATATCAGCGGAACCCATCCAACTTGAAGGAGCTGGAGCAGTTCTGCCTTGAAGAATGGGCAAAAATCCCAGTGGCTAGATGTGCCATGCTTATAGAGACATACCCCAAGAGACTTGCAGCTGTAATTGCTGGTAAAGGTGGCTCTACAAAGTACTTTGGGGAGGGTGAATAGTTATGCACGCTCAAGGTTTCTGTTTTTTTGTCTTATTTCTTGTTTGTGGTAGGCATGTTGTGTAAATCAAATGATACAAACCCCCCCAAAATCAATTTTAAATCCAGGTTTTAAGGCAACAAAATAGGAAAAATGCCAAGGGGGGTGAATACTTTCGCAAGCTACTGTATGTACGGTCACTGTGGGGACGACGTCATCGATGCACTTACTGATGAAGCCGGTGACTGATGTGGTATACTCCTCAATACCATCGGATGAATCCCGTAACATACTCCTGCCTGTGCTAGAAAAACTGTCCTGTAACTAGCATCTGCGTCTGACCACTTCTGTATTGAGCGAGTCACTGGTACTTCCTGCTTTAGTTTTTGCTTGTAAGCAGGAATCAGGAGGATAGAATTATGGTCAGATTTGCCAAATGGAGGGCAATGGAGATTTTTATTTTCCTCTGGTTGCACATGTGACATGCTGGTAGAAATGAGGTCAAACTGATTTAAGTTTCCCTGCATTAAAGTCCCCGGCCACTAGGAACTCTGCCTCTGGATGAGCATTTTCTTGTTTGGATATGGCCTTATACAGCTCATTGAGTGCGGTCTTAGTGCCAACATTGGTTTGTGGTGGTAAATAGACAGCTACAAAAAATATAGATGAAAACTCTTGGTAAATAGTGTGGTCTACAGCTTATCATGAGATTTTCTACCTCAGGTGAGCAAAACCTTGAGTTCCTTGATATTAGATTTCGCGCACCAGCTGTTATTGACTGATAGACACATACCACCACCCCTTGTCTTACCGGAGGCAGCTGTTCTGTCTTGCTGATGCATGGAAAACCCAGCCAACTGTATATTATCCATGTCGTCATTCAGCCACGACTCGGTGAAACGTAAGATATTACAGTTTTTAATGTCCCGTTGATAGGATAGTCTTGAATGGAGCTCATCATGTTTATTCTCCAATGATTGCAAGTTGGCCAATAGAACAGATGGTAGAGGCGGGTTACCCACTCGCCGATGAATTCTCACAAGGCACCCGGACCTCTTTCCCCTGTATCAACATCTCTTCTTCCTGCGAATGACGGGGATTTGGGCCTGGTCTGGTATTAGCAATAAATCCTTCGCGTCCGACTCGGTAAAGAAAAAATCTTTATCCAGTTTGAGGTGAGTAATCGCTGTTCTGATATCCAGAGGCTCTTTTTGGTCATAAGAGACCGCAGCAGAAACATTATGTACAAAAGAAGTAACAAACAACGCAAAAAAATACAGAAAATAGCACAATTGGTTAGGAGGCCGTAAAACGGTAGCCATTTCCTCCGGTGCCATTGATCACTTTTTCCCCCCTCTCCATCAATATGAAGAAACCCTCCAGTCATGTTGAACATACTATATGTTTCCCATGAGCTTTAACATACAGTACGTACATCCAGTTAACACTTTGAGGAATGTGTTTTTAGAATGTGACTCTCTATTTCTTTATTCCTGGAAGTGTTAAAGGCCCAGTGCAGTCCTATGTTTTATAGATATCTCTTTCCACACTATGAGGTTGGAATAATACTGTGAAATTGTGAAAATTATGATAATGTCATTTTAGTGTAAGAGCTGTTTGAAAAGACTGCCAGAAATGTCAGCCTGTTTTGGTGGGATGGAACTTTGGCCTGCCTGGTGACATCGCCAGGCTATAATTTAGATGGTGGTGAGGATGAGGATGATAGTTATAATTATGTGGCAGCCAGTGATGAATAGTAATAGGATACTGCTGATGATGAATAGGGGAAAGTGAAGGATACAGAAGAAGTGGAAGAGGAGGAGAAGATGATGACGTTGTTGCTTTTGACACATTGTAGACTAATGTATCCTAACCTCCCCTCTTTCCATGAATATCTAATCAAATGTCAGTGTTCTGGTTAGAATCCCCAGAGGTGTGTGTGCACCTATACACATTCTAGGTTTTGCGTGGGGCTGGGAATAGCGAGTGTGTGTGTGGGTGTGGGGGGGTATTCTGTTGAAAAGTTCCTCTATCAGACATCCAAACACCCCTAAAAAACCACCAATCACCAGAGGTTTTGTGCACTTTCTAGGGGATTGTCTAGGGCGCGGATGCTGGGAAATGGCGTTGGGGAGGAGATGGTGGGGGTGGAAAAGCCCCTCTATCAGACACCCAAACACCCCTACAGACAGACTCAACTAATCCTCATGACCATCAAAGAGAGTTCAAAGAGGTGGGAGAGGGGAGGAGGGACAGAAGGAGAGAGGAAATGGGAAAAGTAAAGACAGAGAAAGAGAGCAAGAGGGAGATAGGAGGGGCGAGGAAGAAAGACCAGGAGAGAGACAGACAGTCAAGAGTTCAAAGAGGTGAAGAAGAGGGATTGGGAACAAAAGAGATAAACACAGTAGTAGCAGTGAGGAAGAGAGGGAGATATGGTAGGAGGAGAGAGAGATAGAAAGAGCAGGATTGACAGTCATGAGAGTTCAAGTGTAAAATTCACAGAATAAAATACTTTGTAATCTGCACTTTGCACACCTCCACCCCACAGCTCTGCCTTTGGTGGGCAGATCTCCCAAATCAGTTGCTACAGCTCATGCCATACTAGATTCAGAGTTTCAAAATGCACCAGATCCTTTCAAGTACGCTGCTCTGCTTTTATTTAAACTGTATGGTGTCCTGTGACTGAATCCTGCGTCTCTCTTGCTGTACTCCTTCTCGTACTTCTCTGTTCTCTCTCTCTGTCCCTCTTTCTCTAGCCTACAGTAGAATGGCCTCCCTCTGTAAATGTGTTTAGTCTGCGTGGTCCCAGCACCCAGAACAGACCTACCTTATCAGCCTCCTCTTGTCTGGTTGCCCATGGCTACACATCCCACCTGGAGGAGGGCCAACACTCCATTAGCAGATCAAAGCAGGTTAAAGTGAATGAGGCACTCTTTCTCTTCCTCTCTCTGTTTCTCTCATTCCCACTCCCCACTTTCTGTTTCTCTCCTTCTCTGTCTTTCTATCTCTCACAGACACTCTTTCTCTCTCTGTCTGCCCCCCCAACTTGCTCTCTCTACCCTCTGGTGTGTTTGCCCTGGAATTACAAAGTATGATCACAGAACAGAGAGGAAGAGGTGGGCAGAGTCTGTGTAGACTAGAGGCAGGCTTTGTTTAGCATGTGTTGAGGGAGAGATGTGTAAACAACGTTGATTCAACCAGCGTGTGTCCAGTGGGATGTGTAAAATAAGTTTAAGTTGTTTCTGTAGAAGTAGTGTTTTGAGGCAGAGTTTGTGTAGCCTCACTAGCCTGTTATAAGGTAGAGATTAGCAGAGTGTCAGTAGGGGTTGACAGACATAGCCACATGTGATTGGTTGAGGTGGGGCAGCAGGGGGTAAGTAAGGGCTCCCCCTTCTAGAGATATAAAACTGATTCAGACGTGATATCCTCTCGTTTCTTTCTGACCACTGAGGCTAATTAATCCTCTCTGTCAGCAGCTCCCTCGGCGAACCACTCAGGGGCCAAAGTCATGTGTTTTCACTCCCTGTAAACCAGCCATGAACCCCCGGTCCCCCGTACTCCCACCGACGCCCCCACGTCAACCCCGCTCCAGTCTCTCAAGCTAGCCTCATATTCAGCAACGATTGCTTTCGTTGCCTACAAAACATTGCACTCCGGTATTGACAAAAGTTTTAAATATAACAAGTAAATGATGGGGTAATGACAAAGACATCCAGAATAACATATGAGGGAATCGGGCTTAAGGTAAACAGAGTTGTAATGTTACCAGGCCGTGTCTCTTTGGTGCACTGCTGTGATTTGAGGAACAGTAGCTAAACCGTCTGGTTGTCCTGGAAACTCTCTGCCTCCCTTGGCTTTTTATTTTATTTATTTTTGTTTTACCTTTATTTAACTAGGCAAGTCAGTTAAGAACAAATTCTTATTTACACTGACGGCCTACACCGGCCAAACCCGGACGACGCTGGGCCAATTGTGCGCCGCCCTATGGGACTCCCAATCACGGCCAGTTGTGATACAGACTGGAATCGAACCTGGGTCTCTAGTGACGCCTCAAGCACTGAGATGCAGTGTCTTAGACCGCTTTGGGTCAGTGGATGGAAAGTGGGAGCTGTTAGACTGAAAGCCAAGTCACAGACAAGTCACAGACAACAAACATTATTATACTGCAATCAGGCCCAATAATAATAATATTAGTGGTAATAGTATAAATGGAACATGTGGTAACAACAGCTCCTTCACAGGTATGGCAATAGTACACTCTTAGAAAAAAAGGTGCTATCTAGAACCTAAAGAAAAGGTTCCAAAAGGGTTCTTCAGCAGTCCCCATAGGAGAACCCTTTTTGGTTCCAGGTAAAAACCCTTTTTGGTTTCATGTAGAACATTTTGGGTTCCATGTAGAACCCTCTGTGGAAAGGGTTCTACATGGAACCTAAAACGTCTCTACTTGGAACCAAAAGGGTTCTACCTGAAACCAACAAGGGTCCTCCAAAGGGTTCTCCTATGGGGAAAGCTGAAGAACCCTTTTGGAACTTTTTTTTTCTAAGAGTATAGTATTGCAGCAGTAGAGGCACTCAGGCACAGTATTTGCAAAAGACCAAGTGCAGAGGCAGTTGTATTACAGTCAGCAACACTTGTAGTAGTATCAATAGTGGTCTTTGGTAGAAATACAGAAACTACCCACTTGGCAAAACTGGTTCAATCAATGTAGTTTCCACATCAATTTATCCCCCAAAAATTATGTGATGACGTTGAATCAACGCGGTAAACTGTATGGATTTGCAAAAAGTCATCAACGTAAGGGAATTTTGTATTTTTTTCACCCAACTTTTTACCTAAATCAATGTCATGGTGACAGTTTTTGGTGATTTCAACCGATGTAATTCAAAACTAGATGTTGAAATGCCGTCTGTGCCCAGTGGGTAATTTGTCTAGATCCAGCACAGATCTAGATCCAGCATAAGTATGGCCCCTCTCTCTCTCTCTCTCTCTTGCACTATGTAAAAAGTATGTGGTAATAAATGTGTCATTACCACATAAATCCTGTGCACACAGTGTATTTTCTTGTCCCCTGTGCATGTGGCCCCTGTCAGACATGCTGTCCCAGACACCTCTGTAGCTAGCCTGTCCGACAGTACACCGCAGCTATCTGCCACCTGCCCTGGCTGTAAACTGCACTGGGGACGTGAGCAAATGTCACAAGCCCTAAATATTCAATTCCTACTTGGCAAGGGCATTCTTTTTGTCTGAACATTTCGAGAGCTTGGGCCATAAGGTTATATTAGCAAAAAGATGATTCTGAGATAATTGTTTTCAATGTTCCGAACCCTGATTGGTTTGAATGGTGCCATACAATTTATATATTGTATTCTATTTAATTTAACAACATGATTTATTATTTAGAATACTATACAGTGGGGAAAAAAGTATTTAGTCAGCCACCAATTGTGCAAGTTCTCCCACTTAAAAAGATGAGAGAGGCCTGTAATTTTCATCATAGGTACACGTCAACTATGACAGACAAAATGAGAAAATAAATCCAGAAAATCACATTGTATGATTTTTAATGAATTTATTTGCAAATGATGGTGGAAAATAAGTATTTGGTCAATAACAAAAGTTTCTCAATACTTTGTTATATACCCTTTGTTGGCAATGACACAGGTCAAACGTTTTCTTTAAGTCTTCACAAGGTTTTCACACACTGTTGCTGGTATTTTGGCCCATTCCTCCATGCAGATCTCCTCTAGAGCAGTGATGTTTTGGGGCTGTCGCTGGGCAACACAGACTTTCAACTCCCTCCAAAGATTTTCTATGGGGTTGAGATCTGGAGACTGGCTAGGCCACTCCAGGACCTTGAAATGCTTCTTACGAAGCCACTCCTTCGTTGCCCGGGCGGTGTGTTTGGGATCATTGTCATGCTGAAAGACCCAGCCACGTTTCATCTTCAATGCCCTTGCTGATGGAAGGAGGTTTTCACTCAAAATCTCACGATACATGGCCCCATTCATTCTTTCCTTTACACGGACCAGTCGTCCTGGTCCCTTTGCAGAAAAACAGCCCCAAAGCATGATGTTTCCACCCCCATGCTTCACAGTAGGTATGGTGATCTTTGGATGCAACTCAGCATTCTTTGTCCTCCAAACATGACGAGTTGAGTTTTTACCAAAAAGTTCTATTTTGGTTTCATCTGACCATACGACATTCTCCCAATCCTCTTCTGGATCATCCAAATGCACTCTAGCAAACTTCAGACGGGCCTGGACATGTACTGGCTTAAGCAGGGCGACACGTCTGGCACTGCAGGATTTGAGTCCCTGGCGGCGTAGTGTGTTACTGATGGTAGGCTTTGTTACTTTGGTCCCAGCTCTCTGCAGGTCATTCACTAGGTCCCCCTGTGTGGTTCTGGGATTTTTGCTCACCGTTCTTGTGATAATTTTGACCCCACGGGGTGAGATCTTGCGTGGAGCCCCAGATCGAGGGAGATTATCAGTGGTCTTGTATGTCTTCCATTTCCTAATAATTGCTCCCACAGTTGATTTCTTCAAACCAAGCTGCTTACCTATTGCAGATTCAGTCTTCCCAGCCTGGTGCAGGTCTACAATTTTGTTTCTGGTGTCCTTTGACAGCTCTTTGGTCTTGGCCATAGTGGAGTTTGGAGTGTGACTGTTTGAGGTTGTGGACAGGTGTCTTTTATACTGATAACAAGTTCAAACAGGTGCCATTAATACAGGTAACGAGTGGAGGACAGAGGAGCCTCTTAAAGAAGAAGTTACAGGTCTGTGAGAGCCAGAAATCTTGCTTGTTTGTAGGTGACCAAATACTTATTTTCCACCATCATTTGCAAATAAATTCATTAAAAATCCTACAATGTGATTTTCTGGATTTTTTTTCTGAATTTGTCTGTCATAGTTGACGTGTACCTATGATGAAAATTACAGGCCTCTCTCATCTTTTTAAGTGGGAGAACTTGCACAATTGGTGGCTGACTAAATACTTTCTTTCCCCACTGTTTATGTAGAGAACATTGAACAGAACAAGGCTATGTCAATAACAAAATGTTGACAAAAATGCAGATAGAACCTTTTAGTCCCAATCTCTCGATATGTCTCTCTGATTTCTCCAGACGCCTGAAACCTCTTGACTTCAGCGCTGCAGGAAGTGGAGGTCAGTATTGGGGTGGGCCAGTTATGATGTCATATTTAATGGATTCAGTCGCCCACCTCACACATTAAGAGGTTTGAGCCGGTGTTCTCTGGGGTTGTAAATAGAGGGTGGCTTGTGACCTCTCGCTCTCTCTGTACTCTCCAAACATTGACGTTTCCAGATCGCTCCATGTGTTCAGACAAATCCTTTTGTGTTCTCTCTGTAAGTTTTCTTTCCTTTCAATCTTCAAAGCCAATTGGAAAACGTCTCTCTCTGCAATTGTTTAATAAGGCTTTGATTTTGTTTGTTGGCAAACACAATCATGATATTGTGTTGCAAGAGAACTGGGGCTTGGGGATACTGAGAGACAGTGAAAGAAAGACACATAGGACAATGGAGATAGCAAGGCAAGAGAATGAAGAAAGGACTGTCTATTGTACCTATACCTATGGGAGAATTGGACAATGCATTGAAAGAACATTTAGCCTGTGAGAAAGTTGGTGGTTGGGCCGTCTGCCAAAACATTACAATGGAGAAGTGGCCAAGAATTGAACCATAGATTTTCAGTGCACCAATAGTGAGCCGAATGAATGGCTGTATAAAGTATAAAGAGAGCTGTTAGTTCAATCAGGGAAAGCATTGACGCTTAAAAAAAGCGAAATAAGGAAATATTCTACAATGCTAATTTCTGAACTATGGTAGCCTTCCAGAATCCTGATCCATTCTCATCGATGGGGCTGTAGTGGAACAGGTTGAGAACTTCAAGTTCCTTGGTGTCCACATCACCAACGAACTATCATGGTCCAAACACACCAAGACAGTCGTGAAGAGGGCACAACAAAGCCTATTCCCCCTCAGGAGACTGAAAAGATTTGGCATGGGTCCTCAGATCCTCAAAAAATGATACAGCTGCACCATCGAGAGCATCCTGACTGGTTGCATCACCGCCTGGTATGGCAACTGCTCAGCCTCCGACCGCAAGGCACTACAGAGGGTAGTGCGTACGGCCCAGTACATCACTGGGGCCAAGCTTCCTGCCATCCAGGACCTCTATACCAGGCGGTGTCAGAGGAAGGCCCTCAAAATTGTCAAAGACTCCAGCCACCCTAGTCATAGACTGTTCTCTCTGCTACCGCACGGCAAGCGGTACCGGAGTGCCAAGTCTAGGTCCAAAAGACTTCTCAACAGCTTCTACCCCCAAGCCATAAGACTCCTGAATAGCTAATCATGGCTACCCGAACTATTTGCACTGCCCCCCTACCCGCACCCCATCTTTTGACGCTGCTGCTACTCTGTTAATTATTTATGCATAGTCACTTTAACTCTACCCAAATGTACATATTACCTCAACTACCTCAACTAGCCAGTGCCCCCGCACATTGACTCTGCACCGGTACCCCCCTGTATATATAGCCTCCCTACTGTTATTTTATTTTACTTCTGCTATTTTTTTCTCAACACTTTTTTGTTGTTGTTTTATTTTACTATTTTTATTAAAAAATAAATGCATGTTGGTTAAGGGCTGTAAGTAAGCATTTCACTGTAATGTCTACAGCTGTTGTATTCGGCGCATGTGGCCAATAAAATTTGATTTGATTTGATTTGGAGTGGCTTATGAAGTGACACTGAGTTACTGAGCTGATTTCCCTTGCAACATCAGTCTGGATTAGGCAACTCTAAGTCATAGATGGTTGTTCTTTAAAAGTAATTTCCTCTCAATCCTAAATAAACATGCCCCATTCAAAAAATACAGAACTAAGAACAGATATAGCCCCTGGTTCTCCTCAGACTTGACTGCCCTTGACCAGCACAAAAACATCCTGTGGCGTACTGCAGTAGCATCAAATAGCCCCAGCGATATGCAACTTTTCAGGGAAGTTAGGAACCAATATACACAAGCAGTCAGGAAAGCAAAGGCTAACTTTTTCAAACAGAAAATTGCATCCTGTAGCACTAACTCCAAAAAGTTTTGGGACACTGTAAAGTCCATGGAGAATAAGAGCACTTCCTCCCAGCTGCCCACTGCACTGAGGATAGGAAACACTATCACCACCGATAAATCTACAATAATCGAGAATTTCAACAAGCATTTTGCTACGGCTGGCCATGCTTTCCACCTGGCTACCACTACCCCGGCCACCAACTCTGCACCCTCCGCTGCAACTTGCCCATGCCCCCCCCCCCCCCCGCTTCTCCTTCACACAAATTCAGACAGCTGATGTTCTGAAAGAGCTGCAAAATCTGGACCCCTACAAATCAGCTGAGCTAGACAATCTGGACCCTTTCTTTCTAAAACTAGCCGCCGAAATTGTCGCAACCCCTATTACTATCCTGTTCAACCTCTCTTTCATAACGTCTGAGATCCCCAGAGATTGGAAAGCTGCCGCGGTCATCCCCCTCTTCAAAGGGGGTGACACTCTAGATCCAAACTGTTACAGACCTATATCCATCCTGCCCTGCCTTTCGAAAGTATTTGAAAGCCAAGTTAACAAACAGATCACCGACCATTTCGAATTCCACCGTACCTTCTCCGCTATGCAATCCGGTTTCCGAGCTGGTCATGGGTGCACTTCAGCCACGCTCAAGGTCCTAAACGATATTATAACCGCGATCGATAATAGCCCATCTGAAATTTGCCCACCCAACTACCTTATCCCTATATTGTTATTTATTTTGCTCTTTTGCAACCCAGTATCTCTATTTGCACATAATCTCTTGCACATCTAGCATTCCAGTGTTAATACTAATTGTAATTATTTTGCACTATAGCCTATTTATTGCCTTACCTCCATAACTTGCTACATTTGCACAAACTGTATATATATTTTCTGTTGTATTTTTTGACTTTATGTTTTTTTACCCCATATGTAACTCTGTGTTGTTGTTTTTATCGCACTGTTTTGCTTTATCTTGGCCAGGTCGCAGTTGTAAATGAGAACGTGTTCTCAACTGGCTTACCTGGTTGAATAAAGGTGAAATAAAAATAAAAAATTAAAAAGATATGACGCAGAGCCTGCTAGGAACTACATGAGTGTGTGTGTGTATGTGTAAGTGCACGTCTCCAGAAAAAGAAAAAAATAATACCTGAGGATGTCTTTTCTAAACTGCAGGGGAGTAGATGGGAGTTCTTATTTAATCTCCTCTGCATGTTTTGGCCTGGCTGACGATCTGGAGGGTTGGACTAACACACATAGTGAGTCAGGATCTCATAGTTGACGTCTTTCTCTCCTCTCTTCCTCTTTCTGATGCATTTTAAATCTAAACAGCATT
This sequence comes from Coregonus lavaretus, assembly GCF_964263955.1. NCBI lineage: Eukaryota > Metazoa > Chordata > Actinopteri > Salmoniformes > Salmonidae > Coregonus > Coregonus lavaretus. The sequence continues at coordinate 18,105,178 of NC_140018.1, read as the reverse complement.
CTGAATCTGAACTTCCTGTCCCCCGAATGAGTAATGCCACAACTCATAATGCTTGATGACCTAAACTGGGATATGCTTAACCCCCCGTACCCTCAATCTCACACAAATCATCAAGGAACCTACCAGGTACAACCCTAAATCTGTAAACATGGGCACCCTCATAGATATCATCCTGACTAATTTACCCTCTAAATACACCTCTGCTGTCTTCAACCAGGATCTCAGCGATTACTGCCTCATTGCCTGCGTCCGTAATGGGTCCGCGGTCAAACGACCAACCCTCATCACTGTCAAACGCTCCCTAAAACACTTCAGCGAGCAGGCCTTTCTAATTTACCTGGCCCGGGTATCCTGGATGGATATTGACCTCATTCCGTCAGTAGAGGATGCCTGGATGTTCTTCAAAAGTGCTTTCCTCTCCATCTTAAATAAGCATGCCCCATTCAGAAAATGCAGAACTAAGAACAGATATAGCCCCTGGTTCACCCCAGACTTGACTGCCCTTGACCAGCACAAAAACATCCTGTGGCGTACTGCATTAGCATCGAACAGCCCCCTCGATATGTACCTTTTCAGGGAAGTCAGGAACCAATATACACAAGCAGTTAGGAAAGCAAAGGCTAGCTTTTTCAAACAGAAATGTGCATCCTGTAGCCAGTGGCGGCTCCTGAAAAAATTCTCAGGAGGGGCAATTTTTCTGATGATTTAGGTGACCTACACACATTTTAAAAAAGATATGTCCAGCAACAACATGAAGACAGGGGCAGCATATAAGTCAATACCAGAAGCATTTATTGACTGATCTGGGGAGATGGATTCCAGTTTCTGTGACAGATTATAAATAATCTCTGATGCCTTTGTTATATTAGCTTTTGGTTGAATGTACTGTCGTAGTAAATATATAATGTTATAGCTTGGTCTGACTAAAATCTTGTGCATGACCCATTTTGTGTTGGGCGTTTGTTTTCAATCAATGCTGTTCCTATCCTATAACAATGGACAAAAGAGTCCTATCTTGTCAGCCTTGTCAGCAGGTGGCCAAGGACAACACCCACGCCATAGGTCTCTCAGTTCTTCCAACTCACGAGTTCTTGCTCTGAGGACACACACACACACACACACACACACACACACACACACACACACACACATCATCACTGATAACACACACACACACACACATCATCACTGTTAAACACACACACACACACACACAAAAATCCCCTCTCTTTAGGCTGAACATTTGAAGACAGAGAACCCGACTCAGAGCCAATGCAACAGTGGAGGGGACCTCGCCCAACTCATCAGGACCAATCAGAAGATCAGAACTACTAGATTCAACCTACATCATTTATTGTATAAAATGTCTGCACACAATGTTTTCGGGGCTCTCTTCAGATAGCTCCCTAAGAGTTTGACGAACGAGTCTGTGCACGCGATTCCAGATATCTTTACCTCTGAATAAACTGCCTTTATTATACCATATCCACCCTGTCCAAAGTCTCTACTTGGTCTCAGTTCTCCAGTAAACTTGTGATTATCAACAGTACACAACGGTAACAAACAATTGGGGGAACTCACGGGGCAGATAGTAAGGTCGCAGTGACACAGAAAGCAGTTCAATGTCGGGGGTACAGAGTCGCTCTCTTACCAGGATCGATTTTCCCTGTGACTGTGTCAGATCGCGGTCCGCTCTGACCAGGGTGAAGCCGGCCGGCTCCACTTCTCTGTCCGGGACTCTGTCATCCAGCCAAGTCTCCCAGCTGTATTGGATTCCGCTGCCAGCAGCGTTTTCATTATTTAGTCCGTTCGTAGCGGGTATGTACACGATCAACAAGATCAGTCCAAAACCCACCACTGGAAATCCATGGTTGGCAGAATGTTTGTAAACTAAGTGTACAAATTAAAAACATAAAATAACGCCACTAAGTGTACAAATTAAAAACATAAGATAACGCCACACTGCAGGTCGCAACAGAGACGCTGCTAGCCGCTATTTTCTTAGTTACGTTCATGGTTACGTCACGTATGACGAAAGCGCGTAAGTGCAAGCCCACAGACACCCATAGAGATTGTATTGAAAGCTTTGAAATTTGAAAAAAATAGATTTTACATGGGAGTCTATGACAGACTTCTGGGCGATTTTCAACATGACTGAAATCGCCCCAAAAACGGGCGGGGCCATTTGAAGCACGACTTTAGCCTGATTTGACATTTAGTGGCAGTCAGATCAGATTAGAACACTGATAACTACTGTTGCCGTGATATAATTGATTAGAAAAAAAATCCCTTCCTTTTCCCGTTTGGCAGTGCGTCGCCCATATCGCCCTATTGAACACACCGCCCCTGCCTGTAGCACTAACTCCAAAAAGGTTTGGGACACTGTAAAGTCCATGGAGAATAAGAGCACCTCCTCCCAGCTACCCACTGCACTGAGGCTAGGAAACACTGTCACCACACTGTAGCACTTGACCAGCACAAAAACATCCTGTGGCGTACTGCATTAGCATCGAACAGCCCCCTCGATATTTACCTTTTCAGGGAAGTCAGGAACCAATATACACAAGCAGTTAGGAAAGCAAAGGCTAGCTTTTTCAAACAGAAATGTGCATCCAGTAGCACTAACTCCAAAATGGTTTGGGACACTGTAAAGTCCATGGAGAATAAGAGCACCTCCTCCCAGCTACCCACTGCACTGAGGCTAGGAAACACTGTCACCACCGATAAATCTACGATAATCGAGAATTTCAAGAAGCATTTTGCTATGGCTGGCCATGCTTTCCACCTGGCTACCCTTACCCCGGCCACCAGCTCTGCACCCTCCGCTGCAACTTGCCCATGCCCCCCCCCCCCCCCCCCCCCGCTTCTCCTTCACCCAAATTCAGATGGCTGATGTCCTGAAAGAGCTGCTAAATCTGGACCCCTACAAATCAGCTGGGCTAGTCAACCTGGACCCTTTCTTTCTAAAATTAGCAGCCGAAATTGTCGCAACCCCTATTACTAGCCTGTTCAACCTCTCTTTCGTATCATCTGAGATCCCCAGAGATTGGAAAGCTGCCGCGGTCATCCCCCTCTTCAAAGGGGGTGATACTCTAGATCCAAACTGTTACAGACCTATATCCATCCTGCCCTGCCAATCGAAAGTATTTGAAAGCCAAGTTAACAAACAGATCACCGACCATTTCGAATCCCACCGTACCTTCTCCGCTACGCAATCTGGTTTCCGAGCTGGTCATGGGTGCACCTCAGCCACGCTCAAGGTCCTAAATGATATAATAACCGCGATCGATAAAAGACAGTACTGTGCAGCCGTCTTCATCGACCTGGCCAATGCTTTTGACTCTGTCAATCACCGCATTCTTATTGGCAGACTAAATAGCCTTGATTTCTCAAATGACTGCCTCGCCTGGTTCACCAACTACTTCTCAGATAGAGTTCAATGTGTCAAATCGGAGGGCCTGTTGTCTGAACCTATGGCAGTCTCTATGGGGGTGCCACAGGGTTCAATTCTTGGGCCAACTCTTTTCTCTGTGTATATCAATGATGTCGCTCTTGCTGCGGGTGACTCTCAGATCCACCTCTACGCAGACGACACCATTTTGTATACATCTGGCCCTTTATTGGACACTGTGTTAACAAACCTCCAAACGAGCTTCAATGCCATACAACACTCCTTCAGTAGCCTCCAACTGCTCTTAAACACTAGTAAAACTAAATGCATGCTCTTCAATCGAACGCTGCTGGCACCCGCCCACCCGACTAGAATCACTACTCTCGACGGGTCTGACCTAGAGTATGTGGACAACTACAAATACCTAGGTGTCTGGTTAGACTGTAAACTCTCCTTCCAGACTCACATTAAGAATCTCCAATCCAAAGTTACATCTAGAATCGGCTTCCTATTTCGCAACAAAGCCTCCTTCACTCATGCTGCCAAACATGCCCTCGTAAAACTGACTGTCCTACCGATCCTTGACTTCGGCGATGTCATTTACAAAATAGCCTCCAACACTCTACTCAGCAAATTGGATGTAGTCTGTCACAGTGCCATCCGTTTTGTCTCCAAAGCCCCATACACTACCCACCACTGTGACCTGTACGCTCTTGTTAGCTGGTCCTCACTACATGTTCGTCGTCAAACCCACTGGCTCCAGGCCATCTATAAATCACTGCTAGGCAAATCCCCGCGTTATCTTAGCTCATTGGTCACCATAGCAGCACCCACCCGTAGTCTGCGCTCCAGCAGGTATATCTCACTGGTCATCCCCAAAGCCAACACCTCCTTTGGCCGCCATTCCTTCCAGTTCTCTGCTGCCAATGACTGGAACGAATTGCAAAAATCTCTGAAGCTGGAGACTCTTATCTCCCTCACTAACTTTAAGCATCAGTTGTCAGAGCACCTTACCGATCACTGCACCTGTACACAGCCCATCTGAAATTAGCCCACCCAACTACCTCATCCCTATATTGTTATTTATTTTGCTCTTTTGCACCCCAGTATTTCTATTTGCACATCATCTCTTGCACATCTAGCATTCCAGTGTTAATACTAATTGTAATTATTTTGCACTATAGCCTATTTATTGCCTTACCTCCATAACTTGCTACATTTGCACACACTGTATATATATTTTCTGTTGTATTTTTTGACTTTATGTTTTTTTACCCCATATGTAACTCTGTGTTGTTGTTTTTATCGCACTGTTTTGCTTTATCTTGGCCAGGTCGCAGTTGTAAATGAGAACTTGTTCTCAACTGGCTTACCTGGTTAAATAAAGGTGAAATAAAAATTAAAAATTAAAAAGATATGACGCAGAGCCTGCTAGGAACTACATGAGTGTGTGTGTATGTGTAAGTGCACGTCTCCAGAAAAAGAAAAAAAATAATACCTGAGGATGTCTTTTCTAAACTGCAGGGGAGTAGATGGGAGTTCTTATTTAATCTCCTCTGCATGTTTTGGCCTGGCTGACGATCTGGAGGGTTGGACTAACACACATAGTGAGTCAGGATCTCATAGTTGACGTCTTTCTCTCCTCTCTTCCTCTTTCTGATGCATTTTAAATCTAAACGTCATTCTGAATCTGAACTTCCTGTCCCCCGAATGAGTAATGCCACAACTCATAATGCTTGATGACCTAAACTGGGATATGCTTAACCCCCCGTACCCTCAATCTCACACAAATCATCAAGGAACCTACCTGGTACAACCCTAAATCTGTAAACATGGGCACCCTCATAGATATCATCCTGACTAATTTACCCTCTAAATACACCTCTGCTGTCTTCAACCAGGATCTCAGCGATTACTGCCTCATTGCCTGCGTCCGTAATGGGTCTGCGGTCAAACGACCACCCCTCATCACTGTCAAACGCTCCCTAAAACACTTCAGCGAGCAGGCCTTTCCAATTTACCTGGCCCGGGTATCCTGGATGGATATTGACCTCATTCCGTCAGTAGAGGATGCCTGGATGTTCTTCAAAAGTGCTTTCCTCTCCATCTTAAATAAGAATGCCCCATTCAGAAAATGCAGAACTAAGAACAGATATAGCCCCTGGTTCACCCCAGATTTGACTGCCCTTGACCAGCACAAAAACATCCTGTGGCGTACTGCATTAGCATCGAACAGCCCCCTCGATATGTACCTTTTCAGGGAAGTCAGGAACCAATATATACAAGCAGTTAGGAAAGTAAAGGCTAGCATTTTCAAACAGAAATGTGCATCCTGTAGCACTAACTCCAAAAAGTTTTGGGACACTGTAAAGTCCATGGAGAATAAGAGCACCTCCTCCCAGCTACCCACTGCACTGAGGCTAGGAAACACTGTCACCACCGATAAATCTACGATAATCGAGAATTTCAAGAAGCATTTTGCTATGGCTGGCCATGCTTTCCACCAGGCTACCCCTACCCCGGCCACCAGCTCTGCACCCTCGCTGCAACTTGCCCATGCCTGGTCATGGGTGCACCTCAGCCACGCTCAAGGTCCTAAATGATATAATAACCGCGATCGATAAAAGACAGTACTGTGCAGCCGTCTTCATCGACCTGGCCAAGGCTTTTGACTCTGTCAATCACCGCATTCTTATTGGCAGACTAAATAGCCTTGGTTTCTCAAATGACTGCCTCGCCTGGTTCACCAACTACTTCTCAGATAGAGTTCAATGTGTCAAATTGGAGGGCCTGTAGTCTGGACCTCTGGCAGTCTCTATGGGAGTGCCACAGGGTTCAATTCTTGGCCGACTCTATTCTCTGTGTATATCAATGATGTCGCTCTTGCTGCTGGTGACTCTCAGATCCACCTCTACGCAGACGACACCATTTTGTATACATCTGGCCCTTCATTGGACACTGTGTTAACAAACCTCCAAACAAGCTTCAATGCCATACAACACTCCTTCCGTGGCCTCCAACTGCTCTTAAACGCTAGTAAAACTAAATGCATGCTCTTCAATCGAACGCTGCTTGCACCTGCCCGCCCGACTAGAATCACTACTCTCGGCGGGTCTGACTTAGAATATGTGGACAACTACAAATACCTAGGTGTCTGGTTAGACCGTAAACTCTCCTGCCAGACTCACATTAAGCCTCTCCAATCCAAAGTTAAATCTAGAATCGGCCTATTTCGCAACAAAGCCTCCTACACTCATGCTGCTAAACATGCCCTCGTAAAACTGACTATCCTACCGATCCTTGACTTTGGCAATGTCATTTACAAAATAGCTTCCAACACTCTACTCAGCAAATTGGATGTAGTCTATCACAGTGCCATCCGTTTTGTCACCAAAGCCCCATATACTACCCACCATTGTGACCTGTACGCACTCGTTGGCTGGCCCTCACTACATATTCGTCGCCAAACCCACTGGCTCCAGGTCATCTATAAATCACTTCTAGGCAAATCCCCGCCTTATCTTAGATCATTGGTCACCATAGCAACACCCACCCGTAGTATGCGTTCCAGCAGGTATATCTCACTGGTCATCCCCAAAGCCAACACCTCCTTTGGCCACCATTCCTTCCAGTTCTCTGCTGCAAATGACTGGAATGAATTGCAAAAATCTCTGAAGCTGGAGACACTTATCTCCCTCACTATCTTTAAGTATCAGTTGTCAGAGCAGCTTACCGATCACTGCACCTGTACACAGCCCATCTGTAATTAGCCCACCCAACTACCTCATCCCCATATTGTTATTTACATTGTTATTTATTTTGTTAATTTGCACCCCAGTATCTCTATTTGCACATCATCTTCTGCACATCTATCACTCCAGTGTTAATACTAAATTGTAATTATTTTGCACTATGGCCTATTTATTGCCTTACCTCCATAACTTACTACATTTGCACACACTGTATATAGATTTTCTATTGTGTTATTGACTGTGCGTTTTGTTTATTCCATATGTAACTCTGTGTTGTTGTTGTTTTTATCGCACTGCTTTGCTTTATCTTGGCCAGGTCGCAGTTGTAAATGAGAACTTGTTCTCAATTGCCTTACCTGGTTAAATAAAGGTTAAATTAAAAATTAAAAAATGGTTGGTCAACAGGATTCAGCACAGACGGCTAAGAGGTGTGGTCACTATGATTGTTTGACCTCTCCAAAGGTCAAAGAAGAAGATTCTGACTAACAGCCTGACTTGATAGGTCAAAGTCTATTGTGTAGCAATTTGATGCAAACGTCCACCCCAAAATCTAGCTCCCAAATGTACCTTGCAAAATCTTTGGCGGTTGTACAAGAAACACCGGCAGAAGCCTTATGCAAACAGCTCCTCTTTAAAATAATACCTGTAACAATTCAGGGGTAATGAGAACACAGATAAGGGGTAGGATCAGACAGGTGAGAGGTAGGAGCAGACAGGTAACGGGTAGGATCAGACAGGTAGGAGGTAGGAGCAGACAGGTAGGAGATAGGAGCAGACAGGTGAGAGGTAGGATCAGACAGGTAGGAGGTAGGAGCAGACAGGTAATGGGTAGGAGCACACAAGTAGGAGGTAGGAGCAGACAGGTGAGAGGTAGGAGCAGACAGGAAGGATGTAGGAGCACACAGGTGGCAGGTAGGAGCACACAGGTAAAAGGTAGGAGAAAACAGTTAAAAACATCACATACATTCAATACCAGTCAGACAGTAGTAGACATATTGTAGATTAAACAGCTACATTTCTTAGGAATCAATCCATTGTGAGTTCCTTGTTTAAAAATAAAAATCAGGGCTCCTTGGCGGCTTGGTCTGCCACCATGTGCTTGGTTGGCCTCCAGGCCTTTCAACAAGAGATAGAAATTAAAAGCGTAAGTTCCCAAAGAAAGTTGGACCTTTTAAACCTACTTTAGAGTTGTGTTTGTGGTCTGAACACCGGTGCTGTATGTCTGCAAGGGAATTAACTGTGTCATATCCGATTTAAAAACTGGTGCTGTATGTCTGCAAGGGAAGTAACTGTGTCATATCTGATTTAAACACTGGTGCTGTATGTCTGCAAGGGAAGTAACTGTGTCATATCTGATTTAAACACTGGTGCTGTATGTCTGCAAGGGAAGTAACTGTGTCATATCTGATTTAAACACTGGTGCTGTATGTCTGCAAGGGAGTGGCGCAGCGGTCTAAGGCACTGCATCTCAGTGCTTGAGGTGTCACTACAGACCCCCTGGTTCGATTCCAGACTGTATCACAACCGGCCGTGATTGGGAGTCCCATAGGGTGGCGCACAATTGGCCCAGCGTCGTCTGGGTTTGGCCGGTGTAGGCCGTCATTGTAAATAAGAATTTGTTCTTAACTGACTTGCCTAGTTAAATAAAGGTAAAAAAAAAAAAAATGTGTCATATCTGATTTAAACACTGGTGCTGTATGTCTGCAAGGGAAGTAACTGTGTCATATCTGATTGATTTCTAGTAGTGTGAAATAGACTCAGACAAAAAGCTATTTGGCTTCTGAGATATACCCTTATTGGATAATTTAAACAACATAACTTCCTGTTTTCACTGTGGCTTTGCCTACATGTGTCCTTCATGCCTTGAAACACTCCCACTTCATATTTTAATATCTGAATCAGGGTTTCTCAACTCCAGTCCTCGATGGGGCTGTAGTGTCTGCTGGTTTGATTCATACATTGATGTCACAGATTGGCCAGTGAGTTCACAGATTTTCTGACTTTTCGTTTGGATACATTTTCTCTCATTTGTGCATATAGTGGTCTCTAATTAAAATACCTGGATTCTAACCAGCAGACACAGTAGCCCTGTGGGACAACACATGCATTCTCCTGTACTACCCTGCTGCCTTCTTAGTCCATTAGTTTAAAACTAGATGGCTAAGCGGGAAACACTGAAACACATCACAGCCTTACACAATCAACAAACGAGCAACCTCAGCCTGCATCCAACTGAGGGGGAGAGGGAGAGATAAAGAAAGAGAGGGAGCGAGGGAGGGAGGAGGAGAAGAATGAGAGATGGAGCAAGGAAGTTCAGTAGTCTTGCTTATTTTACTGGGTGGGTTAATGAATTACCATGCTGACAGATAGATTACTAAGAGAGAGAGAGAAGGAGAGCGATAAAGAGAAGAGAGAGACAGACAGAGCGAAAGTGTGAAGGGAACATTTGCACCTCCCAGCTGTACTCCTTAACCTCTGACGTATGTGATTGAGCGTGTGTGTGACAGAGAATGAGTGAGTGAGTGTGTCAGTATACATGTATTTACCACAACAATGTATTTACTGTATGTGTGCATAAGTGCAAAGTGCCTGAATCGCACACTAGGCCTATACCTTTGCACAGATTCCTAACCATTGTGTGTATAGCCTACATATCATCACATGCTAAACTGTGTGTGTTCAGAGGTGTCATGCACATAGGGGGCACAGGGGCACGTGCCCCCTCAGATACAGTATCAGTCAAAAGTTTGGACACACCTACTCACTCCATTTTTTATTTTTTTTACTATTTTCTACATTGTAGAATAATGGTAAAGACATCAAAACTTTGAAATAACACATATGGAATCATGCAGTAACCAAAATATATTTTATATTTGAGATTTTTCAAATAGCCACCCTTTGCCTTTATGAAAGCTTTGCACACTCTTGGCATTCTCTCAACCAGCTTCACCTGGAATGCTTTTCCAACAGTCTTGAAGGAGTTCCCACATATGCTGAGCACTTGTTGACTGCTTTTCCTTCACTCTGCGGTCGGACTCATCCCAAACCATCTCAATTGGGTTGAGGTCAGGGAATTGTGGAGGCCAAGTCATCTGATGCAGCACTCCATCACTCTCCTTCTTGGTAAAATAGCCCTTACACAGCCTGGAGGTGTGTTGGGTCATTGTCCTGTTGAAAAACAAATGATAGTCCCACTGAGCCCAAACCAGATGGGATGGTGTATTGCTGCAGAATGCTGTGGTAGCCATGCTGGATAAGTGTGCCTTGAATTCTAAATAAATCACAGACAGTGTCACCAGCAAAGCACCCCCACACAATAACACCTCTTCCTCCATGCTTTACGGTTGGAAATACACATGCCGATATCATCCGTTCACCCACACCGCATCTCATTGGTACCAAAAATCTCCAATTTGGTCTCCAGACCAAAGGACAAATTTCCACCGGTCTAATGTCCATTGCTCGTGTTTCTTGGCCCAAGCAAGTCTCTTCTTATTATTGGTGTCCTTTAGTAGTGGTTCCTTTGCAGCAATTCGACCATGAAGGCCTGATTCACACAGTCCCCTCTGAACAGTTGATGTTGAGATGTGTCTGTGACTTGAACTCTGTGAAGCATTTATTTGGGCTGCAATTTCTGAGGCTGGTAACTCTAATGAATTTATCCTCTACAGCAGAGGTAACTCTGGGTCTTCCATTCCTTTAGCGGTCCTCATGAGAGCCAGTTTTAACATAGTGCTGATGGTTTTTGAGACTGCACTTGAAAAAACTTTTAAGTTCTTGACATTTTCCGTATTGACTGACCTTCATGTCTTAAAGTAATGATGGACTGTCATTTCTCTTTTCTTATTTGAGCTGTTCTTGCCATAATATGGACTTGGTCTTTTACCAAATAGGGCTATTTTCTGTATACCCCCCTACCTTGTCACAACACAACTGATTGGCTCAAATGTATTAAGAAGGAAAGAAATTCCACAACTTAACATTTAAGAAAGCACACCTGTTATTTGAAATGCATTCCAAGTGACTACCTCATGAAGCTGGTTGAGAGAATGCCAAGAGTGTGCAAAGCTTTCATCAAGGCAAAGGGTGGCTATTTGAAGAATCTCAAAAAATATATATATTTTGATTTGTTTAACACTTCTTTTGTTACTACATGATTCCATATGTGTTATTTCATAGTTTTGATGTCTTCACTATTATTCTACAATGTAAAAAATAGTAAAAAGTAAAGAAAAACCGTTGAATGAGTAGGTGTGTCCACATTTTTGAATGGTACTGTATGTACTATATATATATATATTTATATATATATATACACACACTGAGTGTACAAAACATTAAGGTCACCTGCTCTTTCCATGAAATAGACTTACCAGGTTAATCCAGGTTAAAGCTATGATCCCTTATTGATGGGCAGGACTCGCAGGAGGTATGTTTGTAAACGAATAAGATCAAGCTAGGCTGTCTATTGATTCCTTACAATTGAGACATGGATTGTGTATGTCTGCACAAAATATTTAAGTGCCTTTGAACGGGGTATGGTAGTAGGTGCCAGGCTCAGCAGTTTGTGTCAAGAACTGCGACCCTGCTGGCAAGGTTGGTAGACTTTAGAAAAGCAAGCAATAGCTAAATATACTGAATAAGACTCACATTCCTTTCAATCTTTTAACCAGATTTTAGAAGAGATGCAGAGAAGCATATTTAGTTTCTTTAAAAAAAAGAACTAACAGTCATGAGGATACAGACATCCCAAGATGTATTAGATATGCAGAAACACTGACATGTTTATTTTTTTACATAGAATTAAGCTTAATAATTATGGGTCTAGATTGCAGGATAAAGCTGTTTCAGGTGCTAAATTCTACAACTCCCGGACCACTCCTCACGTACTTTGTGCCCCCTCAAAGTTTTGGGGTGCATGACGTGTGTGTGTGTGTGTGTGTGTGTGTGTGTGACTAACTAACTGACTGACTGACTGACTGTGTGTGAGTGAGTGTGTGTGTACGCACCTGGAGTGTCAGAAGAATGTTTGTATCCGATACTTTTTCCTGCCTGGGTCACTGCATCACTATATGGGGGAAAACACTGAAAGAACATGAAACAAACACCAGAATAATTCCACTCAGACAGAGGGCTCTGGCACTGGTCATGTGATCTCATCAATCACAGTAATATTTTTCTTTGGATCCACTGTGACAAACAAAATACAAACAAACTCTGTGTACACACACACACACACACACACACACACGCAATAACCAGAACACATTCTTGACTCAGTAGCTTACTTACTGTACATCCGAACCTACACAACGATTACTCCCCTCCACACACACACAGGGTTCCCTGACTTCTTTCTCTTCTTCTTTCGCACACACACACACAGACACACACACACACACACACACACTCATACACACTCACACACACACTGACACACACTGACACAGACACACACACACAAACGCAAAAACAAACAGACGGACTAGGATACAAGGCGCCGTTACCAATCTCCAAGAACTCATCACAGCCTTTAACAACCTCCACACACTTGCACACACACACACACACACACACACACACACACACACAATGTGACCTTTAAACAGGGATATATGTGTTTACAGTTGCTTCAACACAGCTGTTTTTTATTAAGGTTTCACTTCCATTTAGTATGGGAGATACATACAAATCAAGAGCACTCTGCTACCGACATGAGGTCCAAAGTGGGGTGAGCGTGTGTGTGTGTGTGTGTGTGTGTGCAGGTTATTAAAGGCTATGATGAGTTCTTGGAGATTGGTAACGGCGCCTTGTATCCTAGTCCGTCTCTGTTTATTTTTGCGATTGTGTTTGTGTGTGTGTGTTTGTGTTTGGCCTAACCTGTGAGTTCACGCTAAACCTCTTACCCCCATCTATCCTCTTTCTATCCTCATCCTAAAAAAAGTGTGAGGGAGGAAGAAAGAGAAGAGGATGAAGAAGAAGAACATGAAGGATGTGAAAGAGGGAAAGACATAGAAAACCGGTAGTCTAAGTAGCTTAAGTGCTTTTTGTCTTCTTCTGTGTGGGATCAAAGCCGGCTCCTGCTATCGGAGCTGTCTCTTCTGAAAGACGGATTACAGTTTTTTACAATCACTTTGGCACTAACGTCATTTTTCAAAACTCTAGACACAAAACTCAAAACGGTCATCACTTGTAACACAGGCTGTCCAATGTTCAAAACATTGCATTGTGCATTCATATCTTTAAAGAAATCTTACACTTGCACAATCATTGATTCAAAATACAAATTTATTGTGAAATACCAATGAAACGTTAATTTAGATCACCCACACACAAGCAACCGATAGTTTCACTGTGTCATTGTTCGTACAATCATTAAATATTGTAGTACAAAATAGGTGATACATGTTTCATTATGGTACTATTGTCACACCCTGGTGCTGGGACTCATTATTGTTTATCCAGGGTGTGTGCAGTCTATGTGTTTATGTTCTAGGTTGGGTGTCTAGGTTGTTGTTTTTCTAGGTTTGTTCAATGACTCCCAATCGGAGGTAACGAGTGTCAGCTGTTCGGCTCGTTATCTCTGATTGGGAGCCATATTTATTCTGTATGTTTTCCTGTGGGGTTTGTGGTTTTTTGTTTCTTGGTTACATGTTCCGTATGTCAGTGATTTGTAACTTGAGAACTTCACGTATCGTCTTTTGTTTTGTTTTCGTGAGTACGTTTATTAATAAATTATGTTCACTCGCAACGCTGCGCTTTGGTCCGCTTCCTCATTGGTAGACGATCGTGACAGAAAAACCCACCACAAGAGGACCAAGCGGCGTAACAAGCGGCAACAGGACCTACCTACGCAGGATTTATGGGAGCCTCCTAAGGACTTTTGGACATGGGAGGAGATACGGGCTGGAAAGGGTCCTTGGGCACAACCAGAGGAGTACCACCGCCCTCGTGAAGAGCTGGAGGCAGCTGCAGCCGAGAGGAGGTGGTATGAGGAGGCAGCGCGGAGTCGAGGCTGGAAGCCCGTGGTTACTCCCCAAAAATTTCTTGGGGGGGGGCTAAAAGGGAGTGTGGCGAAGGCAGGTAGGAGACCTGCGCCTACTCCCTGGACTGACCGTGGAGAGCGGGAGTACGGGCAGACACCATGTTACGCAGTAGAGCGCATGGTGTCTCCTGTACGCAGGCATAGCCCGGTGCGGTACATTCCAGCTCCTCGTATCGGCCGGGCTAGATTGAGTGTTGAGCCGGATGTCATGAGGCCGGCCCCACGCAGCAGGCCACCAATGCGTCTCCTCGGGCCGGCTTACATGACACCAGCCCTACGTATGGTTTCCCCGGTTCGCCCACATAGCCCGGTGCGGGTTATTCCTCCTTCCCGTACTGGTCGGGCGACGGGGAGCATACAACCAGGTAGGGTTGGGCAGGCTCAGTGCTCAAGGGAGCCAGTACGCCTGCACGGTCCGGTATTTCCGGCGCCACCTCCCCGCTCCAGCCCAGTACCACCAGTGCCTACACCACGCACCGAGCCTCCTGTGTGTTCCCAGAGTCCTGTGCGTCCTGTTGCTGCTCCCCGCACTAGCCCTGAGATGCGTGTCCTCAGCCCGGGACCACCAGTTCCGGCACCACGCACTAGGACTTATGTGCGTCCCCAGGGTCCTGCATGCCCTGTTGCTGCTCCCCGCACTAGCCCTGAGATGCGTGTCCTCAGCCCGGGACCACCAGTTCCGGCACCACGCACTAGGACTTATGTGCGTCCCCAGGGTCCTGCATGCCCTGTTGCTTCTCCCCGCACTAGCCCTGAGATGCGTATCCTCAGCCCGGTACCTCCTGTTCCGGCACCACGCACCAGGCCTACGATGCGCCTCAGACGGCCAGAGTCTGCCGTCTGCCCAACGGGGCCTGAACTGTCCGTCTGCCCAACGCCGTCTGAACTGCCCGTCTGCCCAACGGCGCCTGAACTGCCCGTCTGCCCAACGCCGTCTGAACTGTCCGTCTGCCAAGCGCCGCAGGAGCTGCCCGTCTGCCATGAGCCTGCAAAGCCGCCCGTCTGCCATGAGCCTACAGAGCCGTCCGCCAGACCGGAGCCGCTAGAGCTCTCCGCCAGACAGGAGCAGCCAGAGCCTTCCGCCAGACAGGATCAGCCAGAGCCTTCCGCCAGACAGGATCAGCCAGAGCCTTCCGCCAGACAGGATCAGCCAGAGCCTTCCGCCAGACAGGATCAGCCAGAGCCGTCCAGCCGGGATCCGCCAGAGCCGTCCAGCCGGGATCCGCCAGAGCCGTCCAGCCGGGATCCGCCAGAGCCGTCCAGCCGGGATCCGCCAGAGCCGTCCAGCCGGGATCCGCCAGAGCCGTCCAGCCGGGATCCGCCAGAGCCGTCCAGCCGGGATCCGCCAGAGCCGACCAGCCAGGATTCGCCATTCAGCCTGGTACTGCCCCTTAGTCCGGTACTGCCCCTTAGTCCGGTACTGCCCCTTAGTCAGGTGCTGCCCCTTAAACCGGTGGGGGTCATTTGGAGGAGGCTACATAAGCGGGAAGTGACTATGGTGGGGTGGTGGTCTAGGCCGGAGCCAGAACCGCCACCGAGGAGGTATGCCCGCCCAGCCCTCCCCTGTTTGGGGTTTTGAGGCGCGGTCGCAGTCCGCGCCTTTAGGGGGGGGTACTGTCACACCCTGGTGCTGGGACTCATTATTGTTTATCCAGGGTGTGTGCAGTCTATGTGTTTATGTTCTAGGTTGGGTGTCTAGGTTGTTGTTTTTCTAGGTTTGTTCAATGACTCCCAATCGGAGGTAACGAGTGTCAGCTGTTCGGCTCGTTATCTCTGATTGGGAGCCATATTTATTCTGTATGTTTTCCTGTGGGGTTTGTGGGTTTTTGTTTCTTGGTTACATGTTCCGTATGTCAGTGATTTGTAACTTGAGAACTTCACGTATCGTCTTTTGTTTTGTTTTCGTGAGTACGTTTATTAATAAATTATGTTCACTCGCAACGCTGCGCTTTGGTCCGCTTCCTCATTGGTAGACGATCGTGACAACTATATGTAAATACATCCCTGTAAAAGTACTGCAGTAGTAGAGAGAATACCACAGACACAGTGGAATCATTGAACAAAATCTGAAATATATTGATGAAAAACAATACAGCACTGTAAAACATCAACTTGCTTGCTTGTACTGTAAAAAGCAAAACATAGGAGTGATTACTGTACTTCTACATTTTCATCAACTCTGTCTTGTGGTTTTGGCCACAGGTTCTCATCTACATCACAATGGATGTTTTCATTAGCCAAACATCTTGGAAAAAGCCTTTGGCCATGGCGAATCCAGGCCTGACACTGGTCTGCCGTGATGTCATTGCATGCGTCATCCATGGCCTAGAGAAGAGTGACTTGTTCATGAGGGCACCTATCATAAACCTTCCATCTCCATGTGGAGAAAAATTCCTCAATCGGGTTAAGGAAAGGAGAGTATGGGGGTAAATACAGGGTGGTCAATTGTGCATGGGCCTGAAACCATGCTTGCATCATATGAGCATGGTGGAACCTGACATTATCCCACACAATGACATAGGTCACGCCATCAGCTCTACAGACCTGATCGAGCTCATCAAGGAAGGTTACAAGGGGACCATAGAAACGGTGTCTGATAAAGAATGATGATGAAATATTACATCCATAGATAATGTAGTCTAATTGGTTCATGCTCCACGCTAATTGGTGACAATGAATCTCGTTACTTTGAAACTTTCATGATCTAAACATGGAATATTGTTTGTCTGTTTCCATACAACTATGCATTAAGAGTAATGCAACAGTTACTTATCATTTTGAGCAGTTGTATCAATTGATAGTTGGATAATTGTAATGAAATGAGTAGACACTCATCTGAAATGTAATGTGTGAATTGCCTTTTGAAATAGTAGTACTTTGATGTTAAGTTGTGTCATATTGAACAGGTGACTTTTGTTAAATGAACAAATGATCTTAGTTTTATGTGTATTGTATCCAAGCAATTGAAAAAAGTGTTAGAGTTTTGAAAAATGTGCATTTTGATCATTGGTTGTGAGTTTTGTGTCTAGAGTTTTGAAAAATGACGTCAAGGTTCTGAAATTAGTGCCAAAGTAATTGTAAAAAACTGTAGTAAGAAACGCAGTTTCAACTTTCCCCACCAAACTGCACTCACACACTGCTTCCCACTGGGGAGGTTAGGGACTGTACAGTCCCAAACACACACACACCAACAGCACAGGTCACACATACAGTACATATACACAAAAGTATGTGGACACCCCTTCAAATTAGTGGATTTGGCTATTTCAGCCACACCCGTTGCTGACAGATCTATAAAATCGAGCACACAGCCATGCAATCTCCATAGACAAACATTGGCAGTATAATGGCCTTACTGAAGAGCTCAGTGACTTTCAACGTGACACCGTCATAGGATACCACCTTTCCAACAAGTCAGTTCGTAACATTTCTGCCTTGCTAGAGCTGCCCCGGTCAACTGTAAGCGCTGTTATTGTGAAGTGGAAATGTCTAGGAGCAACAACGGCTCAGCCGCGAAGTGGTAGGCCACACAAGCTC
Organism: Coregonus lavaretus; assembly: GCF_964263955.1. Lineage (NCBI taxonomy): Eukaryota > Metazoa > Chordata > Actinopteri > Salmoniformes > Salmonidae > Coregonus > Coregonus lavaretus. The sequence continues at coordinate 18,087,450 of NC_140018.1, read as the reverse complement.
ACAGAATGGGACCGCATAGTGCCGAAGAACGTAGAGTGTAGAAATGGTCTGTCCTCGGTTGCAACACTCACTACCAAGTTCCAAACTGCTTCTGGAAGCAACGTCAGCACAATAACTGTTCGTCGGGAGCTTCAAGAAATGGGTTTCCATGGCCGAGCAGCCGCACAGAAGCCTAAGATCACCATGCACAATGCCAAGCATCGGCTGGAGTGGTGGAAAGCTCGCCGCCATTGGACTCTGCAGTGGAAACGTGTTCTCTGGAGTGATGAATCACGCTTAAACATCTGACAGTCCGACTGTAAAGTTTGGTGGAGGAAGAATAATGGTCTGGGGTTGTTTTTTATGGTTCGGGCTAGGTAGTTCCAGTGAACGGAAATCTTAACGCTACAGCATACAGTGACAATCTAGATGATTCTGTGCTTCCAACTTTGTGGCAACAGTTTGGGGAAGGCCCTTTCCTGTTTCAGCCTGACAATTCCCCCGTGCACCAAGCGAGGTCCATACAGAAATGGTTTGTCTAGATCGGTGTGGAAGAACTTGACTGAGCTGCACAGAGACCTCAACCCCATCGAACACCTTTGGAACGGCGACTGCAAATCAGGCCTAATTGTCCAACATCAGTGCCCGACCTCACTTATGCTCTTGTGGCTGAATAAAAGCAAGTTCTAACTTCTAGTGGAAAGCCTTCCCAGAAGAGTGGAGGCTGTTATAGCAGCAAACGGGTGACCAACTCCATATTAATGCCCGTAATTTTGGAATGAGATGTTCGACTAGCAGGTGTCCACATACTTTTGGTCATGTAGTGTAGCTGGAATTCATTCACATACTGTACATGCACACATACAAAGATGCCTTCACTGGCAGATGCATGCACATATGGAATCACTAAAACATTTACTTGCCAATGCAATTACATAACAGGACAGTGAGATATACATGCACACACACACACACACACACACACACACACACACACTTATGTTGACTGCTCAGTGTTGGGGGAGCCCCTGTCCAGCCAAGCTCAACCTCAGCCTGTCAGACTGATAACCCAGCAGGAACCAGATTAATCACCAGAGGGGTCAATGAATCCACGCTGCTCACCCACTTTGTGTTTGTGTGTGTGTGTGTGTGGAGGGGGGGGGTTAGGAATGGATGGTTATTGCCAGTGTGTCGGTCAGCACAGACCTCATTAATAGCACTGTTCAGCCATTGTGACATTTCTGTCTCCCACATCCTTCAGCCAGGAGCACATTTGCCAAACCTCGACTGTTAACCTCCCTCGAGCAGGAGCAAAAACATACACAGACACACTATTGGACACACATACACAATGCAAAAAGTACACAGATATAGACACTCACAGGTACAGGATGTACGTTGGATACATACAAACTGCAGGTGAATGTAAATACTGTACTGTGAATATAGACACACATCCCCACAGCCGCAGTGGGATTCTAAGAGCTCCAGTCTCCAAACACTATCCAGTCAGGAACGTAAACCAGGCAGGCCCAATTACCAGTAAGCACTTTGGCCGCAGCCAGCATCTTAAAATTGGGATTTCGGTTATTTTCCCACCTGGTTCGTTTGGAAGGAGATTATGTCAACTCTTGGTTTGTTTAGTCCCCATTGTAAAATGTTTTTAGAACTCAGGTCCACACCAGAGGAATTGTTTCCATGATCGTTTGAACAAGTGGTTCTTGTTGTGTCTGCTTCAAAATGATCATGTTTTGATTAGATTGGGGTCTCTACTTTTCTTAATGTAGTCTGCACCAATTCCCCAAAGAAGTGTTTTCCCCCCATGCAACAGACATACAGTATGCTTACATTTTTGGTAGACACAATATAAATCAACTATTCCCTGTGTGTGCCCTCAAATAACTTGGAATGAATGCATAATGAAAGCAATGATCACTCATTCAAACTGTCATAAACTGACCTTAAGCCCACAACAATACATAGCTGTGTCCTGAGGCATGTCCATTATATGTACAGTAATACATAGTAATTTCCTTTTGCAACTGATGGGGAATGAGGTACATTTTTTAAAGAGATGTCATGTTTTGAAAGAGATGTCATGTTTTGAACACTACTTCTGCAAACAAACTCTGGTTTGATTGAAATTTAGTGGTAGGAAACCAAACCGGGAAAGTAAAAAAAAAATCCAATTAACAAATCCTTACAAACAAACTCTGATGTGCACTGCAGTCAATGAACCATGTGCAAAAACAACCTTAAACATGCCGGTCTGTTCACTCACAAACTTACACCCTCACACACACACTCTCTCTCTCACACACACACACACACATCTTTTGCATGTCTGTAGCTCTCTTAGGTCAAGACAAATCTCTGTGAGTTGACATGTGGAGGGGGGGACGTGTTCAGAACTGCCTTGGTTTGTTTTCTTTCTGTAAACAAATAACATCAAACTGTCATCACTTCATTCCTCATCCTGGTCAGGCATCCTCTGTTTTGGCCTCAAATGAGACCCCATTACTTCTACAGTTTTTATTACACTGAAAAACATATAAATGCAACATGCAACAATTTCAAAGATTTTACTGAGTTACAGTTCATATAAGGAAATCAGTCAATTGAAATAAATACATTAGGCCCTAATCTATGGATTTCACATGGCTGGGAATACAGATATGAATCTGTTGGTCACAGATACCTTTAAAAAAAGGTAGGGGCGTCAACATGAAAACCAGTCAGTGTCTGGTGTGCCTCATTCAGCGAGACACATCTCCTTCGCATAGAGTTGATCAGGCTTTTGATTGTGGCCTGTGCAATGTTGTCCCGCTCCTCTTCAATGGCTGTGCGAAGTTGCTGGATATTGGTGGGAACTGGAACACGCTGTCGTACACGTCGATCCAGAGCAATCCCAAACATGGAAGAACTGAGACATTTTCAGCTTCCAGGAATTGTGTACAGATCCTTGTGAGATCCTTGTGACATGGGGCCGTGCATTATCATGCTGAAACATGAGGTGATGGAGGAGGATGAATGGCACGACAACGGGCCTCAGGATCTCGTCACGGTATCTCTGTGTATTAAAATTGCCATCGATAAAATTGTGTTCATTGTCCGTAGCTTATGCCTGCCCATACCATAACCCCACCACCACCATGGGGCACTCTGTTCACAAAGTTAACATTACATTTACATTTACATTTACGTCATTTAGCAGACGCTCTTATCCAGAGCGACTTACAAATTGGTGCATTCACCCTATAGCCAGTGGGATAACCACTTTACAATTGTTTATTTTTATTTTATTTTATTTTTTTAATTGGGGGGGGGGGGGGGGGGGGGGTAGAAGGATTACTTTATCCTATCCCAGGTATTCCTTAAAGAGGTGGGGTTTCAAATGTCTCCGGAAGGTGGTGAGTGACTCCGCTGTCCTGGCGTCGTGAGGGAGCTTGTTCCACCATTGGGGTGCCAGAGCAGCGAACAGTTTTGACTGGGCTGAGCGGGAACTATGCTTCCGCAGAGGAAGGGGAGCCAGCAGGCCAGAGGTGGATGAACGCAATGCCCTCGTTTGGGTGTAGGGACTGATCAGAGCCTGAAGGTACGGAGGTGCCGTTCCCCTCACAGCTCCATAGGCAAGCACCATGGTCTTGCAACAGATGCGAGCTTCAACTGGAAGCCAGTGGAGTGTGCGGAGGAGCGGGGTGACGTGAGAGAACTTGGGAAGGTTGAACACCAGACGGGCTGCGGCATTCTGGATGAGTTGTAGGGGTTTAATGGCACAGGCAGGGAGCCCAGCCAACAGCGAGTTGCAGTAATCCAGACGGGAGATGACAAGTGCCTGGATTGGGACCTGTGCCGCTTCCTGTGTAAGGCAGGGTCGTACTCTCCGAATGTTGTAGAGCATGAACCTGCAGGATTGGGTCACCGCCTTGATGTTAGCGGAGAACGACAGGGTGTTGTCCAGGGTCACGCCAAGGCTCTTCGCACTCTGGGAGGAGGACACAACGGAGTTGTCAACCGTGATGGCGAGATCATGGAACGGGCAGTCCTTCCCCGGGAGGAAGAGCAGCTCCGTCTTGCCAGGGTTCAGCTTGAGGTGGTGATCCGTCATCCATACTGATATGTCTGCCAGACATGCAGAGATGCGATTCGCCACCTGGTTATCAGAAGGGGGAAAGGAGAAGATTAGTTGTGTGTCGTCAGCGTAGCAATGATAGGAGAGGCCATGTGAGGATATGACAGAGCCAAGTGACTTGGTGTATAGGGAGAATAGGAGAGGGCCTAGAACTGAGCCCTGGGGGACACCAGTGGTGAGAGCACGTGGTGCGGAGACAGCTTCTCGCCACGCCACTTGGTAGGAGCGACCGGTCAGGTAGGACGCAATCCAGGAGTGAGCCGCGCCGGAGATGCCCAGCTCGGAGAGGGTGGAGAGGAGGATCTGATGGTTCACAGTATCAAAGGCAGCAGACAGGTCTAGAAGGACAAGAGCAGAGGAGAGAGAGTTAGCTTTAGCAGTGCGGAGAGCCTCCGTGACACAGAGAAGAGCAGTCTCAGTTGAATGACCAGTCCTGAAACCTGACTGGTTTGGATCAAGAAGGTCATTCTGAGAGAGATAGCAAGAGAGTTGGCTAAAGACGGCACGCTCAATAGTTTTGGAAAGAAAAGAAAGAAGGGATACTGGTCTGTAGTTGTTGACATCAGTGGGATCGAGTGTTGGTTTTTTGAGAAGGGGTGCAACTCTCGCTCTCTTGAAGACGGAAGGGACATAGCCAGCGGTCAAGGATGAGTTGATCAGCGAGGTGAGGTAGGGGAGAAGGTCACCGGAGATGGTCTGGAGAAGAGAGGAGGGGATGGGGTCAAGCGGGCAGGTTGTTGGGCGGCCTGCAGTCACAAGTCGCAAGATTTTATCTGGAGAGAGAGGGGAGAAAGAAGTCAAAGCATAGGGTAGGGCAGTGTGAGCAGGACCAGCAGTGTCATTAGACTTAACAAACGAGGATCGGATGTCGTCAACCTTCTTTTCAAAGTGGTTGACAAAGTCATCCACAGAGAGGGAGGAGGGTGGGGGGGTGGGGGGGAGGATTCAGCAGTGAGGAGAATGTGGCAAAGAGCTTCCTAGGGTTAGAGGCAGATGCTTGGAATTTAGAGTGGTAGAAAGTGGCCTTAGCAGCAGAAACAGATGAAGAACATCAGCAAACCGCTCGCCCACACGACTCCATACGCGCTTTCTGCCATCTGCCCGGTACAGTTGAAACCGGAATTCATCCGTGAAGATCACACTTCTCCAGCATGCCAGTGGCCATCGAAGGTGAGCATTTGCCCACTGAAGTCAGTTACAATGCCGAACTGCAGTCAGGTCAAGTCCCTGGTGAGGATGACGAGCACGCAGATGAGCTTCCCTGAGACGATTTCTGACAGTTTGTCCAGAAATTCTTCGGTTTTGCACACCCACAGTTTCATCAGCTGTCCGGGTGGCTGGTCTCAGGCGACAGCTGTCCGGGTGGCTGGTCTCAGGTGATCCCGCAGGTGAAGAAGCTAGATGTGGAAGTCCTGGGCTGACGTGGTTACAGGTGGTCTGCGGTTGTGAGGCCGGTTGGACGTACTGCCAAATTCTCTAAAACGACGTTGGAGGCGGCTTATGGTAGAGAAATTAACATTTAGTTCTCTGGCCACAGCTCTGGTGGACATTCCTGCAGTCAGCTTCCTGCAGTCAGCATGCCAACTGCACACTCCCTCAAAACTTCTGTAGCATTGTGTTGTAGAGTGGCCTTTTATTGTCCCCAGCACAAGGCGCACCTGTGTAATGATCATGCCGTTTAATCAGCTTCTTGATATGCCACACCTGTCAGGTGGATGGATTATCTTGGCAAAGGAGAAATGCTCACTAATAGGGATGTAAACAAATGTGTGCACAAAATTTGAGAGAAATAAGCTTTTTGTGCGTATGGAACATTTCTGGGATATTTTATTTCAGCTCATGAAACATGGGACCAACACTTACATGATTATATTTTTGTTCAGTATATTATATTATTATTATTATTATTATTATTATTATTATTATTATTACAGGATTGCAGGTTTCTGAGGATGTATTGTATACTCTTCCAGTCAAAAGGTAGACAGTTTCCTGTTATCCAGGCTTATGGTAAGTAGCCACACGACCAGGAGTCAGGCCTCTCCACCAAATGGCTTCATTGTGTAGGCCTATGTAAATTCACACAGCCCATCATGAAGATAAGGATGTGAGGGTTACTTCTGTACACCTGATCAAATTTCACATGTAAATGGATTACCACAAAACTTTTACAGTCCAGGAGAAGTTAAAGTTGCTTCTTGCCTCTCAGCATACTTGTGACATTAGGTTCCAATTACACCCTGACTGACATAGCAGAACTTTCCCCCTGACAAGGCTGGTAGTCAACCTCTCACTCTATAAACCCACTGTGCTGCATCAGTGTGTGTATCTGCAAACATTTTCTCACAAGTTATCACTCTCGCCACCGTTTCCCAGCTGTAATTGAAGCTGTCTGGATGTCATTTGGATGTCCTTTAAGTGGTGGACCTTTTTTGATACACACAGGAAACTGTTGAGCGTGAAAAACCCAACAGCATTGCAGTTCTTGACACAAACCGGTGCGCCTGGCACCTACTACCATACCATGTTCAAAGGCACTTAAATCTTTTGTCTTGCCCATTCACCCTCTGAATGGCACACATACACAATCCATGTCTCAATTGTAAGGATCAATAGGCAGCCTAGCTTGATCAAATTAATTTACAAACATACCTCCTGCAAGTCCTGCCCATCACAGGCAGCTAAAATCAAATCAAACGCTGTGTGTGTCACTCGACAATCTCTCCTCCTCCACTGACGATACTGTCTGCACGCACTAGAGTATCTAACATCCTACCTAGCATACAGTGCCTTCAGAAAGTATTCATACCTAGGGCTGTTACGGTGACCGTATTACAGCCAAACCGGTGGTCACAAGTAATGAAGGCAGTCAAATTCCATGTGACTGTTTAGTCACGGTAATTAGGCTTCTCCAAGCTCTGATGATGCTGATGGTCATTAGTAGCCTACCAAACTTGCTAACTGCCTGGTACTCAGCACTCTATTGTCCCTATAATCACTTTGACATCATTGCAAATGTAATGGAAAATCTAATCAAACCCTTCATGAGAGCCCATGAGCTCATGTTGCGCAACATTTCTATAGGCTACACAATTGCATGAGAAAACAGATTGATGACCTCTATTAAAAGAGGAGGATCCCATCAGCTTTCTATAGGCTAGGCCTACTATATTTATTTCTCAACTTTCCTAATATTAAGCACATTGCTCCTCTTTACAACAGGAGTATAGCCTACCTGGCTGGCATGAAAATGAACCATGGAAAAGCGTCCTCCATTCACTATTTAAGTGCATATATGACATGTATTATTTTCTGCTGCTACTGTTTTGAGAAAGGTGCATGACAATAGTCCATTCTAAATCAAAACACATTTCTCAGATATATTATTTAGTGTGTGTAAAGACAAGATTAAATCAAGAATAGTCTGATTGGTGACAATATTAGCCTATCACTTGAGAATTACACTGCTCAAAAAAATAAAGGGAACACTAAAATAACACATCCTAGATCTGAATGAATGAAATAATCTTATTAAATAGTTTTTTCTTAACATAGTTCAATGTGCTGACAACAAAAATCAAATGTATCAACCCATGGAGGTCTGGATTTGGAGTCACCCTCAAAATTAAAGTGGAAAACCACACTACAGGCTGATCCAACTTTGATGTAATGTCCTTAAAACAAGTCAAAATGAGGCTCGGTAGTGTGTGTGGCCTCCACGTGCCTGTATGACCTCCCTACAACGCCTGGGCATGCTCCTGATGAGGTGGCGGATGGTCTCCTGAGGGATCTCCTCCCAGACCTGGACTAAAGCATCCGCCAACTCCTGGACAGTCTGTGGTGCAACGTGGCGTTGGTGGATGGAGCGAGACATGATGTCCCAGATGTGCTCAATTGGATTCAGGTCTGGGGAACGGGCGGTCCATAGCATCAATGCCTTCCTCTTGCAGGAACTGCTGACACACTCCAGCCACATGAGGTCTAGCATTGTCTTGCATTAGGAGGAACCCAGGGCCAACCGCACCAGCATATGGTCTCACAAGGGGTCTGAGGATCTCATCTCGGTACCTAATGGCAGTCAGGCTACCTCTGGCGAGCACATGGAGGGCTGTGAGGCCCCCCAAAGAAATGCCACCCCACACCATGACTGACCCACCGCCAAACCGGTCATGCTGGAGGATGTTGCAGGCAGCAGAATGTTCTCCACGGCGTCTCCAGACTCTGTCACGTCTGTCACATGTGCTCAGTGTGAACCTGCTTTCATCTGTGAAGAGCACAGGGAGCCAGTGGCGAATTTGCCAATCTTGGTGTTCTCTGGCAAATGCCAAACGTCCTGCACGGTGTTGGGCTGTAAGCACAACCCCCACATGTGGACGTCGGGCCCTCATACCACCCTCATGGAGTCTGTTTCTGACTGTTTGAGCAGACATATGCACATTTGTGGCCTGCTGGAGGTCATTTTGCAGGGCTCTGGCAGTGCTCACCCTGCTTCTCCTTGCACAAAGGCGGAGGTAGCAGTCCTGCTGCTGGGTTGTTGCCCTCCTACGGCCTCCTCCACGTCTCCTGATGTACTGGCCTGTCTCCTGGTAGCGCCTCCATGCTCTGGACACTACGCTGACAGACACAGCAAACCTTCTTGCCACAGCTCGCATTGAAGTGCCATCCTGGATGAGCTGCACTACCTGAGCCACTTGTGTGGGATGTAGACTCCGTCTCATGCTACCACTAGAGTGAAAGCACTGCCAGCATTCAAAAGTGACCAAAACATCAGCCAGGAAGCATAGGAACTGAGAAGTGGTCTGTGGTCACCACCTGCAAAACCAGTCCTTTATTGGGGGTGTCTTGCTAATTGCCTATAATTTCCACCTGTTGTCTATTCCATTTGCACAACAGCATGTCACATTTATTGTCAATCAGTGTTGCTTCCTAAGTGGACAGTTTGATTTCACAGAAGTGTGATTGACTTGGAGTTACATTGTGTTGTTTAAGTGTTCCCTTTATTTTTTTGAGCAGTGTATATATTATCACTTGTGAATGATGCCCAGCGTAAGGCAAGAAACAATGCTTTTTTTGTAGACTTTTTCTAATCATAGTCGCACACCTCATGTAGCCTAGCCCATAGGCCTACAGTGGGGAAAGAAAGTATTTAGTCAGCCACCAATTATGCAAGTTCTCCCACTTAAAAAGATGAGAGAGGCCTGTAATTTTCATCATAGGTACACGTCAACTATGACATACAAAATGAGAAAAAAATGAGAATTATTTTCCAGAAAATCACATTGTAAGATTTTTAATGAATTTATTTGCAAATTATGGTGGAAAATAAGTATTTGGTCACCTACAAACAGGCAAGATTTCTGGCTCTCACAGACCTGTAACTTCTTCTTTAAGAGGCTCCTCTGTCCTCCACTCGTTACCTGTATTAATGGCACCTGTTTGAACTTGTTATCAGTATAAAAGACACCTGTCCACAACCTCAAACAGTCACACTCCAAACTCCACTATGACCAAGACCAAAGAGCTGTCAAAGGACACCAGAAACAACATTGTAGACCTGCACCAGGCTGGGAAGACTGCATCTGCAATAGGTAAGCAGCTTGGTTTGAAGAAATCAACTGTGGGAGCAATTATTAGGATATGGAAGACATACAAGACCACTGATAATCTCCCTCGATCTGGGGCTCCACGCAAGATCTCACCCCGTGGGGTCAAAATTATCACAAGAACGGTGAGCAAAAATCCCAGAACCACACGGGGGGACCTAGTGAATGACCTGCAGAGAGCTGGGACCAAAGTAACAAAGCCTACCATCAGTAACACACTACGCCGCCAGGGACTCAAATCCTGCAGTGCCAGACGTGTCCCCCTGCTTAAGCCAGTACATGTCCAGGCCCGTCTGAAGTTTGCTAGAGTGCATTTGGATGATCCAGAAGAGGATTGGGAGAATGTCATATGGTCAGATGAAACCAAAATAGAACTTTTTGGTAAAAACTCAACTCGTCGTGTTTGGAGGACAAAGAATGCTGAGTTGCATCCAAAGAACACCATACCTACTGTGAAGCATGGGGGTGGAAACATCATGCTTTGGGGCTGTTTTTCTGCAAAGGGACCAGGACGACTGATCCGTGTAACGGAAAGAATGAATGGGGCCATGTATCGTGAGATTTTGAGTGAAAACCTCCTTCCATCAGCAAGGGCATTGAAGATGAAACGTGGCTGGGTCTTTCAGCATGACAATGATCCCAAACACACCGCCCGGGCAACGAAGGAGTGGCTTCGTAAGAAGCATTTCAAGGTCTTGGAGTGGCCTAGCCAGTCTCCAGATCTCAACCCCATAGAAAATCTTTGGAGGGAGTTGAAAGTCCGTGTTGCCCAGCGACAGCCCCAAAATATCACTGCTCTAGAGGAGATCTGCATGGAGGAATGGGCCAAAATACCAGCAACAGTGTGTGAAAACCTTGTGAAGACTTACAGAAAACGTTTGACCTGTGTCATTGCCAACAAAGGGTACACAACAAAGTATTGAGAAACTTTTGTTATTGACCAAATACTTATTTTCCACCATAATTTGCAAATAAATACATAAAAAATCCTACAATGTGATTTTCTGGATTTTTTTTCTCATTTTGTCTGTCATAGTTGACGTGTACCTATGATGAAAATTACAGGCCTCTCTCATCTTTTTAAGTGGGAGAACTTGCACAATTGGTGGCTGACTAAATACTTTTTTCCCCCACTGTATATGTTTGTATCACAACTAAAGTAGCCAAATAACTTCTTAAAATTAAGCACAATAATCCGCTTTACAAGGGGTGTAGAGCCTAACTGGCAAACATAGGACGCGTGCAGTTGCGTCCCCGATGTGTCTGTCTTCACTTGTAGCGTGTGAGAAAGACCCGATCACGTGATGGAGAGCCATGTGAGTGAGAGGTGCTTCGGAGCACGCAGCACTCAGGGAGAAGGGAATTCTAATTATTATAGTCAGCCCAAGGGCACAATGGCCACTGGCTGCAAAAGGCTTGGATTTTTTTTTTTTGCTGCATGTGCAAACTCCCTCAAATTGTTTTGTGACTTCCACAGCCCTATTCCTACCCCTTGACTTATTCCACATTTTGTTGTGTTACAGCCTTTTTCTCACCCATCTACACACAATACCCTATAATGACGAAGTAAAAACATGTTTTTAGAAAGGTATGCAAATGTTTGAAAATGAAATACAGAAATATCTCATTTGCATAAGTATTCACACCCCTGAGTCAATACATGTTAGAATCACCTTTGGCAGCGTTTACAACTGTGACTCTTTCTGGGGTAAGTCTCTAAGAGCTTTTCCACACTGGATTGTACAATATTTGCACATTATTCTTTACAAAATTCTTCAAGATCTGTCAAGTTGGTTGTTGATCATTGCTAGACAGCCATTTTCATGTCTTGCCATATATTTTCAAGCCAATTTAAGTAAGAACTGTAACTAGGCCACTCAGGAACATTCAATGTCGTCTTGGTAAGCAACTACAGATAGTCCCCAAAAAACATCAAAAGGAAGTTTGTTCTAAAGTGTCTGTCCTATACCTGAGAGATATAAGAAAGATCGGGAAACACTTTATTATTTGTACATGTATTTAACCCCTTATTTTTGGCAATAAACTGTCTAAGCTCTGTCTAAGCCGGAAGACCCAGAGTTACCTCTGCTGCAGAGGATAAGTTCATTAGAGTTACCAGCCTCAGAAAATGCAGCCCAAATAAATGCTTCACAGAGTTCAAGTAACATACACATCTCAAAATCAACTGTTCAGAGGAGACTGTGTGAATCAGGCCTTCGTGGTCAATTTGTTGCAAAGAAACCACTACTAAAGGACACCAATAAGAAGATGAGACTTGCTTGGGCCAAGAAACACGAGCAATGGACATTAGACCGGTGGAAATTTGTCCTTTGGTCTGGAGTCCAAATTTGAGATTTTTGGTTCCAACCGGTGTGTCTTTGTGAGACGCGGTGTGGGTGAACGGATGCTCTCCGCATGTGTATTTCCCACTGTAAAGCATGGAGGAGGAGGTGTTATGGTGTGGGGGTGCTTTGCTGGTGAGACTGTCTGTGATTTATTTAGAACTCAAGGCACACTTAACCAGCATGGCTACCACAGCATTCTGCAGCGATACGCCATCCCATCTGGTTTGGGCTGTGGGACTATAATTCGTTTTTCAACAGGACAATGACCCAACACACCTCCAGGATGTGTAAGGGCTATTTTACCAAGAAGGAGAGTGATGGAGAGCTGCATCAGATGACCTGGCCTCCATAATCTCCCGACCTCAACGCAATTGAGATGGTTTGGGATGAGTCGGACGGCAGAGTGAAGGAAAAGTATCCAACAAGTGCTAAGCATATGTGGGAACTCCTTCAAGACTGTTGGAAAAGCATTCCAGGTGAAGCTGGTTGAGAGAATGCCAAGAGTGTGCAAAGCTGTCATCAAGGCAAAGGGTGGCTATTTGAAGAATCTCAAATATAAAACAAATGTTGATTTGTTTAACACTTCTTTTGTTACTACATGATTCCATATGTGTTATTTCATAGTTTTGATGTCTTCACTATTATTCTACAATGTAAAAAATAGTACAAATAAAGAAAACACCTTGAATGAGTAGGTGTGTCCAAACTTTTGCCTGGTAGTGTACTTCCATTCATTTTTTTCAACTGGTAACAGGAGACCTTCAGTCGAGTCTTGTGAGGCCTGTGGGCGTCCTAGAGTGTCACCTTTCCACAGAGGAGTCATATTAGTGTGTAGCCCAAACTGTTCGGACACTACAGACAGAAGTTGGCAGATCGCTGTACCGACTTCAGATGCGGAAGTGTGACACAGATATCTCTAGCTTAAACTGACAGATTTTTATGGGGATTTTAGGATTATGCTAATTAGATCTCATTTGGAAGTGCACTTTCCTCCTAATTCTTCACCTGTACCCCACTTGGAAGCGCAGCTGCCTGTGTAGCAGATGGTTATATGTGGAACTCATTCAGTTTGAAATGACCCTACTTGCGCTGCCGAACAGCTAGCTTTTTGGTGGTGCGACTGGGTTTCAGGAGGGCGGTCACATGTGTACGCGAGGCAGATGTCATGGGTTTGAGCCTCGGAATGAGCAGAATCAGGAGGAAGAGGTACTCACTAAGCAAGCAGTGTGATGTCCTTTACACCTGTTAATCCTGAAGGTTCTATCTCAGCCTCTAATATTGGGGTTGTGTCCCAACCTCTCTCTCAGACTCAACTGTACCCTACTTGGAAGACAGCTACAGTTGAAGTCGGACGTTTACATACACCTTAGCCAAATACATTTAAACTCAGTTTTTCACAATTCCTGACATTTAATCCTAGTAAAAATTCTCTGTCTTAGGTCAGTTAGGATCACCACTTTATTTTAAGAATGTGAAATGTCAGAATAATAGTAGAGAGAATGATTTATTTCAGCTTTTATTTATTTCATCACATTCCCAGTGGGTCAGAAGTTTACATACACTCAATTAGTGTTTGGTAGCATTGCCTTAAAATTGTTTAACTTGGGTCAAACGTTTCGGGTAGCCTTCCACAAGCTTCCCACAATAAGTTGGGTGAATTTTGGCCCATTCCCCCTGACAGAGCTGGTGTAACTGAATCAGGTTTGTAGGCCTCCTTGCTCGCACACGCTTTTTCAGTTCTGCCCACACATTTTCTACAGGATTGAGGTCAGAGCTTTGTGATGGCCACTCCAATTCCTTGACTTTGTTGTCCTTAAGCCATTTTGCCACAGCTTTGGAAGTATGCTTGGGGTCATTGTCCATTTGGAAGACCCATTTGCGACAAAGCTTTAACTTCCTGACTGATGTCTTGAGATGTTGCTTCAATATATCCACATAATTTTCCTTCCTCATGATGCCATCTATTCAAAGCACCCCCACAGCATGATGCTGCCACCCCCGTGCTTCACGGTTGGGATGGTGTTCTTCGGCTTGCAAGCTACCCCCTTTTTCCTCCAAACATAACGATGGGCATTATGGCCAAACAGTTCTATTTTTGTTTCATCAGACCAGAAGACATTTCTCCAAAAAGTACGATCTTTGTCCCCATGTGCAGTTGCAAACCATTGTCTGGCTTTTTTATGGCGGTTTTGGAGCAGTGGCTTCTTTCTTGCTGAGCGGCCTTTCAGGTTATGTCGATATAGGACTCGTTTTACTGTGGATATAGATACTTTTGTACCAACAAAGAGGCACTGAGTTTAAAGGTAGGCCTTGAAATACATCCACAGGTACACCTCCAATTGACTCAAATGATGTCAATTAGCCTATCAGAAGCTTCTTTAGCCATGACATCATTTTCTGGAATTTTCCAAGCTGTTTAAAGGCACAGTCAATTTAGTGTATGTAAACTTCTGACCCACTGGAATTCTGATACAGTGAATTATAAGTGAAATAATCTGTCTGTAAACAATTGTTGGAAAAATTACTTGTGTCATGCACAAAGTAGATGTCCTAACCGACTTGCCAAAACTATAGTTTGTTAACAAGAAATTTGTGGAGTGGTTGAAAAACAAGTTTTAATGACTCCAACCTAAGTATGTGTAAACTTCCGACTTCAACTGTATTTCAAAACACCTCACCTGACAGGTATGGTAATGTACAGTGAGGGAAAAAAGTATTTGATCCCCTGCTGATTTTGTACGTTTGCCCACTGACAAAGACATGATCAGTCTATAATTTTAATGGTAGGTTTATTTGAACAGTGAGAGACAGAATAACAACAACAAAATTAAAAAAGACGCATGTCAAAAAATGTTATAAATTGATTTGCATTTTAATGAGGGAAATAAGTATTTGACCCCTCTGCCAAACATGACTTAGTACTTGGTGGCAAAACCCTTGTTGGCAATCACAGATGTCAGACGTTTCTTGTAGTTGGCCACCAGGTTTGCACACATCTCAGGAGGGATTTTGTTCCACTCCTCTTTGCAGATCTTCTCCAAGTCATTATGGTTTCGAGGCTGACGTTTGGCAACTCGAACCTTCAGCTCCCTCCACAGATTTTCTATGGGATTAAGGTCTGGAGACTGGCTAGGCCACTCCAGGACCTTAATTAGCTTCTTCTCGAGCCACTTCTTTGTTGCCTTGGCCGTGTGTTTTTGGTCATTGTCATGCTGGAATACCCATCCACAACCCATTTTCAATGCCCTGGCTGAGGGAAGGAGGTTTCCACCCAAGATTTGACGGTACATGGCCCCGTCCATCGTCCCTTTGATGCGGTGAAGTTGTCCTGTCCCCTTAGCAGAAAAACACCCCCAAAGCATAATGTTTCCACCTCCATGTTTGACGGTGGGGATGGTGTTCTTGGGGTCATAGGCAGCATTCCTCCTCCTCCAAACACGGCGAGTTGAATTAATGCCAAAGAGCTCGATTTTGGTCTCATCTGACCACAACACTTTCACCCAGTTCTCCTCTGAATCATTCAGATGTTCATTGGCAAACTTCAGACGGGACTGTATATGTGCTTTCTTGAGCAGGGGGACCTTGCGGGCGCTGCAGGATTTCAGTCCTTCACGGTGTAGTGTGTTACCAATTGTTTTCTTGGTGACTATGGTCCCAGCTGCCTTGAGATCATTGACAATATCCTTCCCGTGTAGTTCTGGGCTGATTCCTCACCGTTCTCATGATCATTGCAATTCCACGAGGTGAGAGCCCCAGACTCCTCTTGCATGGAGCCCCAGGCTGAGGGAGATTGACAGTTATTTTGTGTTTCTTCCATTTGCGAATAATCGCACCAACTGTTGTCACCTTCTCACCAAGCTGCTTGGCGATGGTCTTGTAGCCCATTCCAGCCTTGTGTAGGTCTACAATCGTGTCCCTGATATCCTTGGAGAGCTCTTTGGTCTTGGCCATGGTGGAGAGTTTGGAATCTGATTGATTGATTGCTTCTGTGGACAGGTGTCTTTTATACAGGTAACAAGCTGAGATTAGGAGCACTCCCTATAAAAGACACCTGGGAGCCAGAAATCTTTCTGATTGAGAGGGGGTCAAATACTTATTTCCCTCATTAAAATGCAAATCAATTTATAAAAATTTTGACATGCGTTTTTCTGGATTTTTTTGTTGTTATTCTGTCTCTCACTGTTCAAATAAACCTACCATTAAAATTATAGACTGATCATTTCTTTGTCAGTGGGCAAATGTACAAAATCAGCAGGGGATCAAATACTTTTTTCCCTCACTGTAACAGTTTACTTAGCTGCTGTCAGGTGTCGTCTCCAAAGCGGATTAACTGCAGAAATCATTTAACAAATTGACCCCCCTCCAGCCATGAATGCTCCATGGAGGCGACAATTGAATCCTTGTTTAAGGTTTAATGCATGATATACAGCCTGTAGGTCCTCTGTGGAATTAATGCTGACACTGTGTGAAGAAAACGTTTTGCAGGTCAATGGATTCACCACACTTCACATTGGACGTGGAGTGACTAGTCTTCGCCAACACTTGATAAAACAACGTTAGTTTTTCTACACCTCTAAATGTCTGGTAAGTTGAACAGCCTCCCCTTTTAACCCTCTCCAGATGTGTGGGTCAGTGGGAGAGTTGCGAGAATAGAGGCGGTGAACACACCATTACAGAGGAGAGGAGAGAGGTGAAGCCAGAGTGAGAAGAGATGGAAAGAGCAGTGGGAGAAGGAGAGAACATGGGATGAGTAAGGAGGGGAAGGAGGTTGTCACTCCCTGCAGGAGTGAGGTAAAGGAGGAGGGCCGGAGGTGAGAGAGACGGGGGTCTCCACTGTGTGGGTGGTGGTGGGACCACAGGGACTGAGAGCTGTATTAGGAAGAGCATCTAACAGGAAATAACATACAGTATGTAGACAGAGACTCCTGGAGCGCTGGAAAACTGGCTAGACAGTCCTTAAACATTAGTTTTTGAAATTCTCCTTTGACCCACCGTATGAAGAAAACCAATGTTTCTAGTCACATCCCAGACTGTTTATACACACACAGTAAGGAATTTGCAAGAAACTACAAATTGGGAGCAAACCACAAATTGGGAAATACTGGGAGTAAATTACTGAGATTTAAAAATATGTTCTGGATATTGAATCAGAGGGGTCTCGTGCTGAGCTGCAATTCCTCATACCTCTGTTTTCCCACAACTCAAACACACAAGCCTGCTCAAAAAATACCATGATTGAACCGACAGATCTAATTTCAAAACAAACACAACAACAACAATGCCTAAATGTCAGCCTTTTCTCAGTCTATTTAGAAACCATATTTCATCAGCCTTTTTCCGGTCTGGTTTGTTGTTGTTGATACTAGGATCTCTGACTTGGTGTGGGTGGTTTATGTGTCTACTGTGTCTGGGTTTCCTGAGACGTGTTGACTGACAGATGGAGCAGGCAGCATCGATTCACCACCAAAGGGAGCCGCAACACTCAGCGCTCTCAAACTCAATACCTCCACCGGCTCAGGGTCATCCATCAACTCCTTTAGCTGCCCTGAGACATCTGAGAGGGAAGGAATGAATGGCATGGACAAGACAACGAGACAAGAGGGAAGAGCCTTTGAAGAATCCTCTTCATGTACAGTATGTCACTGTCAATATGTTCCTGCCAAAACAAACTGAAATCCTGAGAAACACCAACAAACTTCAAAAACGTCCCAAACACCCTCGAAAACACAGACTCCCACTGTGCATACACCGGTTGAATCAACGTTGTTTCCAAGTAATTTCAATGAAATTACCCTAAACCAATGTGGAAGAGATGTTGAATTGACGTATTTTCCCAGTGGGCTGTTGCAAGGGCAGAGAGAGACATGAAATCGTTTTTCTCTTGAATGGTGTGAGACAGCGAGGACAGTTATGTGACTTCCTTTTCTCCCTGCTTTTTGGCTTTAGCAACCACAGACGAAAGCTTTGTGTTACTCAGGATTACAATGAGAAACATTACTGGGAATCTATGCTCTTACAAGAGAAAAAAAATGATGTCTCCTTTAAGTGCGTAATAGTTTTTTGTGGTCTGCTTGTCTGGGCGTAGAGATTGAAATGTCTGTATCACGTCAGAGCTATTTGTTAGCCTTAATGTGCTTTTCAAGTCCCTGAATGACGCAGTATTAATTAAGTTAAATTAGTTTGCTAATGCTTTCTGGCCCTGCCATCGAGAAATCACTTATGACATTATTATTGGCTTTGTCACTACCGTTACACTGTCACGCAGTAGAGAACTACTAGCATCAACATATTGCATGTTACACAAGGTTATTGGTAAACACACTCAGTCTGGAAGGGGTGTCAGTTTGCAGATGAATGTGTCGTGCTGTTGGTTTCATTAAAAGTGACTGATCACTTTGTGATGACTGTCCAGGTTTTTTTGCTGTTGGTTTTGGTTTGAGGCATACTTAGCTCCTGGAAGGAGTTACTGAAAAGAGTTTAGGAATGGTTCCTGCTTTGCAGAAATGAAGACTATGAAATAATGTGGTGCCCCATCCAGAATTTGTACAAAGACGTCAGTTGGTTTAACAAGGCATTACAAAAAGTGATGTCTTGGGCAAAGCTTGTTAGTGAGAAATGCCCAAAACGATCTATGACATTACACAACCTTAAGGGTAAAAGTATTACACATGTTTAATACATACAACCTGTTTTTAGGGGAGAAAATTGTTATTCTCAGAGTACAATTAATTGAAACAGAGTACACGGTCATTGCATGAGACAAGCATGAAGTTGGTGGATATCCATGAAAAATAACTTTTCTGCTCCATGCAGCAGTATCCCTTACATTTCAATAAGCATGTACAATATAATATAAAGTGATTGTCAACAAAACTCACAACAAAACAGCTGGAGGGGGCCTGAGACCATTCATCCAACACTATTATCTTTAGCCATCTTAAAAGTAATATTATTATGCATGGCTTTTTTTACACATGACTACCGGGGCACTATGAAGGAGAGGTAATTTAATTTCCAGCCAGCCCCCAGTATAGAGCAGCTTACTCTGCTTGAAGCAGATCCTCCAGGATCCCCTGCCAGGATTTAAAGATATCACAGGCCTGTACGGACACTCTGCTGGGACCACTGGATGGGGTAGCCCCCAAAAAACCTCTATGTACGTATGTAAACTTCCCATGTGCACATCTTAATAAGTCAATAGGGACTTAATATAGGATATTGCTATTTTCTTTATGTCATTCGGTGCACGGGTGGGAGTCAGCCATGAGTTGCTCGTGAGGTAAGATAATTATACCTCTATGAAAGACAAAAGATAACCCCCGTCCCAATCCTTCCAGTAGTTGGATATATTTGGCGTCTGAGATTAAATGTATGCATATTCCTTAAGAAAAGTGTTAACAGGTCAATCGGCCAATAGACTTTTACTATATGAGAAAATGATCATATAAAAAAAATACACCCCTCAGGCTCCATGGTTTGATTGGCAGTTGGTTTGATTGCATTCTGGCAAAAGTCCTGGGGAAAAATTAAGGGATTGCTTATATCTGGTTGGGTTAGAGGTTGACTCTGGCTTGTCCTATAGAATTAACGCTTGGACAGACACTTTCCAAAAGTGAGGCCTAAGAGCAGCAAGGGGATTTTAGGAGACTGGGGGTCTACTGTAGGGCCAGCTGCAGGCATGATGACGCTACGGAGAAGTGGGAATCAAACCTACGATGGGGATTCATTAACACAACAGAGTCTGACTCAGAACCCAAAGACAGATGTTTACAACTGGATGCTCTTTCCCCTTCATACTGTACACAGTAGATGTGTAAAAGTGGCTTTACAAAACGTACCGAGGAGAACACTTGTTTACTCCAGATCCCGATACATGACAGCTGGAATGCATGACTGAAATAAACAGATACTGTAGGGAAGTGATCCTTATTTTTCAAATAAGAAGGATCATGCAAATTGGTGAAGTTAAGGTAGGTGTCTTTTATTACACCCTAGTCATATTATGAGTAAAAAAAAGAAAGAGAGACTTTACCTGACCTAAAATTGCTTTAGAGCCTTCTATTAGTAGAAGGGTGGAGTAGCAAATATTTAGACAGTAGATAAGCTTACAGTGCCTTCAGAAAGTATTCACACACCTTTACTTTTTCCAAATTTTGGCAGTGATAGGAGAAAACTGAGGATGGATCAACAACATTGTATTTACTCCACAATACAAACCTATCTGACAGAGTGAAAAGAAGGTAGCCTGTACAGAATTTTTTTTTCTCCAAAACATGCATCCTGTTTGCAACAAAGCAATAAAGTAATACTGAAAATTTTTTGGCAAAGCAATTAACTTTTGGTCCTGAATACAAAGTGTTTTTTATTTGGGGCAAATCCAATTCAACACATTATTGAGAACCACTCTCCATATTTTCAAGCATAGTGGTGGCTGCATCATGTTATGGGTATGCTTGTAATCATTAAGGACTGGGGAGTTTTTCTGGATGAAAAAGATAATTCACCTTTCAGCAGGCCAATAACCTAAAATACAAGGCCAAATATACACTGGAGTTGCTTACCAAGAAGACAGTGAATGTTCCTGAGTGGCCAAGTTAAGGTTTTGATTTAAATCGGCTTGAAAATCTATGGCAAAAACTGAACATGGTTGTCTAGCAATGATCAACAACCAATTTGACAGATCTTGAAGAATGTTTTAAAGAATAATGGAAAAAATGTTGCACAATCCAGGTGTGGAAAGCTCTTAGAGACTTACCCGGAAAGTCTCACAGCCATAATTGCTGCCTAAGGGGATTCTAACATGTATTGACTCACAGGGTTGAATACTTATATAATCAATTAGTTTATTTTTCATGAATGTTTCTTCCACTTTCACATTACAGAGTATTTTGTGTAGATCACAACAACAACAAAAGACAATTAAACCCATTTGAATCCCACTTTGTAACACAACAAAATGTGGAAAAAGTCAAGGGGTGTGAAAACTTTCTGAAGGCACTGTATATCTCTGACAGTGGGTGCGTCGATAGTGCTAAAAATATATGTGCTTTACATTACCATGCCTACCAAGGCTTCTCCTGCTGCTTATTCGACATACAGACCCATAATCAGAGACATATTTCAGCTGCAGGGAGGCGGGGTGGGGTCTGTATGGAGATAGGAGGACCAGTGAATGAATATAGACTGTCACATTGTGCTGAGGGATTATTCTGTACTGTATCAAATGTGTCCTCTGGACTCTGCATGGCATGCATAGTATAGCACATCTTTAGCGTGTTCATCTTCATAAAGCACCCTCCCTTTGAAAGCTACTGTCTCTCAATTGCATGGGAAAGATATACATCTTAGCTCATTGCCATTTAAGGATCGCTTTAACCCAACTCTGACATATCTTTGGATCTTCTTATCTCCTTTAGCCTTCTACCAATTTGTCTGTTTGAAGGCAAGTTGTATGGTTCATTATCGCATGATACGGAGGGTTTCACAGTTGCCTTGAATCAATACGTTTACGGCACATAGGTTCTCACAGAGATCTTTTCCAGACCAAATATCTGGAGATTTCCTGAAGATCAGTCGTAGAGTAGATGCAGTAGAACGAGACCAGGACAGAACCTCTGCATAAACACAAGGTGGATTTGTGAAATATCTTACAGGGGAACTGGTTCATGTTATGGAGAGGTAGATATTTCTCATATCACAGTCAACAAAGAGAACATGAGATCCATGTATTGCTAGACCAGTTTACAGTAGGTAGATAAAGGTAATAAGTTGAGTCATTAATGAAGATAGCATTCGTTGGAGTGTAACAGCAGAGGTACATTACAGACAATGTGCAAAACCACAGTGAACGGTATACATCTCTGAGAGAACCAACAGCTTAGTTGGCGATGATGACTAAGGAAATGGTTCTTCTCATCCGATTCCAAACACATCAGGCACAGGAGGCTGCTGAGGGGAGGATGGCTCATCATAATGGCCGGAATGGCGCAAATGGAATGGCATCAAACACATGGAAACCACTCCGCTCCAACCATTACCATGAGCCCTTCCTCCCCAATTAAAGGTGCTACCAACCTCCTGTGATATCAGGTCCTGGTCGAAGTGAGACAATGAGTCTTTAGGGGCTTTGCTGTCTATAGACAGGTAATTGAAGGGGAATTTTGTGGCCCACTAGACTGTGGTGGCTCTGAGGGTTTCTGACAGCTGCGAACAACTGTCTCCTTTCCACGTGTGATACCTTTCCCAATGTGTGTTCCTTGGGCGATGATCTGATAGGATCCAGATGCAGCTACGGAACATCTTTCTTTTCATCAATGGCTCCCCAAACCTTGAAAATGCATAATCTAGGGGCTCGATTCAATTGATAGCACTGACGACCTGCGCTACAGCGTGATAGAAAATGTAAAGGCAATGTTTCCGCGTTCCCGAAGACTGCATTCATGTAAACGCTGTATATGTTGGCTCAGTCGAAAATCAATTGCGCTCATGCGCTGAACTTTGGTGATACGGATTGAATTGAGCCCAGATCGATTCAAACTGGCCATAAACACAATACAAGCCTCTACACAAACAAGATCCCACAACTACTGATTGCAAACAGGCTGCCTAAGTATGATCCCCAATCAGAGACAACGAGCGACAGCTGTCTCTGATTGGGAATCACACCCGGCCAAACATAGAAATACAACACCTAGAATGAGAACATAGAAATAACAACATAGAACTCCACACCCTGACTCAACATACTAGAGTCCCATAAGTCAGGGCGTGACAGTACCCCCCCCCCCCAAATGTGCGGACTCCGACCACACAAACCTGACATAACAGGGTAGATCCTCGGAGGCGGATCCGGCTCCGGGCGCGACGACTACATTCTCTCCGCCTCCCCGTTGCGCCCCTGGTCTGGTCTGGACCTCGGCGCGCTGCTTCCCCTCTCCTTCCTCCCACGATGTACCAAGCCCTGTCTGGACCCTGGTGTGGGAGACCCCGAACCTGAAGAGGGGCTGACGTCTGGGTCTGGACTGGAGCCGCTGACCGGAGCTGGACTGGGCACCGGTGGAGCGGACTACTCTGGCTCCGGAGTGGAGCTGCTGACCAGAGCTGGACTGTGCACCGGTGGAGCGGACTGCTCTGGTTCCGGAGTGGATCTGCTGACCGGAGCTGGATCAGGCACCGGTGGAGCGGACTGCTCTGGCTCCGGGGTGGAGCAGCTGACCGGAGCTGGACTGGGCACCGGTGGAGCGGACTGCTCTGGCTCCGGAGTGGAGCAGCTGACCGGAGCTGGATCAGGCACCGGTGGAGCGGACTGCTCTGGCTCCGGAGTGGAGCAGCTGGAACGGGCACGGGCCGTGCCGGACTGGACACACGCACCACTGGTCTGGTGCGAGGAGCAGGCACGGGCCGGACCGGACTAGGAACACGCACCACTGGCTTGGTGCGAGGAGCAGGAACGGGCCGGGCCGGACTGGCGACACGCACCACTGGCTTGGTGCGGGGAGTAGGCACGGGCCGTACCAGACTGGGAACACGCAAATATATTTTGATTTGTTTAACACTTTTTTGGTTACTACATGATTCCATATGTGTTATTTCATAGTTTTGATGTCTTCACTATTATTCTACAATGTAGAAAATAGCACAAATAAAGAAAAACCCTTGAGTGAGTAGGTGTGTCCAAACTTTTGACTGGTACTGTATGTTTTTAAATAACATTCTTAGAACGTTCTTTGAACGTTACTAATGTTTTCTTGTGGTTTTTATGGAACGTTTTATTAATGTTCTGAGAACATGACTTTAAATAGAACCATGAGGAAACGTGCAGAAAACGTTATGCTGAAGTACTGAAATTCCCACAGAAGAACGCTGTTTCTTAACGTTCTCTGAACATTCTGAGAACATGAATTTAAATAGAACCATGAGGAAACCTGTAGAAAACGCTATGCTGAAGTACTGAAATTCCCACCTAAGAAACATATGGTTCTCATAACGTTATGTGCTAGCTGAGTATTCTGCACCATTCACAGAACATTGTGGGAAGGTTGTATGCAAAATAAGAATTGGACAACCACACTCTTACCAAGCTCTAAGAAACATATGGTTCTCAGAACATTATGTGCTAGCTGGGCATTCAGTACAGCCTGTGTTTCTTTGACATTTCCCATCCTGATGCTTAGATGGGAGATCACACTGTTAAGTAGGGGTTCTGTGCTGAGTAGACACATGTGAGGACTGACGCTAAGTGGGTGGATGATTATGGGTGTAGACCAAGCAATCCCCCCCCTCCACAAACACACAGGCTCTCCCATCTCCCCAACAGCTGTGAGGTCACAGACATTAAAGCTTCGAGGGCACCCTGATCTCATATATGGGAGCAGTGGAAGACTCTTTGATGTGTTCCACACACACACCAAACATATGGTAGAGGCTGCCGACAGGGTGCATATAAGATCTGAGCTTTTCTTTACATCAGCTGAGAGGCCTTTGTGCTTTTTCTCCTGGTATACTTCTTCACTGCACTGAAGACTGCTGTCTTACCTTTCTCTCTTTATCTATTTTCCTAGTGCGGTGCATGAGGGTCCCCTGTGGTGGGCTTCCAAGGCTTGGGATAATTTCATTAACCACAACAAAGAGAAAACATCCCCCATTTGTGTATATTGGATCCTGCCAGCTGGATAGAATTTCTCTAAAATAGTGCAGCGAGAGAGAGGAAATCTCTCCTAAATATCTGGAGCCAGCGGCATGAGTTTGAGGCCATAACGCATGATCGAATATGATCAGCCCTTCGCTATGCCTCTCAGACTTCATACTTCCCTTCAAGCAAAATGCTGTTTCCTGAGACCTTGAATGATGACTAAGGTTCCCAAATTATCCTCACCATGGTTATTGTGAGCAACAGAGGATTTATTTAGCCTTTTCCAAGTCTAACAAAAACCAATATTTTCAGTTACCTCTCACAAAAAAAGAATGGCTCAGACTTCAATTGTTGTTTTTCACTCAGGTAAGGAGGGGGGAAACATTCACACCTGAATGGAACTGAATTTGAGGTCCTCTGCTGGTCCGGATGATGTTTCTCAGTGTTGTGAGAGTCAGTGTCGTGGTCTTTCGTCGCACAGCCCACTGTAAACAATAGGGAGTGACAGGGGAGAGGCAACACCCTGAAGACATAAGCCTGGCCTGAATGTTCACGCTCTGTTCAGCTGTGGTTCTGGTGCCAGCGGAACAGCCCTACGGAACAGCCCAACGGATTGCCAAAGCCAAGCTGACTCAGTGCTTCAAACAAGTGAGGGGGAGAAATGGAACAGAAATATAATAATACTAACCTGAAACATCTGGTTGCTTGTTGGACTATGCTTGTTCTGACCTCATTTTCAAACAGCATCTCTAACATGCCTGTGGGTGGAGAAATAATGAGTGTTCAAGGCTCTGGTGATGAGGCATTTACAATGGCAGACAGGCTAGGTTATCAGCTGACCCACTGATACATTGCTAACAAAATGCCAATACACAAACACCACTCAGCTAGCCCTCATAAACTAAGGCAAAGGCAATTAAAAACTTTTTTGTGCAAACTGAAAAGTTCTCACTGAAAGGCTTGCTACATGAGTAAAATCAGCATATTACATTGCTTTAAAAAATCTTATTGTGGGCAGATCAGTACTGTGAGAGCCTTTCTCTCGAGCCATTAGAGCCAGACCCAATTATTAAGTGAAGTCATGGTAATTTGATTATTCAACTTGGTTCCTGCTGCTAATAAGATCCTGAAAAATGAAACAGGGTACCTGCCTTGTAAACAATGACCATGAACCATAGTACTTATAACCAAGGCATGCAAACCCAGTAACCTTTTGAGGGTTTCCTGTTATTTTAAGTTTGCCTCAGACTCAGGTTAAAAACTCAGGTGACGAGGCGTTTAACCCTGACAGCACAGTGTGAGCTGTCTAACCATAAGTTTACTTACAATACTGTAAAAACAGGCTCCGCAGTTGCATGAGACTAGGTAAGAGAAATATGGGAGATAAAGAAGATACAGTTGAAGTCAGAAGTTTACATACACCTTAGCCAAATACATTTAAACTCAGTTTTTCACAATTCCTGACATTTAATCCTAGTAAAAATTCCCTGTCTTAGGTCAGTTAGGATCACCACTTTTATTTTAAGAATGTGAAATGTCAGAATAATAGTAGAGAGAATTTTTTATTTAAGCTTTTATTTATTTCATCACATTCCCAGTGGGTCAGAAGTTTACATACACTCAATTAGTATTGGGTAGCATTCCCTTTAAATTGTTTAACTTGGGTTAAATGTTTCGGGTAGCCTTCCACAAGCTTCCCACAATAAGTTGGGTGAATTTTGGCCCATTCCTCCTGACAGAGCTAGTGTAACTGAGTCAGGTTTGTAGGCCTCCTTACTCGCACACGCTTTTTCAGTTTTGTCCACACATTTTCTATAGGATTGAGGTCAGGGCTTTGTGATGGCCACTCCAATACCTTGACTTTGTTGTCCTTAAGCCATTTTGCCACAACTTTGGAAGTATGCTTGGGGTCATTGTCCATTTGGAAGACCCATTTGCGACCAAGCTTTAACTTTCTGACTGATGTCTTGAGATGTTGCTTCAATATATCCACATAAATTTCCTTCCTCATGATGCCATCTATTTTGTGAAGTGCACTAGTCCCTCCTGCAGCAAAGCACCCCCACAGCATGATGCTGCCACCCGCGTGCTTCACGGTTGGGATGGTGTTCTTCGGCTTGCAAGCCCCACCCTTTTTCCTCCAAACTTAACGATGGGCATTATGGCCAAACAGTTCTATTTTTGTTTCATCAGACCAGAAGACATTTCTCCAAAAAGTACGATCTTTGTCCCCATGTGCAGTTGCAAACCATTGTCTGGCTTTTTTATGGCGGTTTTGGAGCAGTGGCTTCTTTCTTGCTGAGCGGCCTTTCAGGTTATGTCGATATAGGACTCGTTTTACTGTGGATATAGATACTTTTGTACCTGTTTCCTCCAGCATCTTCACAAGGTCCTTTGCTGTTGTTCTGGGATTGATTTGCACTTTTCGCACCAAAGTACGTTAATCTCTAGGAGACAGAACGCGTCTCCTTCCTGAGCGGTATGGCGGCTGCGTGGTCCCATGGTGTTTATACTTGCGTAGTATTGTTTGTACAGATGAACGTGGTACCTTCTGGCATTTGGAAATTGCTCCCAAGGATAAACCAGACTTGTGGAGGTCTACAATTCTTTTTCTGAGGTCTTGGCTGATTTCTTTTCATTTTCCCATGATGTCAAGCAAAGAGGCACTGAGTTTGATGGTAGGCCTTGAAATACATCCACAGGTACACCTCCAATTGACTCAAATGATGTCAATTAGCCTATCAGAAGCTTTTAAAGCCATGACATCATTTTCTGGAATTTTCCAAACTATTTAAAGGCACAGTCAACTTAGTGTATGTAAACTTCTGACCCACTGGAATTGTGATACAGTGAATTATAAGTGAAATAATCTGTCTGTAAACAATTGTTGGAAATATTACTTGTGTCATGCACAAAGTAGATGTCCTAACCGACTTGCCAAAACTATAGTTTGTTAACAAGAAATGTGTGAAGTAGTTGAAAAACAAGTTTTAATGACTCCATCCTATGTGTATGTAAACTTCCGACTTCAACTGTATTTGCTCATGTTGAAGGCATCTGGTTTACTTACCGTTCACATCCAAATTGAGAACTGTACAATATGTCCAATGTCCATAATTTGCTCCACACCCCACTTAATGCCTTGGACAGGGTGATTTAGAGCGCTGAGTTGCAAAACAATATTTTTACTTTTGACAGGACAATCCGGGGGGATATTTTCAATTAGATGTGGTAGGGTGGGGAAGGAGGAGGACGTGGGTCAGTGGTTTTTCACTTGAAGACAAACAAGTTCTGAGAAAAGGCCAATCTTGGCTTGTTGGTGTTCCTGGTTCCACAGATGGAATTCCAGTGAGGGGCTTAAACTGTTCGATGGATGGCTGCCTGGTGGATGTGAGTGGGTGGGGGAGAGTCCAGGTCTGCTCGTTTAGTCTTTTCCTGTCTTTTGTCAGAGTAAATGTCTCCTAATTAGGCCGATGCTTCAAACTGAAGAAGCTCTTGACTGACTGCAGTTCACTGTACTGCTCCCCACTCAACACCTCCGCAAGGCAAGACAGGGAGGGAAAAAAACACAGAAAAGTCAATTAGTGTTTTTAAAGTCCTTGGTCGAGGAAAACGCATTGGACATTGTGGTGAAGAAAGACAGTCTCAAGTTGTTAATATGAATGACCCCCAACTGGGAGTGGAGCAGAGCTAGGGACAAAGATCACGTAGCTGGAATAGTCCTTTTCAGAGAGGTTGTCTAAAAACCCTATGAACAATAACCCACATGGACAAAGATGAAGAATTCTTCAGTCAGGGAAGTACTGTAGACTTTCAGAAAGAAAAAGTCATTTATTCCCTGTTTTTATTCCACAGCTGAAAGGGTCTAATGCAGTTCACTCTGATAATAGCAATAATCTTCTATAAATATGTTATCGTATCTTCTAACTTATGATCCTGACAGTGAGGCATGGCTCATTCCTCTGCATGGTTTCCATGGCTGGTCTGTATAGTCCCTAGACTCTGATTACTTGAACGGTTTGTATATATATTTCTATAAGGAGGGCTATACTTCATCGGTACCATGAAAAATAAAGACCACATCTGCTTTTATCAAAGGTATGGCTATAAATACAAGTGACCTCAGTAACATCCAGTTGAGTTTCTTTCTACACTGTCATATGTTTGGCATTACTCCTGCAGGCCAGGGTATGTAGACAATGGTTGTTCCCTTGCTCAGACGTTGCACGCATCAACCAATGGTTGCATGCCACATCATCGACTGTGTCATCGACTGACAGATTGCTATTACATATGATGTGATTAGCTGACACTTTAAATACCTATCCAGTCATTGTAAAATCTGGCATGCCTCAGCAAAGCCTGGGCAGGGGAACACGCCCAATCTCAACAGGGTTATAGGCAGTCTGATGATGTCCATTGTGTGGAACAGCACCTGAGATTCACCACTGCCCCCTGCTGGGGTGAATGTATACCACACCTGTTCAAAATACCTACGTAGGCTTCTTTTCAATAAGGTCTATGAGAGGCACTTGGTGTGAGATGGTTAAGTTTCCCAAAACAGTGAGCAGAGAGCGGTGACCTTTGTCTCACTGAAAATGTCACTTATGTATCGATGGTCTACACTACACATTGACAATCCACTCCCACCTTAGCTTTCTGACCACTCAGAATGATTCATGTCTCAGGCTAAGAACCAAACACAAAAGGGTTGAATGACTCATGCTCCATCGAGCAAGAGTCTGTCATATATATTGCAGGCTGAAAGGAAGTAGTCCTGGCCATCCCCACTGTGTTGAGAGAGATTAAAGTGCCAGTTCCTGTATGTTTAATGGTGCTGGTCAGTGCAGAGGACACATGACCACCTGTGGGCAGCCTTTACCGCTGAGGAGATCTGTGGCGTGAGATTCAGTTGACTGGAAACCATCTGGTCTGAGTGAGAATGCCGCTCCGGGGCACCATGGCAACGCACAAGAAGGAAGTGAAGAGCAAGGGTACAACAGCGGTGGTGGGAATCTAATCTGGGCAGTGCTCACAGATCTGCACAGCATGAAAAACTCTGACATCATACTAGAGACCCCCACGGAACTTAATTGAATCATCGGTTATGTTTTTATTGTTTTATTGTCACTGAAAGCATTTTGGGGAGATGTAGTGACAGTGTTGTGCCAGGTCGATGAGATAGTGATGTACTGACCTTTGGAGAATGTTAATTGTTATTCCTTCCTGGGCAGACCTCCTACTGAAATCTAATCAAGTCTCTGCAAAGGCACCAACATTCAAACTAAATACACTACACAAATAGATACAAGAACATTTGGATACGTAAACACTTTGGTTCAGCCAAGATGGAAACATTTTATCTTTGTATACCTCAGGCTCAAAAAGCAACATATTTTCCTTTTTACAAAAATGTGTCTTCTCACTGGCCCTTTTAAAGGTCTGCAAACACAACTCAACCGCAAGATAATACTGACCTCAGGAGGTACTGCATAAGCTCCAAACTAAAACAAAAATGCACCCCAGAGGGGAAAAAATTGCAGCAAGAGTTGAAATGTTTTCAAACATTTAAATGAGAGCTCTCAGGAGCCTATAGCAGTAATTGTATCACAGGCGATCTGTCCAGCATGGGATTTGCATTAATGGACCCAGTGGGCTGGCTGCCGGTGGTGTGTGGGTCCACATTATTCTCACATACTTTAGAATGTAATAATAATTTAAATATCAATGAATTGGCAAGGCCTAAAAAATGCATTATTCTTAAAGTGATAATGGCGTTCTTTCTTGACACTTTTTACATGTACCATTATATAAATTATACAATTGTATAACATTGGGGTCCTTGGAAATGACAATTGTGCATGAAAAAGTACTTGAAAATCCTTGAATTTGACTTGCCAATGTCTGTATGAACCCTGCTTAAAGAATGTATAGTCCTAGGCCTATGTTGTTGTATAGGTGGAGTTATGGGTACATTTGCATATATTCATTTTTATTCATCTAAGTACACGTGGAACTGCATGAAAATCATTTTGTTGTTGTTGTTTTAAACCATTTTGAAATGTTTATCCCAATGTCACACATTGGCCCCATTATTTATAGAAACCCATTTGTATTTTTGTTTGTATTCATTATGGATCCACATTAGTTGCTGCCAAGGCAGCAGCTACTCTTCCTGGGGTGCAGCAACATTAAGACAGTTATACCATTTTAAAAACATTACAGTACATTCACAACAGATTTCACAACACATTAAGTGTGTGCCCTCAGGCCCCTACTCTACTACCACATATCTACAACACAAATGCATATTATTAATGTTAGCACTCTGTGTACATTCAAGGGCCAGCCATGCTGCCCTGTTCTGAGCTAATTGCTCAGTCCCTCTTTGTGGCACCTGACCACATGACTGAACAGTAGTCCAGGTGCGACGAAACTAGGGCCTGTAGCACCTGCCTTGTTGATAGTGCTGTTAAGAAAGTAAGGGGCCTAGACAGCTGCCCTGGGGAATTCCTGATTCTACCTGGATTATGTTGGAGAGGCTTCCATTAAAGAACACCCTCTGTATTATGTTAGACAGGTAACTCTGGCATATGTATTACTCATTTGAGTGGGTAGTGTGTGTGTGTGTGTGTGTGTGTGTGTGTGTGTGTGTGTGTGTGTGTATGAGTTGTGTGTGTGTGTGCGTGTGTGACTGTGTGACTGTGTCTCTGTCTGTGTGTGAGACAAAGGTGACAGTGGAGTACGTGAGAATGGAAGTCGTCGCTCTGGGAGAGCCAAGCGGAGAGGGAAGGAGAGGATAAAAGCCTCTCCAAAGAGTATAGATTTTTCACAGGAGGCGCTGCCAGTCAGCACGTACGCCCCAGGCCTCTCCATTCAAAAGGCAAGGGTATGGGAGGGGCGCTTGGCTGTTCTTGCTCGGATGGGTGAAGTTTCACATCGCTGGCACAGCAAAGCACCACCCGACATCAGAAGAAGAAGAGTGATGAATGCACATTGTGGATATCGTGAATGTCATCATTCATTCATCTCTCTCTCTTTCAGTCTGGACTTGGAGTTGACTGACAGGAGAGAGTCTGAGAGGACTGCTGGTCTATTAAATCTGTGTCTCTGTGTCTATGTGCTTCGCTAGGCTTATTTCTCACCTCATTTTACAGAAAGGGGACTTTTTACAAAGCCCTTTTTCTCCAAATAGGCTAATTGTGTCCAGTTGACTTCCTTGGACGCAGTAGCCCTTACAAGTTACTCACCCAGGAAAGCCTCTTAGTGACAGCTACACATTAATTGCATACCAGACTGTGCCCATCAATTTGGAGAATGGCAAATCCAGACATTTCATCTGCACTGGAATTAAATATTCTGTCTGAAACTGTGTCTGCTGACTGCTCTGATTAAGATATTTATGTAGAAAGAAACTAGCTTGGCCGTGCTTCAAGAACGAGATAGGATCATGAGCACTGTTGACTTAAAGGACACAGACATGGGCCCAGTCATTTATTCTTGGAGTCTTGCCGATCTGTTATATTCTTGGTTCTGTCCCTGGGGTAACAGCCTACAGGTTCATCCAACAGGTTGTCTCCATTGGCAAAACAATGATGGCAAAACAAACTATTATGCTGTCTTCCCACAATGAAATTAGGGGGGATCACAAAGCAGGGTTACGTGTGGTGTCATCCTCTCTGTTCCGGTTCATCTGGCCACTTCATGTTGTGCTTAGTAGTTTGTCCAGAGGAGCAGGGTTAGGAAGCTAACCTTTCCATACAGCCATAACTTCCCACCATGACATTACCCAACATCGCCACAGTGTCCCCCAGCTCGCACTATGAAAAAGTCAGTGCAGATCTTTTCATACAAGGGAAATCCTATCTGATTTACTCCCTGTCCTCCCGTTCCTCAGCGGAGACGCCTGTTTGTATAGCGCTGTGTTTAATTTGAGTATCAAAGCCCATGAGAAGGTGCCCAGATACTTAAAATGCAATTTTGGGGGCATCTTTCAAGGAATGTGACTGCTTAAGTGTCCACGACGAAGGGAGAGGGTCAACGAGACAATGCCTGCTTTGTTATTACAGAGCCACAGTAATCTCTGTCTTTCAACCCTCCACACCATTGATGAGACTATTACTGAAAAACGCACATTTGCATCTCAGTATGCAGCTCTCTTCAGGTTCCGCCATTTGGATCGAATTCAAGAAATTGCTTGCATTTTTTATGACAGACCCCTGGAGTTGGTCCAACAAAGCTGTGATGGTTAACATGCCCCTGAAGCTTCCGTGTCCCGTTCATGGCCCATTCAGTCTCCATACTGTCCTTCCAGTCAAAGTGTACAGGGTGATTGGGGGAAACTCTAAAGAGAGAGACACTGGGGCCCCTGGCGACAGTTATGCCACAATGAAAAAAGACAAATCGGTGAAAAACAGTATTGTAAAACATTCTGGAAACAAACAATAAATGTCCTGGTTGACAAATGGGTGTCATCCCACTGGGCACACCACGCCATTTCAATGTGGAAATGTGAGTAATATTTGTTTGAGACGTTGATCAATGACATTTCAAACTTTATTCACCTACTCAAACAGGACAGCCAGAAATTTGTTGAATTCCCAATGTGTTATCACTATGCTTTCAACCATCTATAAGCACAACCACATTCCAATGGAAAAACAATGTCTGCTTTTTTGTTTAGTTGTCATCTAAATGTGTTATCACAGTGCTTTTAACCATTTAAAAGCACAGCAAAGTTTAATGGGAATACAATGTAATGTATTTATACAACAATTTAAAAGTGCAATACGCAGAACTTACTCCACCATTTCCTTGTTGCAAAAATTCTAATAGTTCGCCTAATTTCAGTTTATGTGACAAAACAAGCAATGTAGAGAATCATTGTACCATCTAAACCTGTGACGAGGTGTGAAAGAAGGAGTCAGGCGCAGGAGGTAAAATACCGAAGTCCAGAGTTTAATCCGTTTGCATAAATCAAACGCCCCAACCGTCAAACGAAACTGTACAAGGGAAAACATCCACCTTGGCAATAACACAGTGAAATGTAGCTCAACCGAGCTACATGCTCTCACAACAAAACAATCACTCACAAAGACAAGGGGAACAGAGGGAACACTTATACACATACTAATTAGGGGAAGGAGCACCAGGTGTGTGTGATTGACATGACATGACAAGTGGAGTGATGAGAATGGGATCGGCATTAACTAGTACTCCGGTGATGACGAACGCCGAAGCCTGCCCGAACCAGGAGGGGGGGCAGCCTCGGCGGAAGTCGTGACAGTACCCCCCTCCCCTGACGCGCGGCTCCAGCAGTGCGTCGATCCCGTCCTCGGGGACGGCCAGGAGGACGCGGAGCAGGGCGAGTCGGATGGCGACGGTGGAAATCCCTCAACAGGGAGGGATCGAGGATGTCCCGCCTTGGGACCCAGCACCGGCAGGGCAGGCGGGGCAGGCGGAGGGGCAGATTCCGGGTCGAGAGCCAGACCCGATCCCCCGGTACGAACACCGGGGCCTCCCTGCGGAGGCGGTCAGTGTTGGCCTTCTGACAACGCACGGCGCACTGGAGGCGAACGTGGGCAGCGTCCCAAGTCTCCTCTGTGCGCCGAAACCAGTCATCCACTGCGGGAGCCTCGGTCTGGCTCTGGTGCCACGGTGCCAGGACTGGTTGGTAACCCAAAACACATTTGGAAGGGTGTTAGGTTAGTGGAGGAGTGGCAGAGAGAGTTCTGAGCATATTCTGCCCATGGCAGGAACACCAACCACTCCCCCGGCCGGTCCTGACAGTAGGTCCGCAGGAACCTACCCACATCTTGATTCACCCTTTCCACCTGCCCATTGCTCTCGGGGTGAAAACCAGAGGTCAGGCTGACCGAGACCCCCAGACGTTCCATGAACGCCTTCCAGACTCTAGACGTGAACTGGGGACCTTGGTCAGACACTATATCCTCTGGTACCCCGTAGTGCCGGAAGACGTGAGTAACCAGAGCCTCCGCAGTTTGTAGGGCCATGGGGAGACCGGGCAGAGGAAGGAAGCGGCAGGACTTTGAAAAGAGGTCCACAACAACCAGGATCGTGGTGTTACCTTGGGAGGGGGGAAGATCAGTGAGAAAATCAATACTCAGGTGAGACCTTGGTCATTGTGGAACTGGTAAAGGTTGTACCTTACCCGCTGGGAGGTGCCTAGGGGCCTTACTCTGGGCGCACACTGAGCATGAGGAAACATACACCCTCACGTCCTTAGCCAAGGTAGGCCACCAGTACTTCTCGGTCAGGCAGTGCATTGTACGACCGATACCTGGATGACCAGACGAGGGTGACGTGTGTGCCCAGTAGATCAGACGATCATGGATAAGCGCAGGCACGTACTGCAGCCCAGCTGGACACTGCGGTGGAGATGGATCTGTGCGTAATGCCTGCGTTATATCTGCGTCCATCGCCCATACTACCGGTGCCACAATGCACGAGGCCGGGAGTATGGGGGTGTTGTCTCTGGACCTCTCCTCTGTGTCATACAGCCGAGACAGTGCGTCTGCCTTCACGTTCTTCGTACCCAGAATGTATGAGAGTGTGAAATCAAACCGGGTGAAGAAGAGGGCCCACCTGGCCTGGCGAGGATTCAGCCTCCTCGCTGCCCGAATGTACTCCAGGTTACAGTGGTCTGTCCAGACGAGGAAAGGGTGTTTCGCCCCTTCGAGCCAATGTCTCCCCACCGTCAAAGCTCGGACAACAGCCAACAGCTCCAGATCACCAACGCCGTAGTTCTGCTCCGCCGAGCTGAGCTTCTTAGAAAAGAAGGCACAGGGGCGGAGCTTGGGTGGCATGCTCGAGCGTTGGGATAAGACAGCTCCTATCCCTACCTCGGACGCATCCACCTCCACTACGAACGGTAGTGATGGATCGGGGTGTGCCAGTACCGGGGCTGAGGTGAACAGACCCCGCAATCTACTGAATGCCAAATCAGCCTCAGCAGACCAGCGGAGCCGGGACGGCTCACCCTTCAACAAGGAGGTAATGGGAGCTGCGACCAAAACCCTGAATAAACTTCGATAGTAGTTGGCAAAGCCAAGAAAGCGCTGCACCTCCTTTACTGTGGTTGGAATCGGCCAATTACGCATGGCTGCAATGCGGTCTCCCTCCATCTCCACACCTGTGGTGGTAATGCGATATCCGAGGAAGGAGATTGACTGCTGGAAATACTCACACTTCCCTGCCTTGGCATAAAGATCATTTTCCAGCAGTCGGACCAGTACCTTGCGAACCAGGGAAACATGCTCAGTGCGTAGCGGAATACACCAGGATGTCATCGATGTAGACCACCACACCACGACCAAGCATGTCCCGAAACACCTCGTTCACAAAGGACTGGAAAACGGATGGCGCATTCATCAAACCGTAGGGCATCACCAGGTATTCATAATGACCCGAGGTTGTGCTGAATGCTGTTTTCCACTCATCCCCTTCCTGAATACGCACCAGGTTGTAGGCACTCCTGAGGTTTAATTTGGTGAAGAAA
This sequence comes from Coregonus lavaretus, assembly GCF_964263955.1. Classification (NCBI taxonomy): domain Eukaryota; kingdom Metazoa; phylum Chordata; class Actinopteri; order Salmoniformes; family Salmonidae; genus Coregonus; species Coregonus lavaretus. The sequence continues at coordinate 18,051,242 of NC_140018.1, read as the reverse complement.
ACGGGCTCCATGCATTGACTCAATCACTGAAGGAATGAGGGGAAGAGGATAACTAAATCGTACCGTCACATTATTCAGTGGTCGATAATCAATGCACGGGCGTAAACCGCCATCTTTCTTCTTCACAAAGAAGAAACTCGAGGAGGCAGATGAAGTGGAAGGACGTATATACCCCTGGCGCAGGGACTCAGTGACGTATATTTCCATAGCCTCCATTTCAGCCTGCGACAGGGGATACACATGACTCCTGGGAGGTACAGCATCCACCCGAAGGTTTATCGCACAATCCCCCTCCCGATGAGGTGGTAATTTAGTCGCTTGCGTCTTGGAAAACGCGAGTGCCAGATCATGGTATTCGGGGGGAATGCGCACGGTGGGGGTACCGTCTGGACTTTCCACCGTGGTCGCACCAACAGAAACACCTAGACACCTACCCGGACACTCACGCGACCACCCCGTAAGAACCCTCTGCGGCCATGAGAAATTGGGGTTGTGAAGGGCTAACCACGGGATACCCAAGACTACAGGGTAAGCAGGAGACTCAATGATCATAAAGGTGATCTGCTCAACATGTGTCTCCTGCGTAATCATGGTGACTGGTACAGTAACTTCCTTAACCAACCCGGACCCTAATGGTCGACTATTTAGTGCTCTGATGGGGAGTGGAATGGTTAGGGTAACCAATGAAATGCCTTGACGGTGTGCAAATGCCCTGTCCATAAAATGCCCAGCAGTGCCTTACACTGGGAACCTACCAAGTGATCTGGAAAGGAGATAGATAAAGTACAGTAAGCCGCAAAGGGCTCTGAACACGTTTGGGTGTTCATTACCTGGGGTGATGCATGAGTACCCTGCCGGTGGCCGGGATATCTGGATCCCTCCAGGGGCTGGGGTGTAGGTGGCTGGATCCGGTTGACCAGCTGGTCTCGATAGATCGGATCCTCTCCTCTCCAGGCGTTCTACCACCTGTAGAACCCGATCCATCGCTTCCCGCAAGCTGGCCAACATCGAGGAATGCTCCTGGACCCTTGCCACAACTCCAGGCATGCGGTCTTCTCCTGCTGACTCCATATCAGATCAGGTGAGTGATTCTGTGACGAGGTGTGAAAGAAGGAGTCAGGCGCAGGAGGTAAAATACCGAAGTCCAGAGTTTAATCCGTTTGCATAAATCAAACGCCCATATCGTCAAACGAAACTGTACAAAGGAAAACATCCACCTTGTCAATAACACAGAGAAATGTAGCTCAACTGAGCTACATGCTCTCACAACAAAACAATCACTCACAAAGACAAGAGGAACAGAAGGAACACTTATACACATACTAATTAGGGGAATGAGCACCAGGTGTGTGTGATTGACAAGACATGACAAGTGGAGTGATGAGAATGGGATCGGCAGTAGATAGTACTCCGGTGACGACGAACGCCGAAGCCTGCCCGAACCATGAGGGGCGGCAGCTTCGGCGAAAGTCGTGACAAAACCGCTGTGATATACACTACCGTTCAAACGTTTGGGGTCACTTAGAAATGTCCTTGTTTTCGAAAGAAAAGCAAACTTTTTGTCCATTAAAATAACATCAAATTGATCAGAAATACAGTGTAGACATTGATAATGTTGTAAATGGCTATTAAAAGAAAATATTAAGATGGGCAGTCTGAGATATGGGTTTTTCTTTGCAACTCTGCCTAGATGGTCAGCATCCTGGAGTCGCCTCTTCACTGTTGACGTTGAGACTGGTGTTTTGCGGGTACTATTTAATGAAGCTACCCGTTGAGGACCTGTGAGGTGCCTGTTTCTCAAACTAGACACACTAATGTATTTGTCCTCTTACTCAGTTGTGCACCGGGGCCTCCCACTCCTCTTTCTATTCTGGTTAGAGACAGTTTGCGCTGTTCTGTGAAGGGAGTAGTACACAGCGTTGTACGAGATCTTCAGTTTCTTGGCAATTTCTCGCATGGAATAGCATTCATTTCTCAGAACAAGAATAGACTGACGAGTTTCAGAAGAAAGTTATTTGTTTCTGGACATTTTGAGCCTGTAATCGAACCCACAATTGCTGATGCTCCAGATACTCAACTAGTCTCAAGAAGGCCAGTTTTATTGCTTCTTTAATCAGCACAACAGTTTTCAGCTGTGCTAACATAATTGCAAAAGGGTTTTCTAATGATCAATTAGCCTTTTAAAATGATAAACTTGGATTAGCAAACACAACATGCCATTGGAACACAGGACTGATGGTTGCTGATAATGGGCCTCTGTACGCCTATCTAGATATTCCATTACAAATCAGCCGTTTCCAGCTACAATAGCCATTTACAACATTAACAATGTCTACACTGTATTTCTGATCAATTTGATGTTATTTCAATGGACATTTTTTTTTATTTTCTTTAGAAAACAAGGACATTTCTAAGTGACCCCAAACTTTTGAACGGTAGTGTATATTTTCAATAACCAAAAATATTGTATTTTCAGTTGTTTGAAGCTGGTGTACAAAACCGAAAGTAAAAGACGCAAAAACTAAACTAAAGAACGAAAGGCATAGAAATAGCGCACATAGAACATATATACCGCTTCTTAGAGTTGTTTTCAATGAGAATGGCAGATCTTTAACTCACATTTCTATTTGAATTTGGTCGGGTCGCCCCAAAAAGTTACATATTGCAGCTTTAATGTATTATCACTGTGCTTCATCTTATAGCACAACCAAATGACCTGGAATGCAGTTGAGATTACATTACAAAAGTACATAGTGCAAGTGATCAAATTCTGCGCAGATTATTATAGCAATTGTGGAGGTTTCCACAGACCTGCGACCTTTGTATGCTATGTTGAACATGCATGCTTTCTATGATTACATAAGAAGACATTTATAGTTACAGTAACCTCTAAATGTGGCCATGTGATGTGTTACTCATTTTAAGGTTGAATAGTATTGTTACATTAGTTTGTAAGATAGCCTTAACTTTTGGCTATTTACTGTATTACAAAATAATTATTGAATTGTGTTTGGTTGACAATGCAACCAAATATATACAGTGGGGGAAAAAAGTATTTAGTCAGCCACCAATTGTGCAAGTTCTCCCACTTAAAAAGATGAGAGAGGCCTGTAATTTTCATCATAGGTACACGTCAACTATGACAGACAAATTGAGGAAAAAAAATCCAGAAAATCACATTGTAGGATTTTTAATGAATTTATTTGCAAATTATGGTGGAAAATAAGTATTTGGTCACCTACAAACAAGCAAGATTTCTGGCTCTCACAGACCTGTAACTTCTTCTTTAAGAGGCTCCTCTGTCCTCCACTCGTTACCTGTCACGATCGTCATTCATAGAGGAGGACCAAGGCGCAGCGTTGAATGCGAACATTTTATTTATTAGAATGATCACACGATCAAAACAACAAAACGAAACGTGACGTCCCTGGTTACATATACAAACCAACACGGAACAAGAAACCACAAAGAATGAAAGCCTAACGGCTACCTAAGTATGACTCCCAATCAGAGACAACGAGCTACGGCTCTCTGATTGGGAGCCACCCTGGCCAACATAGAAATGCAAAACATAGAAACTAACACCCTGGCTCAACATACGAGAGTCCCCCGAGCCAGGGCGTGACAGTACACCCCCCCCTAAAGGCGCGGACTCCGACCGCGCCAACCAACCACAACAGGGGAGGGACCGGGTGGGCACTCCGCCTTGGCGGCGGATCCGGCTCCGGGCATGATCCCCACTCGCTCTCTAACCCCCCAAAGTATCCCTGGTCCGGTCTGGCCCTGCTGACCGGAGCTGGACTGCACACTGGTGGAGCGGATTGCTCTAGCTCCGGCGTGAAGCAGCTGACCCGTGCTGAACCAGGCACCAGTGGAACAGGCACGGGCTGTGCCAGACTGACGACGCACACCACTGGCTTGGTGTGGGGAGCAGGGACGGCCCGAGCCGGGCTGACGAAACGCACCCCTGACTTGGTGCGTGGAGGAGGAATGGACCGGACCGGGCTGACGATGCGCACCCCTAGCTTGGTGCGTGGAGCAGCAACGGGCCGGACCTGGCTGACGATACGCACCCCCGGCTTGGTGCGTGGAGCAGGAATGGACCGGACCGGGCTGACGATGCGCATCCCTGGCTTGGTGCGTGGAGCAGCAACGGGCCGGACCTGGCTGACGATACGCACCCCTGGCTTGGTGCGTGGAGGAGGAACGGGCCTTACCAGGCTGACGACTCGCACCCCTGGCTTCGTGCGAGTAGCAGGAACAGGCCGGGCCGGGCTGGCGACGCGCACCGTAGGCTTGGTGCGGGGAGCAGGCACGGGCCGTGCCGGACTGCCGAAGCGCACCACTGACTTGGTGCGGGGAGCAGGAACGGACCGGACCGGGCTGGCGAAGCGTACCACAGGCTCGATGCGGGGAGCAGGAACAGGCCGGACCGGGCTGGCGACGCGCACCACAGGCTCGATGCGAGGAACAGGAACAGACCGGACCGCACTGGGGACACACACCCCTGGCCCTACGCGGGGATCAGGAACGGGCCGGACCGGACTGGTAACACACCCCAGTACCTCTCGCCGTGCCTCCACACTTTCCTTCCCCTTAGTGACCAGTGGCCCCCTTAACCTGGCGGCCTCCTCTGCCAACCCGCTGGACCGCTCCATCGCGGCCTCCTGCTGCCCCGTCGTGAGCCCCCCCCCCTAAAAAATTTCTGGGCTAGTCTCTCCCCCGTGGACCAGGCCTCCATGGTTCTCGCCCAACTCTCACTCCACTGCTCCCAATTCCAACCTCTCTGCTCTTCACTTGCCTTAGCCCAGTCGAGACCCCTACTCCATTGATCCCAAGTCCTTCCTCTCTCCTCTTCACGCTGCTTGGTCCAGTTTTGGTGGTTTCTTCTGTCACGATCGTCTAACAGAGATGAGGACCAAGGCGCAGCGTTGAATGCGAACATTTTATTTATTAGAATGATCACACGATCAAAACAACAAAACGAAACGTGACGTCCCTGGTTACATATACAAACCAACACGGAACAAGAAACCACAAAGAATGAAAGCCTAACGGCTACCTAAGTATGACTCCCAATCAGAGACAACGAGCTACAGCCGTCTCTGATTGGGAGCCACCCTGGCCAACATAGAAATGCAAAACATAGAAACTAACACCCTGGCTCAACATACGAGAGTCCCCCGAGCCAGGGCGTGACAGTTACCTGTATTAATGGCACCTGTTTGAACTTGTTATCAGTATAAAAGACACCTGTCCACAACCTCAAACAGTCACACTCCAAACTCCACTATGGCCAAGACCAAAGAGCTGTCAAAGGACACCAGAAACAAAATTGTAGACCTGCACCAGGCTGGGAAGACTGAATCTGCAATAGGTAAGCAGCTTGGTTTGAAGAAATCAACTGTGGGAGCAATTATTAGGAAATGGAAGACATACAAGACCACTGATAATCTCCCTCAATCTGGCAAGATCTCACCCCGTGGGGTCAAAATGATCACAAGAACGGTGAGCAAAAATCCCAGAACCACACAGGGGGACCTAGTGAATGACCTGCAGAGAGCTGGGACCAAAGTAACAAAGCCTACCATCAGTAACACACTACGCCGCCAGGGACTCAAATCCTGCAGTGCCAGACGCGTCCCCCTGCTTAAGCCAGTACATGTCCAAGCCCGTCTGAAGTTTGCTAGAGTGCATTTGGATGATCCAGAAGAGGGTTGGGAGAATGTCATATGGTCAGATGAAACCAAAATAGAACTTTTTGGTAAAAACTCAACTCGTCGTGTTTGGAGGACAAAGAATGCTGAGTTGCATCCAAAGAACACCATACCTACTGGGAAGCATGGGGGTGGAAACATCATGCTTTGGGGCTGTTTTTCTGCAAAGGGACCAGGACGACTGATCCGTGTAAAGGAAAGAATGAATGGGGCCATGTATCGTGAGATTTTGAGTGAAAACCTCCTTCCATCAGCAAGGGCATTGAAGATGAAACATGGCTGGGTCTTTCAGCATGACAATGATCCCAAACACACCGCCCGGGCAACGAAGGAGTGGAAGCCCCTTCGTTGCACGGTCCCCCCGTGTGGTTCTGTTAAGAAGCATTTCAAGGTCCTGGAGTGGCCTAGCCAGTCTCCAGATCTCAACCCCATAGAAAATCTTTGGAGGGAGTTGAAAGTCCGTGTTGCCCAGCGACAGCCCCAAACCATCACTGCTCTAGAGGAGATCTGCATGGAGGAATGGGCCAAAATACCAGCAACAGTGTGTGAAAACCTTGTGAAGACTTACAGAAAACGTTTGACCTGTGTCATTGCCAACAAAGGGTATATAACAAAGTATTGAGAAACTTTTGTTATTGACCAAATACTTACATTTGCAAATAAATTCATTACAAATCCTACAATGTGATTTTCTGGAATTTTTTTCTCATTTTGTCTGTCATTGTTGACATGTACCTATGATGAAAATTACAGGCCTCTCTCATCTTTTTAAGTGAGAGAACTTGCACAATTGGTGGCTGACTAAATACTTTTTTCCCCCACTGTACATTTAAAAAAGATGTATATTGTGTGCCACTGACTTAGTCTGGCTTAATTCCAGTTTGTCTACAAATTAATAATTGATATGTTGGATTCACGTCTCCATCTCAACCAAACAATCTAAGTTAAGGATTAGGACTAAATCAAATCAAACTTTATTTAAAGTGCATTTAAAGTTTGACTTGATTTGATTTAGTCCTATTATTTAACTTAGATTTTTGGTTGAGATTGAGATGTGAATCCAGCATATGAATTATTAACTTGAAGATTACATTTGAAATCAACCAAATCTTGAAACCCTAGGCCTATATGTATTGTCTATTCTTTAGTTGAGCCCTGGGGTTAAATTTAAAACAATAGCTGTTGATGACTTTGCAAATGCTATATAGGCCTAAATAGTATTGTGGTGTCGAGACAACGATGCTGATATGCTGTGTAGACAAGGAATCCACTGACACTATACTTTGATTATAAAGGTTTATTACATCAAAGATTACAGCATCAATTTACAGACTTCTGCAGAGTCTGGAGAACAACAAACCCAATCTCAAATATGATTATTCTCCCCGTCCTTTGTTCAAACATGGTATTTATATCCTATGTAACATAAGATGGGTGGTTTTAGATAGACCAATCCCTGGCCTTTACACATCCGAATCTCCTCTGTCTTAGGGGGCCCCTATAGTAATACTTTCCAGATGTTTCCACAAGCAGAGCCAAGTTCTGGAATGTTCAGATACTACAGTATCATTGATGATACTGTGCCTTCAGAAAGTATTCATACCCCTTAACCTATTCCACATTTTGATGTGTTACAGCCGGAATTAAAAATGGATTTTATGTATTTTTTTTTTCTCCACACAATACCCCATAATGACAAAGTAAAAACATGTTTTTAGAAATGTTTGCATTTCTAAAAAGAAATACAGAAATATCTCATTTACATAAGTATTCCCAATACATGTTAGAATCACCTTTGGCAGCGACTACAGCTTTGAATCTTTCTGGGTAAATCTGACGAGTGGTACTCAGTGACATTTAGGTTAGTATTGTGGAGTAACTACAATGTTGTTGATCCATCCTCAGTTTTCTCCTATCACAGCCATTAAACTCTGTAACTGTTTTAAAGTCACACAAGTCTCATGGTGAAATCCCTGAGGTTTCCTTCCTCTCCGTCAACTGAGTTAGGAAGGACGGCTGTATCTTTGTATTGACTAGGTGTATTGATACACCATCCAAAGTTTAATTAATAACTTTACCATGCGCAAATGTCAGCTTTTTAATTTGTTTACCCATCTGCCAATAGGTGTCTTTCTTTGCAAGACATTGGAAAACCTCCCTGGTCTTTGTGGTTAAATTTGTGTTTGAAATTCATTTCTCGACTTAGGGACCTTACAGATAATTGTATGTGTGGGATACAGAGATGAGGTAGTCATTCAAAAATCATATTAAACAATATTATTGCACACAGAGTGCAATTTATTCTGTTACTTGTTAAGCACATTTTTACTCCTGAAATTACAGTGGCTTGCGAAAGTATTCACCCCCCTTGGCATTTTTCCTATTTTGTTGCTTACAACCTGGAAATAAAACTGATTTTTAGGGGGTTTGTATCATTTGATTTACACAACATGCCTACCACTTTGAAGATGCAAAATATTTTTTCTTGTGAAACAAACAAGAAATAAGACAAAAAAACAGAAAACTTAAGCGTGCATAACTATTCACCCCTCCAAAGTCAATACTTTGTAGAGCCACCTTTTGCAGCAATTACAGCTGCAAGTCTCTTGGGGTATGTCTCTATAAGCTTGGCACATCTAACCACTGGGATTTTTGCCCATTCTTCAAGGCAAAACTGCTGCAGCTCCTTCAAGTTGGATGGGTTCCACTGGTGTACAGCAATCTTTAAGTCAAACCACATTCTCAATTGGATTGAGGTCTGGGCTTTGAATAGGCCATTCCAAGACATTTAAATGTTTCCCCTTAAACCACTCAAGTGTTGCTTTAGCAGTATGCTTAGGGTCATTGTCCTGCTGGAAGGTGAACCTCCGTCTGTCATGAGAATTTTGTTATCTCAATGGTTGAAGTCAACTACTTATTTTAGCTGTGTCAATGTTGCCACATATCTAAACAATCACTTAGGTAATATTGGTAAATTATCCTTATGCCATATCCCCTCCTTATTGACTGCTCATAGCTTCTCCCATCTGGTCACCTCTTTCATTGGTGCCCTCAACTGACTCTCTCTCAGTAAGTCTGTGTCGATGTTTACTTCCTCTTTCAGATGTAGCTGTGTGGGTGTCTGTGGTTTGAAGCCTGCATTTTTCGCTTCCTCATCTGATAAGGCTATGTCTGTCAAATCCGGTCTTGGCAACACAAGTTTCTCAGCTTCCGTTACACAATCATGTGGGCTGCCATCCTATTGTTTAATAAATCCAGAACCTACGAAAAATGTTTACTACGCCATCAGCCTAATAGTAAAAACTATCTCCCATTGTTCAACGTGAACTGTCTGCATAACTCACTGTTGTATAAACAAACTATTCAGACATCCTTTTCACATTACCCTCTGCTTCGTTTACTAAATCCTGGCATTAGTCAATTCTATCCACACACCACCAAAAACGAATAACATATTTGCATACACATAACTAGAAAGCATGAATTTAATACCATTCTTGCTTAAACAATGCAATTCAACATTTCTCATCACCCAATTTCTATTACTTTTTTCACACAGGAAACCCTCTACAATCTCTATCCTCTACCGCTGTCTTTCCATCTAACATTACTTTAACAGATAACCAATTATTTTTAAGTTATAGTCAAAACAAACAAAACATCTATTCCCAGAGATGCAACGTAAACTACTATGTTATACTATCCGCCATGTGTTGCTAGGACAATCTCTTTCGTATAAACTTATCAATTAAACCAGTCAGTCAATGTTATCTTACATACTCTGCTTCCTTCCAACACTGCTTCATTATTCTTAGTGTTTGTTTAATAATCCTATTATTCTCTGAGTTCCCTTACTTCACTTTCCATGAATATAAGACACTCGCTTCTCTAGGCGTCGTAAAATACATCCTATTACCTCTGTTATCTACTAAAATTATAGCCACCTCTTATGAAACCCCCAATCCGTCATTATTTCGAATACAGCAGATCTAGGCAACTGTCCTTTCTAAGTAGGCTACAAGTAACACCAAACACATGCCGTAGTTGACCACCATATATTGAATTTATCTCCATAGTATTAATATCCAATGTAGTGATTGACATTATGCCACCATTCTCAATCGTTTATGTAGCAAACCCTTAGGCCACGAAAGAAAAAAATGATTACCATGCAAACGTTTCAAACCTTCCCTTCTACATCACCAAACCAAATACTCTGTAGTATCCGTTCCAGCAACACATACCAGCAGATAATTTACACTCATAAAGCCAGATTTATTCACTCTATGTGATTAAAATGACAAATAAATCCCACTACTATCACAAATACAATGGTTTGTCGTCTTACCATCTGATACAAAATGACATTCCTTCACTTACTACACCTAAGCTCCACTCTGATAATTAGCTTAATGGAAACCCTGAATTGGCTCTGTACAATATTATAACTTATGTCTTTAACCACATTACTTATGGTCAGTTTATTCCTTAATCCTTATCTCTATTACATTATCCAAATACGGTACAAACTTAGAAAACCCATATTAATTAGGTCTCATCCATGACGTATGTCTACGTTTGGGTGAGCAAGTTAATATGTAATTATTATTCCAATTATTATTTTATGAAATCTCTAGTCTCTCCCATTAATCAACAATACTCCCAATAGAACCAACAAAGAACAGACTGTGATTTTCCAGGACACTGCCCCTTTGTTCTGGCCTACTATCTCCCCGAGTGTTGCCATAAGATACTCAACTCCCTTCAGGTCTTTCTTACTCCTCTTTTCTCTCCCGTTCTGCTCATGGTGAACGGCATATGGTTTCACCTCGGTGAGTGTTGCCGTGCCCCAGCCAATCAGGGTCTTTTTTATTGTTTGAGAAATGTCAGGCCTCATTCCGCTTAAAAAGGCTATTTTTAATTGTTGATGATACGGCCCATCTGCTACCTGTTTGCACTCATGGATTTGAGAAAAATCAGCATGTCTATGGTAGTAATCTCTAAGATTGTTACATAGTTGATTAGGTTTATCTCGATACTCTCCGTCTACGGCCCACTGTAAAATAACTCTGTCCACTCTTCCTGGGGTCCAGTCTCCCTTCACAGCTGCCCAATCCTTTCCTACTTTCCACTTCTTTCTCTTTAACTTCCTTTTTCTGTCTCTCACCTTCCTCTCTCTTCCGAGCCTCAGAGAGCCACCCTAGCAGTATCTAGTCCTTCCACTCGCTCTCTCTCTACTCTCCCCTTACATACTTTGTGCATCTGTTTTACCATGGATTTGAGTATGTCTGCGTCCAGACGCCCCTCGAATCCATACCTCTCCCTCCACCTAGTTCCATAATGGAGGTTTATTTTATCCCTAGTCTCCATATATCTTTCATCCCCGGTTAACCTTCTTTGAGGATTTACTTCCCATGGTAACAAAAACTCTTTGGTCGTCCTATACCCAAAATCTTGAACAATTATTTCATGCCTTTTAACAAATTGCTGAGTCTCACACGTATTGAATTTAGATTACTTCAACTCTCTAATAATTATTTTATCACTTTAACTGAATTATTAGGCATTAAATGATTTTACAATTTTAAATAATTTATTCGGTCTTTAATTAGTTAATAACTCTAATGTCCTATACGTTTTATCATGTTTCTTCCTTGAAATAATCAATTGTAGTGACTTTCTTTCTAACGCGACCTATTTTAGTCCCTTCCTTTGGAATTTATTCTTAGATGTGACTTTTTAGCAAATATTAGGTCTCACACGTATACAACCTTACATGATTATTGGTTAACACTATCGGTAACCCGGAGTTTGTAAGGCTCCAGTTTCACGAAACGGATAGAGTTATGGCAAATCTACAGTTATTTATGACTTTTGACTTTGTTAATGTTCTATCTCTCACACATGCTATTTTAATTCCCTTCCTTGAAGTTTCACCCCCGTTTTATATTTATCTAGAATACTAGCGCATTGGGTTTTCTCTAGATAAACGCCTAAAAACGCTGAAGTTCACTTCCTTCCTTCCTGTTTATATTGTAAAGACTGTATCTTGTACAATCTCAATATTAACTAGTTTATATTGGTATTGGCCTCTTACCTTGAGTCAATTGCGGACCCACTTCCTTCCTGTGCTTACCACTCCCATTTTATATTTATCTAGAATACTGGCGCATTGGGTTTTCTCTAGATCAACGTCTAAAAACGAGTTGGCAAGTCTTACTGGGTTTTGGTAATCATTCTCTGCCCTTTACAAGAATTACAGTAGTATTTCTATGTTATCGCAAGTTCAGATCATTCCTCCCCCAAAATCCATGAATAAAGACTACTGACCTTATCCTTGCAGCTGGGATCTCAATTTTGGTTGGATCTTGTCACCGTTCCTGTCGTGTACCAGTTCACCACCGGCCTGAAATAAACCCTCAATCTCAGAGGTCAGGTCTTTGCCTTATGGATCCTAGATCTGCCCGTGCACGGTTTTCGGGGTTCCCTGGGACGACAACAACGGGTGTTGAGATCCGGCTCGAGGACCAAGTTGTCACGAGAATTTTGTTCTCTCAATGGTTGAAGTCAACTACTTCTTTTAGCTTTGAATAATTCCCAGAGGGTGTAAGGCTCTAGTTTAATAATGAATTAAACAGAGTCCCATTTCTGCAATGAATCAGTTCCTTTATTCATGAGAGCTCTGGCCTCTCAAGTTCAGAGCCCATCCTTTATACACACACGTCAGACGAAAATCCCACCCCGCCTTAGGCGGGCTGTATTTTTCCACTGTACACATATTTGTTATCTCAATTCTGCAACATGTTTCATAATGTGGTCCTCTGTAGCTCAGCTGGTAGAGCACGGCGCTTGTAACGCCATGGTAGTGGGTTCGATCCCCGGGACCACCCATACACAAAAAAATGTATGCACGCATGACTGTAAGTCGCTTTGGATAAAAGCGTCTGCTAAATGGCATATTATATATTATTATTATTATTATAATCTTCTCCAAGCTTAACGGTTTCTCCCCTCCCTGAGTTGGGAGGCCTATTTCCTATTATTGGTTTCACAGTTGTTACATGTTGTCTGTCGACAGTTCTCCTTCTCCTTTGTTGTCTGACCTAACTCCTACTTATATTTGCTAAATAGTAACACAATGTCATAATCTTAACTTGTCCTACGCACACATATTACTAGATTATAGTCTTATTATTCTAATACATTTCACACCGTTATATAGTTCCAGGGTGTAATATTTTAGTCATTATAAATTCTTCTATCACCGTCCCAGTCTCAAATCTCTGGAAGACTGAAACAGGTTTCCCTCAAAAATGTCCATGTATTTAGCGCCATTCATCATTCCTTCAATTCTGACCAGTTTCCCAGTCCCTGCCGATGAATAACATCCCCACAGCATGATGTTGCCACCACCATGCTTCACTGTGGGGATGGTGTTCTCGGGATGATGAGAAGTGTTGGGTTTGAGCCAGAGATAGCGTTTTCTTTGATGGCCAAAAAGCTCAATTTTAGTCTCATCTGACCAGAGTACCTTCTTCCATATGTTTGGGAAGTCTCCCACATGCGTTTTGGCAAACACCAAACGTGTTCGCTTATTTTTTTCTTTAAGCAATGGCTTTTTTATGGTCACTCTTCCGTAAAGCCCAGCTTGTGGAGTGTACGGCTTAAAGTGGTCCTATGGACAGATACTCCAATCTCCACTGTGGAGCTTTGCAGCTCCCTCAGGGTTATCTTTGGTCCCTTTGTTGCCTCTCTGATGAACGCCCTCCTTGCCTGGTCCGTGAGTTTTGGTGGGCAGCCCTCTCTTGGCAGGTTTGTTGTGGTGCCATATTCCTTCCATTTTTCAATAATGGATTTAATTGTGCTCCGTGGGATGTTCAAAGTTTCTGATATTTTGTTATAACCCAACCCTGATCTGTACTTCTCTACAACTTTGTCCCTGACCTGTTTAGAGAGCTCCTTGGTCTTCATGGTGCTGCTTGCTTGGTGGTGCACCTTGCTTAGTGGTGTTGCAGACTCTGGGGCCTTTCAGAACAGGTATTTACAGTGAGGGAAAAAAGTATTTGATCCCCTGCTGATTTTGTACGTTTGCCCACTGACAAAGACATGATCAGTCTATAATTTTAATGGTGGGTTTATTTGAACAGTGAGAAACAGAATAACAACAAGAAAATCCAGAAAAACGCATGTCAAAAATGTTATAAATTGATTTGCATTTTAATGAGGGAAATAAGTATTTGACCCCTCTGCAAAACATGACTTAGTACTTGGTGGCAAAACCCTTGTCGGCAATCACAGAGGTCAGACGTTTCTTGTAGTTGGCCATCAGGTTTGCGCACATCTCAGGAGGGATTTTGTTCCACTCCTCTTTGCAGATCTTCTCCAAGTCATTAAGGTTTCGAGGCTGACGTTTGGCAACTCGAACCATCAGCTCCCTCCACAGATTTTCTATGGGATTAAGGTCTGGAGACTGGCTAGGCCATTCCAGGACCTTAATGTGCTTCTTCTTGAGCCACTCCTTTGTTGCCTTGGCCGTGTGTTTTGGGTCATTGTCATGCTGGAATACCCATCCACGACCCATTTTCAATGCCCTGGCTGAGGGAAGGAGGTTCTCACCCAAGATTTGACGGTACATGGCCCCGTCCATCGTCCCTTTGATACGGTGAAGTTGTTCTGTCCCCTTAGCATAAAAACACCCCCAAAGCATAATGTTTCCTCCTCCATGTTTGACGGTGGGGATGGTGTTCTTGGGGTCATAGGCAGCATTCCTCCTCCTCCAAACACGGCGAGTTGAGTTGATGCCAAAGAGCTCGATTTTGGTCTCATCTGACCACAACACTTTCACCCAGTTCTCCTCTGAATCATTCAGATGTTCATTGGCAAACTTCAGACGGGCCTGTATATGTGCTTTCTTGAGCAGGGGGACCTTGCGGGCGCTGCAGGATTTCAGTCCTTCACGGCGTAGTGTGTTACCAATTGTTTTCTTGGTGACTATGGTCCCAGCTGCCTTGAGATCATTGACAAGATCCCCCATGTAGTTCTGGGCTGATTCCTCACCGTTCTCATGATCATTGCAACTCCACCAGGTGAGATCTTGCATGGAGCCCCAGGCCGAGGGAGATTGACAGTTCTTTTGTGTTTCTTCCATTTGCGAATAATCGCACCAACTGTTGTCACCTTCTCACCAAGCTGCTTGGCAATGGTCTTGTAGCCCATTCCAGCCTTGTGTAGGTCTATAATCTTGTCCCTGACATCCTTGGAGAGCTCTTTGGTCTTGGCCATGGTGGAGAGTTTGGAATCTGATTGATTGATTGCTTCTGTGGACAGGTGTCTTTTATACAGGTAACAAGCTGAGATTAGGAGCACTCCCTTTAAGAGTGTGCTCCTAATCTCAGCTCGTTACCTGTATAAAAGACACCTGGGAGCCAGAAATCTTTCTGATTGAGAGGGGGTCAAATACTTATTTCCCTCATTAAAATACAAATCAATTTATAAAAATTTGTACATGTTTTTTTCTGGATTTTTTTGTTGTTATTCTGTCTCTCACTGTTCAAATAAACCTACCATTAAAATGATAGACTGATCATTTCTTTGTCAATGGGCAAACGTACAAAATCAGCAGGGGATCAAATACTTTTTTCCCTCACTGTATATACTGAGATCATGTGACAGATCATGTGACACTTAGATTGCACACAGGTGGACTTTATTTAACAAATTATGTGTCTTCTGAAGGTAATTGTTTGCACTAGATCTTATTTAGGGGCTTCATAGCATGGGGGTGAATACATATGCATGCACCACTTTTCCGTTATGAATTATTTTGATTTCTTTAAAAAAAGTTATTTTTTTCATTTCACTTCACCAATTTGGACTATTTTGTGTATGTCCATTACATGAAATCCAAATAAAAATCCATTTAAATTACAGGCTGTAATGCAACAAAATAGGAAAAACTACAAGGGGGATGAATACTTTTGTCTATGTTGTAAATTGGTTACCATGATGACATAATCCTGTGATTGAAATTTCACCCTCAAAACAACAGTTAATGACTTTTTCCAAATCCAATGTATTTTCAACGTAGATTCCACATCATAAAACGTTGACAAATTACATTGAAACAACATTGATTCAACCAGTTTGTGCCCAGTAGGTTGTCCTTGTTGAATCTTTTAGCTCAAAGAGGAATGAACTGGATTATTATTGGCTCTGTCTATATCCAACATCAATGAAATACCAGCAATTCACCCAAACAGGCTTTGACATCTCAATGAATGCATGAAATTATCTCCAGTTAAAGGGAGAAAGGAATTGTTTGTGTCCAAATAACAACTTCATCCTGGAATTTCTTTCCTCTATTTGTGTTATGTTCACCTCTCTCAGAGGTAGATCCTGTAAATTCGGGATACCTGTAAATCAAGTGAGAACGCCCTCAATGTTCAAAGGGTCTCCAGGTCCAGGCCATATCAGTGGTTTCCCTTTCACAACTGGTTTTGTTTGAAAGCATCAGCTTGCCCCGAGATGAAATACAAATAAGCTGTTATTCCAAACTAATAATTATACTGAAGGTGCAAAGAATCAAAAGGGAGGGTAAACCCAGGGGGCAGGGGTGGAGAGGCCAATAATTTTCTTCTTGCTTTTGTGACCTTGTTAACTTCTGTTTAAAATTCAATAAACCCTTAAAATATATTTGCCAGAGGGAGTGCCCTGCCATTACCAGCCCCCCACGCCCTCCCACCCAGAAAAGACTGAGAAAATGGGAAGTGTCTACGCAATTTTATGTCGTTGTTAAAGTAGGTTGTCTGAGAGAAAGTACATGGAGTCCATTCAGACCCTGGACAACAAAATACCTCTAGCCTATAAGCAGATCATACCACAATAAATTGTTTATTTCATGCCAGTGACAGAACGCATCTAAATCCTGAATGAAAGAAAACAAAAACATTACAGTTCTGTTCTATGGCCTTTATTCATCTCTGTGTGGATTCTGTTCATCATCAGCCTGCTTTTGTGCCTTCTGTCCTGTTTATGTAGGAGGAGGCAGAGATGGTCTGATAACACCATCAAGCATCACCTGAGTCTCTTTATCTGGCTCCACCTGTATATCTTTGGTTTTCTGTAACAAAGCCGGGGTATGTTCCTGCTTTGTCCATCTCAATACCTCATCCTTTCATCTGATAATGAGCTTGAGCAAGCAATGACATAGAGTATATTAACCCTATCCTTGCCGACACAATGCACATCTGAACAACAGCACTGGGAGAAACCAAATACGTTGAGAACTTCGTGGTCCAGCGGAAATGTTAAATGTCCTTACAAAATTATTCATCCCCCTTGGCGTTTTTCCTATTTTGTTGCATTACAAACTGTAATTGAAATTGATTTTTATTTGGATTTCATGTAATGGACATACACAAAATAGCCCAAATTGGTGAAGTGAAATGAAAAAAATAACTTGTTTCAAGAAATTCTAAAAAATTAATAACGGAAAAGTGGTGCGTGCATATGTATTCACCCCCTTTGCTATGAAGCCCCTAAATAAGATCTGGTGCAACCAATTACCTTCAGAAGTCACATAATTAGTTAAATAAAGTCCACCTGTGTGCAATCTAAGTGGCACATAATCTGTCACATGTATATACAGTGGGGGAAAAAGTATTTAGTCAGCCACCAATTGTCCAAGTTCTCCCACTTAAAAAGATGAGAGAGGCCTGTAATTTTTATCATAGGTACACGTCAACTATGACAGACAAATTGAGATATTTTTTCCAGAAAATCACATTGTAGGATTTTTTATGAATTTATTTGCAAATGATGGTGGAAAATAAGTATTTGGTCACCTACAAACAAGCAAGATTTCTGGCTCTCACAGACCTGTAACTTCTTCTTTAAGAGGCTCCTCTGTCCTCCACTCGTTACCTGTATTAATGGCACCTGTTTGAACTTGTTATCAGTATAAAAGACACATGTCCACAACCTCAAACAGTCACACTCCAAACTCCACTATGGCCAAGACCAAAGAGCTGTCAAAGGACAGCAGAAACAAAATTGTAGACCTGCACCAGGCTGGGAAGACTGAATCTGCAATAGGTAAGCAGCTTGGTTTGAAGAAATCAACTGTGGGAGCAATTATTGGAAATGGAAGACATACAAGACCACTAATAATCTCCCTCAATCTGGGGCTCCACGCAAGATCTCACCCCGTGGGGTCAAAATGATATATAATTATATAATATATAATTAGTCATTTAGCAGACGCTCTTATCCAGAGCGACTTACAGGAGCAATTAGGGTTAAGTGCCTTGCTCAAGGGCACATCGACAGATTTTTCACCTAGTCGGCTCGGGGATTAGAACCAGCGACCTTTCGGTTACTGGCACAACGCTCTTAACCACTAAGCTACCTGCCGCCCGAACGGTGAGCAAAAATCCCAGAACCACACGGGGGGACCTAGTGAATGACCTGCAGAGAGCTGGGACCAAAGTAACAAAGCCTACCATCAGTAACACACTATGCCGCCAGGGACTCAAATCCTGCAGTGCCAGACGTGTCCCCCTGCTTAAGCCAGTACATGTCCAGGCCCGTCTGAAGTTTGCTAGAGTGCATTTGGATGATCCAGAAGAGGATTGGGAGAATGTCATATGGTCAGATGAAACCAAAATAGAACTTTTTGGTAAAAACTCAACTCGTCGTGTTTGGAGGACAAAGAATGCTGAGTTGCATCCAAAGAACACCATACCTACTGTGAAGCATGGGGGTGGAAACATCATGCTTTGGGGCTGTTTTTCTGCAAAGGGACCAGGACGACTGATCCGTGTAAAGGAAAGAATGAATGGGGCCATGTATCGTGAGATTTTGAGTGAAAACCTCCTTCCATCAGTAAGGGCATTGAAGATGAAACGTGGCTGGGTCTTTCAGCATGACAATGATCCCAAACACACCGCCCGGGCAACGAATGAGTGGCTTCGTAAGAAGCATTTCAAGGTCCTGGAGTGGCCTAGCCAGTCTCCAGATCTCAACCCCATAGAAAATCTTTGGAGGGAGTTGAAAGTCCGTGTTGCCCAGCGACAGCCCCAAAACATCACTGCTCTAGAGGAGATCTGCATGGAGGAATGGGCCAAAATACCAGCAACAGTGTGTGAAAACCTTGTGAAGACTTACAGAAAACGTTTGACCTGTGTCATTGCCAACAAAGGGTATATAACAAAGTATTGAGAAACTTTTGTTATTGACCAAATACTTATTTTCCACCATCATTTGCAAATAAATTCATTAAAACTCCTACAATGTGATTTTCTGGAATTTTTTTCTCATTTTGTCTGTCATAGTTGACGTGTACCTATGATGAAAATTACAGGCCTCTCATCTTTTTAAGTGGGAGAACTTGAACAATTGGTGGCTGACTAAATACATTTTTCCCCCACTGTATACACCTGTTCTAAAAGGCCCCAGAGTCTGCAACACCACTAAGCAAGGGGCACCACAAAGCAAGCGCCACCATGAAGACCAAGGAGCTCTCCAAACAGGTCAGGGACAAAGTTGTGGAGAAGTACAGATCAGGGCTGGGTTATAAAAAAATATCAGAAACTTTGAACATCCCACAGAGCACCATTAAATCCATTATTAAAAAATTGAAAGAATATGGCACCACAACAAACCTGCCAAGAGAGGGCCACCCACCAAAACTCACGGACCAGGCAAGGAGAGCATTAATCAGAGAGGCAACAAAGAGACCAAAGATAACCCTGATGGAGCTGCAAAGCACCACAGCGGAGATTGGAGTATCTATCCATAGGACCACTTTAAGCCGTACACTCCACAGAGCTGGGCTTTACGGAAGAGTGGCCAGAAAAAAGCCATTGCTTAAAGAAGAAAATAAGCAAACATGTTTGGTGTTCGCCAAAAGCCATGTGGGAGACTCCCCAAACATATGGAAGAAGGTACTCTGGTCAGATGAGACTAAAATTGAGCTTTTTGGCCATCAAGGAAATCGCTATTTCTGGCGCAAACCCAACACCTCTCATCACCCCGAGAACACCATCCCCACAGTGAATCATGGTGGTGGCAGCATCATGCTGTGGGGATGTTTTTTCATCGGCAGGGACTGGGAAACTGGCAATGACCCTAAGCATACTGCTAAAGCAACACTCGAGTGGTTTAAAGGGAAACATTTAAATGTCTTGGAATGGCCTAGTTAAAGCCCAGACCTCAATCCAATTGAGAATCTGTGATATGACTTAAAGATTGCTGTACACCAGCAGAACCCATCCAACTTGAAGGAGCTGGAGCAATTTTGCCTTGAAGAATGGGCAAAAATCCCAGTGGCTAGATGTGCCAAGCTTATAGAGACATACTCCAAGAGACTTGCAGCTGTAATTGCTGCAAAAGTTGGCTCTACAAAGTATTGACTTTGGGGGGGTGAATAGTTATGCCCGCTCAAGTTCTGTTTATTAGTCTCATTTCTTGTTTGTTTCACAATAACAAATATTTTGCATCTTCAAAGTGGTAGGCATGTTGTGTAAATCAAATGATACAACCCCCCCCAAAATCAATTTTAATTCCAGGTTGTAAGGCAACAATATAGGACAAATTCCAAGGGGGGTGAATACTTTCGCAAGCCACTGTACATTACAGAACCTTTCCCTTGCATGGGCACATGTTGATATATTTGGAGTTATATCCTCACATGGTACCAATCACAGTCTACATTCGCTGCACACATTTGGAAATGCCGTGCTTCCTTTACATGACCGATCGTAAATATAGAGGGATGTGAAGTGGGGCAGGAAGTTTTAGCTCATGCTGAAGTAGTAACATGATTTGAGTACATGCAAGACCCTGTCCCACTTCAAGGCTATGCATTTCATCAGATTTCCCTTCAAGAGGTATCTGCATATAGAACTTAAAGTGCCCTTTTAAATAGTACTTGAAAAAAGATGTGTAAAAGTCAGCTGTGCTTACTGAAGAGCATAGCCTAATATGCCATGACAAAGATCCAACATAAACTGAAATATTGTTGTGTGGTGGTAAAGGTGTTTGGTGCCTGCCTTGTCTTAAATAGGCCCAAAAATAGGCCTAAATCATTTTTACAAATCCTATCACTGAGGAATGTTTTGTGGTCACTGATTAGATTTCAAGGTAACATCACAGAGTAGAATAGTCCTATGGACTGGTGCCATTGAGAGGAAAAGTGTGCGTTATTGCTATGACAACAAACATCACTACCTTGCTCCTACAAAAAACCCTCTGTAAATACGTTGATTTCATCTCCATGTCAACAGCAAGCGATAATATGCCTGTCACAGAGGCACCACCAGCACATACAGAACATCTCTTTCTCCTCTCTTCTAAAATCAAGCAGATACAGTAGATAGGGCCTACTGTACAACAGAGACACATGGTGAAATGGAGCCACAGTGGAGTTATTGTGGCAAGAAGACACCAGATTCTACTTGTTTCATTCCTAAATGTCTTAGGACAAAAAACAAAAAGCCTATGTCGTGTCCTTTAGACCAGTCTGATATGACTGATAATATGTCAAAGGTAGGTTAAAGTTAGAAAAACAGCAAATAATTTGGTTTGCTACTTTGCCTCATGGTACTGAACATCATGTTTCCAAGGGCGGATTGAAACAAAAATTCAGCCAAGGCCTTTCAGCCACACCAGCTCAGATCAGCGTACGCGTGCGCTACTTACACACACAGGTAGTAATGCTACCAACACATAACATAGGCAACTATAGTACAGCATTTCTCAACTTTTACTGTGCCAGTGACCGGTGAAATATAGCCCTCCTCCTTTTTTAACCAGCTCTTTTTAACCAGCTCATGTTTAAGAAAAATACAGCATGTGAAAGCACCACTGGAGATACTCACCACTATAACTGTGCCTCTGTTGCCTCCCTGTTGCGCAGTCTGTCTCTGCATCTTCTCTGCTGTCACTCTGTCTCTGTCTGTCTGTATGTCTGTCTGTCTTTGCTTCTCCTTGTGCTCCTCTATTGTCTCTCTCTCTGTCTGTCACTCATAAGTGTTAATTGCTATTACATATAGAGCCAACATATTAAGGAACTTGCAGTACATCTGTGTCTCTCTGTATACAGTGCCTTGCAAAAGTATTCATCCCCCTTGGCGTTTTTCCTATTTTGTTGCATTACAACCTGTAATTTAAATGGGATTTATTTGGATTTCATATAATGGACATACACAAAAATAGTCCAAATTGGTGAAGTGAAATTAAAAATATAACTTGATGAAAAAAATTCTAAAAAATCAATGATGGAAAAGTGGTGCGTGCACATCAAATCAAATCAAATTTTATTGGTCACATGCGCCGAATACAACAGGTGCAGACATTACAGTGAAATGCTTACTTACAGCCCTTAACCAACAGTGCATTTATTTTAAACAAAAAAGTAAGAATAAAACAACAAAAAAGTGTTGAGAAAAAAAGAGCAGAAGTAAAAAATAAAGTGACAGTAGGGAGGCTATATATACAATAGAATAAAGTGACAGTAGGGAGGCTATATATACAGGGGGGTACCGTTGCATAGTCAATGTGCGGGGGCACCGGCTAGTTGAGGTAATATGTACATGTGGGTAGAGTTAAAGTGACTATGCATAAATACTTAACAGAGTAGCAGCAGCGTAAAAAGGATGGGGTGGGGGGGCAGTGCAAATAGTCCGGGTAGCCATGATTAGCTGTTCAGGAGTCTTATGGCTTGGGGGTAGAAGCTGTTGAGAAGTCTTTTGGACCTAGACTTGGCACTCCGGTACCGCTTGCCGTGCGGTAGCAGAGAGAACAGTCTATGACTAGGGTGACTGGAGTCTTTGACAATTTTGAGGGCCTTCCTCTGACACCGCCTGGTATAGAGGTCCTGGATGGCAGGGAGCTTTGCCCCAGTGATGTACTGGGCCGTACGCACTACCCTCTGTAGTGCCTTGCGGTCAGAGGCCAAGCAGTTGCCATACCAGGCGGTGATGCAACCAGTCAGGATGCTCTCGATGGTGCAGCTGTAGAATTTTTTGAGGATCTGAGGACCCATGCCAAATCTTTTTAGTCTCCTGAGGGGGAATAGGCTTTGTCGTGCCCTCTTCACGACTGTCTTGGTGTGTTTGGACCATGATAGTTCGTTGGTGATGTGGACACCAAGGAACTTGAAGCTCTCAACCTGTTCCACTACAGCCCCGTCGATGAGAATGGGGGCGTGCTCAGTCCTCTTTTTTTTCCTGTAGTCCACAATCATCTCCTTTGTCTTGGTCACGTTGAGGGAGAGGTTGTTGTCCTGGCACCACACGGCCAGATCTCTGACCTCCTCCCTATAGGCTGTCTCATCGTTGTCGGTGATCAGGCCTACCACTGTTGTGTCGTCGGCAAACTTAATGATGGTGTTGGAGTCGTGCATGTTTCACCCCCTTTGTTATGAAGCCCCTAAATAAGATCTGGTGCAACCAATTACCTTCAGAAGTCACATAATTAGTTAAATAAAGTCCACCTGTGTGCAATCTAAGTGTCAAATGATCTGTCACATGATCTCAGTATATACAGTGGGGAAAAAAAGTATTTAGTCAGCCACCAATTGTGCAAGTTCTCCCACTTAAAAAGATGAGAGAGGCCTGTAATTTTCATCATAGGTACATGTCAACTATGACAGACAAAATGAGAAAATAAATTCCAGAAAATCACATTGTAGGATTTTTTATGAATTTATTTGCAAATTATGGTGGAAAATAAGTATTTGGTCAATAACAAAAGTTTCTCAATACTTTGTTATATACCCCTTGTTGGCAATGACACAGGTCAAACGTTTTCTGTAAGTCTTCATAAGGTTTTCACACACTGTTGCTGGTATTTTGGCCCATTCCTCCATGCAGATCTCTTTTAGAGCAGTGATGTTTTGGGGCTGTCGCTGGGCAACACGGACTTTCAACTCCCTCCAAAGATTTTCTATGGGGTTGAGATCTGGAGACTGGCTAGGCCACTCCAGGACCTTGAAATGCTTCTTACGAAGCCACTCCTTCGTTGCCCGGGAGGTGTGTTTGGGATCATTGTCATGCTAAAAGACCCAGCCACGTTTCATCTTCAATGCCCTTGCTGATGGAAGGAGGTTTTCACTCAAAATCTCACGATACATGGCCCCATTCATTCTTTCCTTTACACGGATCAGTCGTCCTGGTCCCTTTGCAGAAAAACAGCCCCAAAGCATGAAGTTTCCACCCCCATGCTTCACAGTAGGTATGGTGTTCTTTGGATGCAACTCAGCATTCTTTGTCCTCCAAACACGATGAGTTGAGTTTTTACAAAAAAGTTATATTTTGGTTTCATCTGACCATATGACATTCTCCCAATCCTCTTCTGGATCATCCAAATGCACTCTAGCAAACTTCACACGGGCCTGGACATGTACTGGCTTAAGCAGGGGGACACGTCTGGCAATGCAGGATTTGAGTCCCTGGCGGAGTAGTGTGTTACTGATGGTAGGCTTTGTTACTTTGGTCCCAGCTCTCTGCAGGTCATTCACTAGGTCCCCCCGTGTGGTTCTGGGATTTTTGCTCACCGTTCTTGTGATCATTTTGACCCCACGGGGTGAGATCTTGCGTGGAGCCCCAGATCGAGGGAGATTATCAGTGGTCTTGTATGTCTTCCATTTCCTAATAATTGCTCCCACAGTTGATTTCTTCAAACCAAGCTGCTTACCTATTGCAGATTCAGTCTTCCCAGCCTGGTGCAGGTCTACAATTTTGTTTCTGGTGTCCTTTGACAGCTCTTTGGTCTTGACCATAGTGGAGTTTGGAGTGTGACTGTTTGAGGTTGTGGACAGGTGTCTTTTATACTGATAACAAGTTCAAACAGGTGCCATTAATACAGGTAACGAGTGGAGGACAGAGGAGCCTCTTAAAGAGGAAGTTACAGGTCTGTGAGAGCCAGAAATCTTGCTTGTTTGTAGGTGACCAAATACTTATTTTCCACCATAATTTGCAAATAACTTCATAAAAAATCCTACAATGTGATTTTCTGGAAAAAAAATTCTCAATTTGTCTGTCATAGTTGACGTGTACCTATGATGAAAATGACAGGCCTCTCTCATCTTTTTAAGTGGGAGAACTTGCACAATTGGTGGCTGACTAAATACTTTTTTTCCCCACTGTACCTGTTCTGAAAGGCCCCAGAGTCTGCAACACCACTAAGCAAGGGGCACCACAAAGCAAGCGGCACCATGAAGACCAAGGAGCTCTCCAAACAGGTTAGGGACAAAGTTGTGGAGAAGTACAGATCAGGGTTGGGTTCTAAAAAAAATATCAGAAACTTTGAACATCCCACGGAGCACAATTAAATCCATTATTTAAAAAAATTGAAAGAATATGGCACCACAACAAACCTGCCAAGAGAGGGCCGCCCACCAAAACTCACAGACCAGGCAAGGAGGGCATTAATCAGAGGCAACAAAGAGACCAAAGATAACCCTGAAGGAGCTTCAAAGCTCCACAGCGGAGATTGGAGTATCTGTCCATAGGACCACTTTAAGCCGTACACTCCACAGAGCTGGGCTTTACGGAAGAGTGGCCAGAGAAAAGCCATTGCTTAAAGAAAAAAATAAGCAAACACGTTTGGTGTTCGCCAAAAGGCATGTGGGAGACTCCCCAAACATATGGAAGAAGGTACTCTGGTCAAATTGAGCTTTTTGGCCATCAAGGAAAACGCTATGTCTGGCGCAAACCCAACACCTCTCATCACCCCGAGAACACCATGCCCACAGTGAAGCATGGTGGTGGCAGCATCATGCTGTGGGGATGTTTTTCATCGGCAGGGACTGGGAAACTGGTCAGAATTGAAGGAATGATGGTGGCGCTAAATACAGGGAAGTTCTTGAGGGAAACCTGTTTCAGTCTTCCGGAGATTTCAGACTGGGACAGAGGTTCACCTTCCAGCAGGACAATGACCCTAAGCATACTGCTAAAGCAACACTCGAGTGGTTTAAAGGGAAACATTTAAATGTCTTGGAATGGCCTAGTTAAAGCCCAGACCTCAATCCAATTGAGAATCTGTGATATGACTTAAAGATTGCTGTACACCAGCAGAACCCATCCAACTTGAAGGAGCTGGAGCAATTTTGCCTTGAAGAATGGGCAAAAATCCCAGTGGCTAGATGTGCCAAGCTTATAGAGACATACCCCAAGAGACTTGCAGCTGTAATTGCTGCAAAAGTTGGCTCTACAAAGTATTGACTTTGGGGGGGTGAATAGTTATGCCCGCTCAAGTTCTGTTTATTAGTCTCATTTCTTGTTTGTTTCACAATAACAAATATTTTGCATCTTCAAAGTGGTAGGCATGTTGTGTAAATCAAATGATACAACCCCCCCCAAAATCAATTTTAATTCCAGGTTGTAAGGCAACAATATAGGACAAATGCCAAGGGGGGTGAATACTTTCGCAAGCCACTGTACATTACAGAACCTTTCCCTTGCATGGGCACATGTTGATATATTTGGAGTTATATCCTCACATGGGTACCAATCACAGTCTACATTCGCTGCACACATTTGGAAATGCCGTGCTTCCTTTACATGACCGATCGTAAATATAGAGGGATGTGAAGTGGGGCAGGAAGTTTTAGCTCATGCTGAAGTAGTAACATGATTTGAGTACATGCAAGACCCTGTCCCACTTCAAGGCTATGCATTTCATCAGATTTCCCTTCAAGAGGTATCTGCATATAGAACTTAAAGTGCCCTTTTAAATAGTACTTGAAAAAAGATGTGTAAAAGTCAGCTGTGCTTACTGAAGAGCATAGCCTAATATGCCATGACAAAGATCCAACATAAACTGAAATATTGTTGTGTGGTGGTAAAGGTGTTTGGTGCCTGCCTTGTCTTAAATAGGCCCAAAAATAGGCCTAAATCATTTTTACAAATCCTATCACTGAGGAATGTTTTGTGGTCACTGATTAGATTTCAAGGTAACATCACAGAGTAGAATAGTCCTATGGACTGGTGCCATTGAGAGGAAAAGTGTGCGTTATTGCTATGACAACAAACATCACTACCTTGCTCCTACAAAAAACCCTCTGTAAATACGTTGATTTCATCTCCATGTCAACAGCAAGCGATAATATGCCTGTCACAGAGGCACCACCAGCACATACAGAACATCTCTTTCTCCTCTCTTCTAAAATCAAGCAGATACAGTAGATAGGGCCTACTGTACAACAGAGACACATGGTGAAATGGAGCCACAGTGGAGTTATTGTGGCAAGAAGACACCAGATTCTACTTGTTTCATTCCTAAATGTCTTAGGACAAAAAACAAAAAGCCTATGTCGTGTCCTTTAGACCAGTCTGATATGACTGATAATATGTCAAAGGTAGGTTAAAGTTAGAAAAACAGCAAATAATTTGGTTTGCTACTTTGCCTCATGGTACTGAACATCATGTTTCCAAGGGCGGATTGAAACAAAAATTCAGCCAAGGCCTTTCAGCCACACCAGCTCAGATCAGCGTACGCGTGCGCTACTTACACACACAGGTAGTAATGCTACCAACACATAACATAGGCAACTATAGTACAGCATTTCTCAACTTTTACTGTGCCAGTGACCGGTGAAATATAGCCCTCCTCCTTTTTTAACCAGCTCTTTTTAACCAGCTCATGTTTAAGAAAAATACAGCATGTGAAAGCACCACTGGAGATACTCACCACTATAACTGTGCCTCTGTTGCCTCCCTGTTGCGCAGTCTGTCTCTGCATCTTCTCTGCTGTCACTCTGTCTCTGTCTGTCTGTATGTCTGTCTGTCTTTGCTTCTCCTTGTGCTCCTCTATTGTCTCTCTCTCTGTCTGTCACTCATAAGTGTTAATTGCTATTACATATAGAGCCAACATATTAAGGAACTTGCAGTACATCTGTGTCTCTCTGTATACAGTGCCTTGCAAAAGTATTCATCCCCCTTGGCGTTTTTCCTATTTTGTTGCATTACAACCTGTAATTTAAATGGGATTTATTTGGATTTCATATAATGGACATACACAAAAATAGTCCAAATTGGTGAAGTGAAATTAAAAATATAACTTGATGAAAAAAATTCTAAAAAATCAATGATGGAAAAGTGGTGCGTGCACATGTTTCACCCCCTTTGTTATGAAGCCCCTAAATAAGATCTGGTGCAACCAATTACCTTCAGAAGTCACATAATTAGTTAAATAAAGTCCACCTGTGTGCAATCTAAGTTTCAAATAATCTGTCACATGATCTCAGTATATATATATACACCTGTTCTGAAAGGCCCCAGAGTCTGCAACACCACTAAGCAAGGGGCACCACAAAGCAAGCGGCACCATGAAGACCAAGGAGCTCTCCAAACAGGTTAGGGACAAAGTTGTGGAGAAGTACAGATCAGGGTTGGGTTCTAAAAAAAATATCAGAAACTTTGAACATCCCACGGAGCACAATTAAATCCATTATTTAAAAAAATGGAAAGAATATGGCACCACAACAAACCTGCCAAGAGAGGGCCGCCCACCAAAACTCACAGACCAGGCAAGGAGGGCATTAATCAGAGGCAACAAAGAGACCAAAGATAACCCTGAAGGAGCTTCAAAGCTCCACAGCGGAGATTGGAGTATCTGTCCATAGGACCACTTTACACTCCACAGAGCTGGGCTTTACGGAAGAGTGGCCAGAGAAAAGCCATTGCTTAAAGAAAAAAATAAGCAAACACGTTTGGTGTTCACCAAAAGGCATGTGGGAGACTCCCCAAACATATGGAAGAAGGTACTCTGGTCAAATTGAGCTTTTTGGCCATCAAGGAAAACGCTATGTCTGGCGCAAACCCAACACCTCTCATCACCCCGAGAACACCATGCCCACAGTGAAGCATGGTGGTGGCAGCATCATGCTGTGGGGATGTTTTTCATCGGCAGGGACTGGGAAACTGGTCAGAATTGAAGGAATGATGGATGGCTCTAAATACAGGGAAATTCTTGAGGGAAACCTGTTTCAGTCTTCCAGAGATTTGAGACTGGGACGGAGGTTCACCTTCCAGCAGGACAATGACCCTAAGCATACTGCTAAAGCAACACTTGAGTGGTTTAAAGAGAAACATTTAAATGTCTTGGAATGGCCTAGTCAAAGCCCAGACCTCAATCCAATTGAGAATCTGTGGTATGACTTAAAGATTGCTGTACACCAGCGGAACCCATCCTGATTGAAGGAGCTGGAGCAGTTTTGCCTTGAAGAATGGGCCAAAATCCCAGTGGCTAGATGTGCCAAGCTTATAGAGACATACCCCAAGAGACTTGCAGCTGTAATTGTTGCAAAAGGTGGCTCTACAAAGTATTGACTTGTTAGTTTCACCCCCCAAAAAATTGCATCTTCAAAGTGGTAGGCATGTTGTGTAAATCAAATGATACAAACCCCCCAAAAATCCATTTTAATTCCAGGTTGTAAGGCAATAAAATAGGAAAAATGCCAAGGGGGGTGAATACTTTCGCAAGCCACTGTAGTGCAACAAGCCCACTCTTGGTCTGTAAAGTTCTCTACAAACAATATTGGAATCACCATGGTCACGACCATAAACGGTCAACTCCATCTGCCTGATAGAATATGAATTTTGGTTCAAATATGTTACATTTAATTCGGTTTTAGTCATAAAGCACATGAGGAAAAACGAAATTGCAACTCCCTCAGAGTGCTGAAAGATCTGATAGAATGGTTGTTTTTATTGGGGATTTTCAAATGAATAATTGTTCATATTTTACAAATTTTTGAAAGCAAAAATAAGTCTGTTATGAGAATCTGTTGTCAACTCCGTCATTGAATTGTCAACTCCGTCACTGATGGAGTCAATATTTTTTTGTCAATATTCAGAAAAGGTATTTTAATCACTGTTCTTCAACATATGCTTAAACAATTGCAGTATTTGCTATGCTAGACCTAAGGGATAATGCTTGCTTTATAAATGTTGTTTTATGTTCTAAATCTAGAAAAACTAAATGCTAACAAAATTTTCCCTGGAACATTTAATCGTGCTCGGACCTTGCGGGGGGCTCCGTGAAACTGTGCTATGCCACTGTCTTTGAGGTATGTTTGCTCTGGGTTTTCTCCAGTTTGGTCAGTGTGGCAGCTAGTGACCTGACCAATATGACCATTTGAAATAGTGTAAAAATGGCCAGCTCCTGGTCTTCTATTCACAAGACCCAACTGCTTTTAGTTTTCTTACTGGAATAAAGTCACACCAATCATTATTTTAGTAACCAATCAGAAGCCTTTACTCCCAGGACTTTTAGAGTAGGACCCCAGCACAGCACGACAGTTAATCAGTAGTTTTCCATCCTGATGACCACTAACCATTTCCCTACCTGCTCACTCTACCTCCTGTTGACAATACCTGTTTGATTGTGGGTGCAGCAAAATTTACATTTTACATTTACATTTTAGTCATTTAGCAGACGCTCTTATCAAGAGCGACTTACAGTTAGTGAATGCATACGTTTATTATTATTTATATTTTTTTCATACTGGCCCCCCGTGGGAAACGAACCCACATCCCTGCCGGCCAAACCCTCCCCTGGACCAATTGTGCGCTGCCCATGGGTCTCCCGGTTGCGGCCGGCTGCGACAGAGCCTGGACTCGAACCAGGATCTCTAGTGGCACAGCTAGCCCTGCGATGCAGTGCCTTAGACCACTGCGCAACAATTAGTTTCAGAGAGAGTGGTGTTGTATGTGTGTGAGTGGATCTTCATTAAAAACATTATGTGGTGGTTACTACTGGCCTGAAACCAGCACCTAAGTTTTCCCCTATTTTGAATGGTCCTTCGAAGCTACAACCAACCCATATTTTTTAAACAGCAAAACTCGTACAGCACATCATATGAGTAGGACACAATTGTCCTATGGGCCACCATAATCACAAAGTTCTTAAACCGACCGGGCAAGCAGGGCACATGCCCTGGGACCCCAACCTCCAGCGGCCTGGGTCAAACTGTCAAACACCATCAAGCGCACATGGGTCTGCCTACAAATGTAAAGATGGTATATGTGAGATAGACGGTGAGAGCGTTCGTGAATAAACTGTTGCAGTGCCGAAATTGCAAAGGTTATGGCCATGTATCAAGTGTGTGCAGACAGAATCAATATGCAGTTGAGTAATCTGATGATGTACGGTGTTGCAATTGTGGTGGAATTCACTTTCCTGAATTCCCAGAGTGCCCTGCTAGGGCGAAGGAGTTTGAAGTAGCAAGGGTCTGGATAGCCCAAGAATGTACTGCTAAAGTCTAGGCCTACTCCTTTCACATCCAAGGACCTTATTGTGGTGCTATTTGCATTTTGCATTCTGATTGGCCATATGCTAATGAGGAAAGCATCTCTCTCTCATGTGGCTTGTAATGTGAAGCCACGTCAAGTTAGCAATAAATGTGCCTTCATAAAGATACACTGTTAGTAGTTACTGTGTTTTACTCACGTACAGACAAGTTTGATTACACGACGTGGTGTCAGAAGTGGACTAGAATGAGTGTATTTACTAACAGAGTTTAGCTTACAGTACTGGGTTGAAAAGTTTTGGGAAGAAAATCGAGGAGGCCAATCATCATGGAAGACGTTGCGGGAGAAGCGCAGCAGCCACCGGCTGCAGTGGGTAGAGGAAGAGGCCAGCCACCCATGCAAGGTGCAGCGGGAGGGGCACAGAAACTTGCGCATACAGGCCCAAGTGCTACCTTTAGTATACAGCCGCCGGAGCCGTTTTATTTTTCTAAACCTCAAGAATGGACCAAATGGATTAGGAGGTTCGAGCACTTTCGTCAGGCGAGTAATCTTCACACATCTACCGAGGAGAACCAGGTAAACACGCTCATGTACTGTATGGACGACGAAGCAGATTACGTTTTGAGGGGTGTAAACCTAAACGAACTCGAGCAAAAACAGTATGGACAAATAAGAGACGGATTTCATGCATTCTTTATTGTGAAAAAAAAACGTGATCTATGAGAGAGCCCGCTTTAACATGTGGAGACAGGAGGAAAATGAAACAGTGGATTCTTTTGTCACAGCCTTATATGCCCTAGCAATGTATTGCAACTATGGACTTTTGCATGATGAACTAATTAGAGACAGGCTAGTCGTTGGGTTAGCAGACATGCGTGTGTCAGAACGTATGCAGCTAGATAAAGATCTCATGCTAGAAAGAGCCATTGAGATGGCAAGGCAAACTGAAGAAGTGAAAAAGCAGCAAAGATGCCTGCGAGGTGACACAGTAACAACAAAAGAGGTATGATCAGTGGATAGAGTTATGCAAAAAGACAGCCAGTGGAAACAGACATTCCAGCTTGAGAAAGCTAGCCATTGAAATGGTATTGCTAATGATAAAAAGTAGTCAAAGTGTCGAAACTGTGGCAAAATCCCTGCATATCCAAGAGCACAGTGTGCAGCTAATGAAGTAGTGTGTCACTCCTGTGGGAAAAAGGGACATTACCAACGTGTGTGTATGTCATCAAGAGCCTTAAACGAGGTTGAAGAAGAGGATGATAGCATTTTCCTAGGAACAATAACAACAGGAGGTGACCCATGGATGATTGACATTCAAATGATGGACAGAAATGTGAAATTCAAAATAGACAAGGGTGCCGATGTGACTGTTATCCCAGACAATGTGTTCAATCACATTTTTGCAGGAACCAGCAAGCCAACTCTGCAAAAACCAACAAAACCTCTGCTAGGACCAGGAAGAGCACCGCTGGACGTGATCGGTGTCGCAAGTGTGGTTCTACTAAAGGGAGAAAAGGAGACACTGGAGGACGTGTATGTCATCAGAGATCTACACACAGCTTTACTAGGCAGACCAGCTATCACAAAGCTTGAGCTAGTTGCTCGACTTGACAGCATTGATTTACAGACACTGAAAGAAAGCTATCCAAAGCTGTGCAGCGGTCTTGGCACAGCACAACAACCATATACCATCAAGCTGAAACCCAGCGCAGAGCCCTACTCACTCCACACTCCACAACGGATTAATCTGACATTGCTGCCAAAAATAAAGAAAAAGCTAGAGCGCATGCAAGGGTTCAAGGTTGTCACCAGAGTGGAGGAGCCCACAGACTGGTGCGCCGGCATGGTGGTTGTCCCAAAGAACGGGGATGTGCGGATATGTGTCTATTACACCAGTCTCAATGAGTCAGTGTGTAGAGATGCGAACATGGGCTTCTGGCAGATCCCGCTAGCCGAGGAGTCAGTTAAGCTAACAACCTTCATCACATTAATGTTATAATGCCGCCGGAGAAGATGGCTGCCGTTTTACAGCCCTCTAAAAAAGTGTACTATTGTGTGTGTTTTTTTGCATTATTTGTAAATGTATTCTGTACATAATGTCTGCCACCGTCTCTTATGACCAAAAAATAGCTTCTGGATATCAGGTCAGCGATTACTCACCTCGTATTGGACAAAGATTTTTTCTTCAACGAGTCGAATGCGAAGGATATCCTACAGACACCCGACAAGGCCCAAATCCCCCTCATTCGCATGAGAAAGAGACAGAGATATCGTGGACGTAGGTTGGGGTGCCTTGTAAGGATCCGACGGCGAGCGAGTAAACTGCCTCTTCCATCAATCCTATTAGCCAATGTTCAATCATTTGAAAATAAATTGGACGACCTAAGATTAAGGTTATCCTACCAACGGGACATTAAAAACTGTAATATCTTATGTTTCACTGAGTCGTGGCTGAACGATGACATGGATAACATACAGCTGGCGGGATATACGCTACATCGGCAGGATAGAACGGCTGACTCCGGTAAGACAAGGGGTGGCGGTGTATATTTGTAAACAACAGCTGGTGCATAAAATCTAATACTAAGGAAGTCTCGAGGTTTTGCTCGCCTGAGGTAGAGTATTTCATGATAAGTATGAAAATGTATGCACTCACTAACTGTAAGTTTCTCTGGATAAGAGCGTCTGCTAAATGACAAAAACATTTAATAATAGGCTGTAGACCACACTATTTACCAAGAGAGTTTTCATCTATATCTTTCGGAGCTGTCTATTTACCACCACAAACCGATGCTGACACTAAGATCGCACTCAATGAGCTGTATAAGGCCATAAGTACTCATCCAGAGGCAGCGCTCCTAGTGGCCGGGGACTTTAATGCAGGGAAACTTAAATCCGTTCTACCTAATTTCTACCAGCATGTTAAATGTGCAACCAGAGGAAAATAAACTCTAGACCACCTTTACTCCACACACAGAGACCCGTACAAAGCTCTCCCTCGCCCTCCATTTGGCAAATCTGACCATAACTCTATCCTCCTGATTCCTGCTTATAAGCTAAAACTAAAGCAGGAAGCACCAGTGACTCGGTTAATAAGGAAGTGGTCAGATGACGCAGATGCTAAACTACAGGACTGTTTTGCTAGCACAGACTGGAATATGTTCCGGGATTCTTCCAATATCATTGAGGAGTACACCACATCAGTCACTGGCTTCATCAATAAGTGCATCGATGACGTCGTCCCCACAGTGACCGTACATAAATACCCCAACTAGAAGCCATGGATCACAGGCAACATCCGCACTGAGCTAAAGGGTAGAGCTGCCGCTTTCAAGGAGCAGGACTCTAACCCGGAAGCTTATAAGAAATCCCGCTATGCCCTCCGACAAACCATCAAACAGGCAAAGAGTCAATACAGGACTAAGATTGAATTGTACTACACCGGCTCTGACGCTCGTTGGATGTGGCAGGGCTTGAAAACTATTACAGACTACAAAGGGAAGCACAGTCACGAGCTGCCCAGTGACACATTTACATTTTAGTCATTTAGCAGACGCTCTTATCCAGAGCGACTTACAGTTAGTGAGTGCATACATTTTCATACTGCCTATCAGACGAGCTAAATCACTTCTATGACAAGCAAGCAACACTGAAGCATGCATGAGAGCATCAGCTGTTCTGGATGACTATGTGATCACGCTCTCTGTAGCCGATGTGAGTAAGACCTTTAACATGTCCCTGACTGAGTCATGGCTACAGTTTCAAGCAGACCACCATAGTCCCTGTGCCCAAGAACACTAAGATAACCTGCCTAAATGACTACCGACCCGTAGCACTCACATCTGTAGCCATGAAGTGCTTTGAAAGGCTGGTCATGGCTCACATCAACACCATTATCCCAGAAACCCTAGACCCACTCCAATTTGCATACCGGCCCAACAGATCCACAGATGATGCAATCTCTATTGCACTCCACACTGCCCTTTCCCACCTGGACAAGAGGAACACCTACGTGAGAATGCTATTCATTGACTACAGCTCAGCATTCAACACCATAGTGCTCTCAAAGCTCATCACTAAGCTAAGGACCCTGGGACTAAACACCTCCCTCTGCAACTGGATCCTGGACTTCCTGACGGGCCACCCCCAGGTGGTAAGGGTAGGTAACAACACATCTGCCACACTGATCCTCAACACGGGGGCCCCTCAGGGGTGCGTGCTCAGTCCCCTCCTGTACTCCCTGTTCACCCATGACTGCATGGCCAGGCACGACTCCAACACCATTATTAAGTTTGCCGACGACACAACAGTGGTAGGCCTGATCACCGACAAAGATGAGACAGCCTATAGGGAGGAGGTCAGAGACCTGGCAGTGTGGTGCCAGGATAACAACCTCTCCCTCAACGTGATCAAGACAAAGGAGATGATTATGGACTACAGGAAGAAAAAGAGGACTGAGCACGCCCCCATTCTCACCGACGGGCTGTAGTGGAACAGGTTGAGAGCTAAGCTGCACGAGGGTCATCAAGGTGTGGTCAAGTACAGAGAACGTGCACAACAGGCTGTGTGGTGGCCTGCACTCAGCCAGCAACTGAACTAACTTGTGCTTAACTGCAGGACATGCATCAAAGAGTGCACAAACCACACAGAACCACTCATACCATCACAACCTCCTGAGAGACCCTGGCAAAGACTGGGAGCGGACATGTTCACTCTGAAAAGCACCACCTACCTGCTAGTGGTGGACTACTTCTCAAGGTATGTGGAAATCGCAAACCTGTCACTAACAAAGTCTGCGGACGTTGTAGTTCATCTGAAGTCCATCTTCGACCGCCATTGGGTACCTGAGGTCCTAGTTATGGACAATGGGCCTCAGTTCTCTGGAAGACCCCTTTCTGACATCGCTGCAGAGTATGGATTTTGCCATTTCACCAGCAGTCCAAAGTTCCCGCAAAGCAACAGAGAGGCGGAACGCCATGTTTAGACAGTGAAGAACCTCCTCAAGAAAGCAGCTGACCCTTACCTTGCTTTGCTGGCCAATCGGTCAACTCCACTCTAGAATGGCTTCAGCCCGGCGCAACTGCTGATGGGACGACAGCTTCGTACCACAGTGCCAACACTCCCATCGCTGCTAGACCCATCACTCCCAAACACAGCTGCGCTCAGCTCAAAGGAAAAGGAGAAAAGGAGTGCGGATCAGCAGCGCTTCAACAAGAGTCACAGAGTCAGCGACGTCAGCAGACTCCCACCTGGAAAACAGGTGTGGGTGACTGACTCAAAAAGTCACAGGAACAGTGCTGAGGGAACATGCAGCACCACGATCCTATATGGTGGAAGTTCCACACCGGTCTGTCCGCAGGAACAGACCACCTCATCCCTATGGATGGACCTGAGAACAATAACACTACGCAGGAGAAGATTCAAGTCTCTTCACCACTCCGACACACCGCATTGCCAGATCCACCAACACCCAAGGTAATCATGGATGTACCTGCTATACCCAGAACAAGGTCTGGGAGAGCAATAGTTAAACCTCAAAGACTGGACTTATAAGTCAGAGCAAGAAGAACAAAAGACTGAGCTAAAAATAAAACAAATAAAGACAAAACAACAGCTGTCAAGTTGTTACAGTTCTAACTTACCTGTGGGGTAGATTTGTGTTAAAAGAAATGAGAGATGAATTTTGGGTTAAAGTTTACAGAACATATTTTATGTTCATGACTATGTTGAAATGTTCCAGAAGAACTAGGCAGGAACAGACCTACCGACATAAAGGCAGAATAATCATTTGAGGTCTGTTGAGACAAAGGCAGTCTATCCTTTGTTCTCTGAAAAGGGGAGATGTGGTGTTATTTGCATACTGCATCCTGTTTGGCCATATGCTAATTTTTTCATTTACATTTTCTGTCATTTAGCAGACGCTCTTATCCAGAGCGACTTACAGTTAGTGAGTGCATACATTATTTTTTCATACTATTTTTCATACCCCCGTGGGAATCGAACCCACAACCCTGGTGTTGCAAACGCCATGCTCTACCAACTGAGCTACATTCCTGCCGGCCATTCCCTCCCCTACCCTAGACGACGCCGGGCCAATTGTGTGCCGCCCCATGGGTCTCCCGGTCATGGCCGGCTACGACAGAGCCTGGATTCGAACCAGGATCTCTAGTGGCACAGCTAGCACTGCGATGCAGTGCCTTAGACCACTGCGCCTGTGGGAATGTATGGGTTCATGAGGAAAGCATCTCTCTCTCACATGGCTTGTAATCTGAAGCAACGTCAAGCTAGCAATAAATGTGTCTTCATAAAGATACACCGTTAGTAGTTATTTTACTCACGTACAGACAAGTTTGATTACACAACACTTATATGTTATGTTTAGAAGTAAACTGACTCTGGCAGCCAAAACAGCCAAATACTCCATCTAAACGTGAATCAATTATCAATTGCGATTCGGTTGTAGAAACATAATGCCCTTTACTTTCATATCACATCAAAATAATTTAACACATTTTAAATATACACTTACTACACTGTTGTAACCGGTTTTAACACAGTTACCACACATTTCTGGCATCCTTCTTTCGTTACACACAGGTGTTTGGAAAAACTATAGATAGCTAATTAGAGTGGTCACCTCTCTTCTGTAAACAAGCGCTGTAACATGGCTGTGAAGGAACCCTAACCCTATAAAGGTGTGTAGTAATTTAACCTTTTTGTTTTTTGAAAATAAAAGTTCCAAATGTTTCCTAAACATATAATGTTTAGCATTACGATATATGAATGGGTTAAGGTCCGGTCTGTCCAGTAGGTCTTCTACATGGAGGTGCAGGAAATAGTTGAAGGAGAGAGTGGAGCTGAGGAAGCTATGACAGTGGATACCCCGCAGCCTGTGGAGATTCAAGCGTTTATTCACCAGTTGAGGGAAACTGTTACATTGATCGTGAAGAAGGTTGATTTTGTGGCGTTTAATGCACATGTGATTAATTGTACTGCCCAAACGAACAAGAAGTCCAAAAAACTGGACATAATTGTATTTGTGGCTGAAAGGTTTTGGGGTCTTCAGGAACTAACCAGCTAGCAGATAATGTTCTGAGAACCATGTTTCTTAGAGCTTGGTGAGAGCGTGGTTGTAATGGTTACTGTATTTTCCATACTACCTTCCCACAACTTTCTGGGAATGGTGCAGGATACAGTGAGGGAAAAAAGTATTTGATCCCCTGCTGATTTTGTACGTTTGCCCACTGACAAAGAAATGATCAGTCTATAATTTTAATGGTCGGTTTATTTGAACAGTGAGAGACAGAATAACAACAAAATAATCCAGAAAAACGCATGTCAAAAATGTTATAAATTGAAAATGGATTTTAATGAGGGAAATAAGTATTTGACCCCCTCTCAATCACAAAGATTTCTGGCTCCCAGGTGTCTATTAACAGGTAACGAGCTGAGATTAGGAGCACACTCTTAAAGGGAGTGCACCTAATCTCAGTTTGTTACCTGTATAAAAGACACCTGTCCACAGAAGCAATCAATCAATCAGATTCCAAACTCTCCACCATGGCCAAGACCAAAGAGCTCTCCAAGGATGTCAGGGACAAGATTGTAGACCTACACAAGGCTGGAATGGGCTACAAGACCATCACCAAGCAGCTTGGTGAGAAGGTGACAACAGTTGGTGTGATTATTCGCAAATGGAAGAAACAGAAAATAACTGTCAATCTCCCTCGGCCTGGGGCTCCATGCAAGATCTCACCTCGTGGAGTTGCAATGATCATGAGAACGGTGAGGAATCAGCCCAGAACTACACGAGAGGATCTTGGCAATGATCTCAAGGCAGCTGGGACCATAG
This sequence comes from Coregonus lavaretus, assembly GCF_964263955.1. Taxonomy (NCBI): domain Eukaryota; kingdom Metazoa; phylum Chordata; class Actinopteri; order Salmoniformes; family Salmonidae; genus Coregonus; species Coregonus lavaretus. The sequence goes on along the minus strand of NC_140018.1, from coordinate 18,012,417 downwards.
CCACCAAGAAAACAATTGGTAACACACTACGCCGTGAAGGACTGAAATCCTGCAGCGCCCGCAAGGTCCCCCTGCTCAAGAAAGCACATATACAGGGCTGTCTTAAGTTTGCCAATGAACATCTGAATGATTCAGAGAACTGGGTGAAAGTGTTGTGGTCAGATGAGACCAAAATCGAGCTCTTTGGCATCAACTCACTACATGTTCGTCGTCAAACCCACTGGCTCCAGGCCATCTATAAATCACTGCTAGGCAAATCCCCGCCTTATCTTAGCTCATTGGTCACCATAGCAGCACCCACCCGTAGTCTGCGCTCCAGCAGGTATATCTCACTGGTCATTCCCAAAGCCAACACCTCCTTTGGCCGCCATTCCTTCCAGTTCTCAACTCGCCGTGTTTGGAGGAGGAGGAATGCTGCCTATGACCCCAAGAACACCATCCCCACCGTCAAACATGGAGGTGGAAACATTATGCTTTGGGGGTGTTTTTCTGCTAAGGGGACAGGACAACTTCACCGCATCAAAGGGACGATGGACGGGGCCATGTACCGTCAAATCTTGTGTGAGAACCTCCTTCCCTCAGCCAGGGCATTGAAAATGGGTCGTGGATGGGTATTCCAGCATGACAATGACCCAAAACACACGGCCAAGGCAACAAAGTAGTGGCTCAAGAAAAAGCACATTAAGGTCCTGGAGTGGCCTAGCCAGTAGGGGATCAAATACTTTTTTCCCTCACAGTTGCTTGGCTTTGGATTATTCTAAGCACATTTAATGAATTTGCTAAAAAAATATATGTTTTCTTGGTATTTCATTACTTTAACAGAATGCAACCTAAAAGTTCAAACATGGTTACATTTAATTTCAATTTTGGTAATGTTCTAGGAACGTTCTCCAACTGGTTTGGCATTGGAAATGTTTTCAAATAGTCCCGAGAATGTTAAGAAATGTTATTCTGTGGGAATTTCAGTACTTCAGCATAACGTTTCTTACAGGTTTACTTATGGTTCTATTTAAAGTCATGTTCTCATATTGTTCCGAAAACGTTAAGAAACAATGTTCTTCTGTGGTAATTTCAGTATTTCCACAGAACATTCCACACAAGTTCCCATGTGGTTCTATTTAACGTAATTTTTTACTACATTCTGGGAACGTTCTCAAAAATGGTGTGACTTAAGCAATGTTTTCAGAACGTTCAGAGAATGTATGGTTCTCTTTCATGTCAGTTCTTGGCAATATTCTGTGAATGTTCTAAAAAATGGAATTGTAGACATTAACATCAAAAAGCTCTAAATTCCGTTCTCAGAACATGATGAAAACGTTCCATAAAAACCACAAGGAAACTTTAGTAACTTTCAGAGAATGTTCTACAATGTTTACTTAAAAACATAGACATTCTGTTCTCAGCATCAACAAAACTCGATCTTGTTAAGTGTGTTCAGGTGTGTTGGCCGAGCCCACTAATTGGCCACACCTGATCTTAATGAGTGCTTGTTTCCTTTGAAATGGGGTCTGTTTGAATAGACTACAATGAACAGCTTTGTATGCATAAAAATCATGGCATGCTAGCTCCATCATGGTGGCACAATGGACTAATTCCAAGGATAGAGAACAGAAAGTAATATGTTTCAATCTCACTGATGTCGTGTCACATTAAAAAATAAATGTGTTTGCACGATTAATGCGTAAGGAAATGAATTTCCATGTGTCCTATCTTTTTTTTATTTTTTTGTCATTTAGCAGACGCTCTTATCCAGAGCGACTCCAGAGTGAGTGCATACATTTTATTTTATTTATTTTTTATTCTTGTCCCCCGTGGGAAACGAACCCACAACCCTGGCGTTGCAAACGCCATGCTCTACCAACTGAGCTACACGTGAGCTATCTGTGCTTGGAGTTCAAAAAAGTTAACCCCAAAAAAGCTAGCAGTATTATCGGAAGTCTTATTGAAAATTCAGTTAAAGTTTTAAGGAAGTTATTAAAAAACCTCCAAATAACCTATAATTTAATAAAACCTCCCAGGAAACAGAATAAAACGTTCTCAGAACTTCCCTGCAACCTAAAAATACACATTCCCAGAACAGGCAACATTTTCACTTCTGTTCTCAGAACGTTTAAAAAAACGTTCAGTTTTACCGGTCAGGAAAAGTATGGCTTCATTTCCACAACCAATGTGAAACCAAAAACATACGTTCCCACAACTTCCAAAGAACCAAATGTGCTAGTTGGGTAACAGCTGAAACATTGCAGGGAATACTGTCAGAAGATGTTCGCCCCTCCCAGGCCCTTGAGCCTGTGGGATGTGATCTTGAATGGAATGTTACTGAAGGAATGGGATAGGTTTTTGATTTATCTATTTTCCATTCCCTTACAAAAAAAGATTGCAGTTTTGAAACTGCAGTAAAAGTGAAGTAACTGCAGTCGACTGTGATATTTTGGACGCTGTAATTGCAGAATAACTGCAGTTATACTGCACTCTAACTGCAGTTACAATGCAAAAAAATTTACAGTGTTATTTTCGACGCAGTATTTGCCGCATACTGCAGTTATACTGCACTCTGACCGCAGTCCTTTTTCGTATATTTTTTTTTTTTACAGTAGGCGACGGCATACACATTGCATTTGTGCAAACGCCATTATAGCAGAGAAGAAGAAGGTCAAAATTCCAAGATGGCAGCACGCTGTGTGCTGGGGTATATATGGACCTCTCTTTCTGGTGTTAAATGTGTGGCCAGCAGCAGCAATTTGTGTGCCTGTTCTATGAGCTCAGGCGTACAGCAATTCCCTGTGTTTGTATTTGTCAGGATGTCCTGTTGCTCAGTCAGTTCATCAGGTCTGATGAAGGCATTTTGCCTTGTAGAGTCTCTGTGCCCAGGCGCACCGCAAGATCGCCATCTGTGTACAGATGGCTCACAGAGCAGGTACAATGCTGTGTGTGGGTGTCTGCTCTGGATACACAACTATTGTGAAATGTATTCTCTTCAAAGTGGTAAAAGTACTCTCTTTTCTACTCCAGGTCTGCTCCCAGATCACAAACCAACTCTACCAGAGGAACACATCCCAAAGAAGCCCAAGCCACAGCTCAACAGGTAACAAGTGTGTTTGACCCCTTCAGTATCTCAGTATCTACCCTCTCACACCTGTATTGTTTCTTGTTAGACCTCTCATTACATTACCTTTCAACTAACTCTTCTGCATCCCCTCTCTGGCTAACTCACACCTGTGTTGTTGCATCAGATATCTGACTCACTGGTTCATTGATTTGGTGAAGCCCATCTATAGGGCGGAGCTGAAGTGGTGTAAAAACCGCATCTCTGTCAACCACCCAGCTCTCAGAAACAACGTACAATACGGCAAGGGAATCCTCTACCTGAAACATTGATGACCTGGGGGCATGTAAACTCACAGCAGCAGGAGTCAGTGTGGGTGGGACAGACATGGGGTGCAACAATTCTATTGGACGTCCTTCCTTGTAGTACTCCTGGCCCATTTGGAACTCCATTGACTTTGAAAACTAGCCATTGGAAAAGCTGGGGGAGCGTCTGTTTTTGTCCAGCCTATTTGTCTATTGGTGGACATTGCCCATTGGAACGAGTCATTCGGAGCAGTACCCAGAAACCCATTCTGTCATTTGACCTTTGAAGATGCCCTGAAACAAAACTATTCAAAACTCCACATTTAGGGCTCTATTCAATCCGCATCGCGGCAGTTCAGCTTTACAGCGTGATTGAAATTTAAAGGCAATGTTCCCGCTTTACCAGAGACTGCATTCACGGTAACCGCTGCATATGTCGGCTCAATCGGGAATGACCTTTACATTTCTATTGCGGAATCTGTAACGCTTCAGCTTTACAGATTGAATAGAGCCCTTACTGTAAGATCAATTGGGTCAGTGTTACACTGTTTCGATGTAGGTGGGATGTTGACATGGTGTACTTCAAGGCAACCCAGATGTGCAAATAAAACGTATCTACTTTCTCTCCCTCCACCATCTGTTTACTGTGTGGGAGTAAGCATTTACTGGGCCTATTAGCAGGAAGTGAATGTGGAAGTAAATCACAAACAATGAATGATTTTAGTTTCTGTTTATTTACTTTAAATAACAGGAAAGAAACATCTCTTGCATAAATATAACTCAGTTTTGGGTGGGGATGAAACACTGCTTGCTCAGATGTATCTCACTGGCTCTTTAAAGCATGAAGGGCAGGTCCAGGTTCTTGAGTCCGTCGCCCATGTAGATGTATCCATGCTGGGGGGTCATGGGTACGTGGAAAAAGGTCAGGCCCAGCCACAGCATACTGCGGATCACACACACTGTGCTGCCACGCTCAAACTGCAAGCTCCACGACCCTACACATTCAAAAATATATGGGTTATGAAGACTATCACACAAACTGCTGCGCCTCCATGACCTTTCATAAACGGAGACCATGTACAGGTCTCACATTACTCCCTCATTAACTGACTCCACTATTCCCTATGTAAAGAAGTCTACACAGCAAAAAGGTAACAGTTGGCTGATAGCTCAATAATTTAGAAGGGTTCAGTAGGCCCTTTCCCTGAATCTACATATCAGGGTGGCCTGGCGGAGCAGCTGTCTGCTCATGGCCATCACCCATAGCCAGAGAACACTTAATGCTGAATGGGAGCCTAGCAGAATTCTCACAACAGATTCACTGCACCATTAATCAGAAGGCTCCAGGACTTGTTGGAAATCATTAATTAATCTGGAACCTCACAATTATCAAAGCATTAAACATGAAATGAAACCTTGTGCCAGAGCTATCTAGGAAAAACCTTGAGCCAGAGCTATCTAGGAACAGCGATTTCAGTAAATTGGGTCTGTTGTTCTGATATACTGTTTTTCTCTCGTATTTCAGTTTCACAATGCTATGGGGTGGGAAATTAAATGAAACATTTTGCAAGAGCTATCTAGAAACATAGATTCCAGAAATTGTGTTTATTGGGAGGTGTTTCACAATGCTCTTTGTCTACGGGGTGGGATTCATCTTCCATGACCCAAAGACACTCTCCTGCCATGATGACGTGATTTGAGAAGCTGTTCAGCAATGGTGTCCAGATAAGTCTACTTTCCACTGAAACGCACACTGGCGGTTTCAAACTCACATGTAGCATAAGGAGGAACCCAGTAGGAGAACAGGCATGGAAGGGGTATTGCCACATACTTCCAGGCAAGTCTGGAGGATCGCTGTGGTGAGAGGAGTAGCTTTACTCAGGGATCCCAGAGGAAAGCACCCATCTTTTAGTGGAGATCCACCATTTTCTCCTTAGAGACTGTCTTTAGTCTGGGTCTCTCGCTCCCTCCAGCAAAGGCTTGAGGCCTGGCCGTTAATGAGTTCTCAGTGAGGGTGATGCTGTCACTGGGACAGCTGTGTAATGTAAGCTGGTTTGGGAAAGCTATACAAACATGCACGCACAGGCACACTCATTCACACACCACAGAGATGCTCATCCCTTTGAATTGAACAGCTGTGATGTTTTAGACAGAGGCTCTGGACACACACACAGCAGTATCTATCACTTTTCCACAGCACCCACACCACAAACAAATTGTGATACATGTCTGTTTAGACAAAGTACAGTTTGATATCATCCAGCTATAAACTGAGTGTACAAAACATTAAGAACACCTGCTATTTCCATATACAGACTGACCTTGAGAAAGCTATGATCCCTTATAGATGTCACTTGTTAAATCCACTTCAGTCGGTGAAGGGGAGGAGACAGGTTAAAAAAATATTTTGAAGACAATTAAGACATGGATTATGTGTGTGTGCCATTCAGAGGGTGAATGGGCAAGACAAATTTAGGAGAGTGTTCTTAATGTTTTGTACACTCAGTGTGCAGTACTGTATTACATTTGCCATCTGTTTTGGTTTCTGGTTGAATCATGTTTGCTTCGCTTGTGAAAAAGATGGTGACTGTAGGTGGTGGGCCCAAAGCCTTGACCTAAAAGTTCGCTATATGACTATCTTAAGGGAAAGGCTGCAAGCTTTTTGTCAAGTCCATCCCAGATTGGGCACTGAAAAGTAGTTTGAATACTGCCCAGGGAATACTTCAACCATCTTCTAGAATCTATATTCCATCTGATAATGATCCATGATCAGTAGAGCAAGGCAGCCATTGGCAATTTGTTGGCCTGTTTATCCATTAAGCCTTGCTCATGTCCTCGCTACTGACCCACGGCAGGAGCTGCTGTTAGCAGATAGGCCCACAGTTGTCTGGTTTCAGACCAGGTCATAGCACCATCTCTGTTACTTCTTTGGTTTTTAATTGTTTGGTTTAGATGACACTGTGGATCACTCATTACTTATTCAGAGGCTTTCATCAATTGGCCTGGACCAGGCTGCATGTAGCTGGTTTGAAAAGGGCAGAACACAGTGTGTATTTACTGATGGTGTTAAATCAGATTTTCTGGAAATAACAAAGGGTGTCCCACAGGGATTGATTCTTGGTCCGGTTCTTTTCACTATTTCCATTAACAATATTGGTTTATCTGTAAAAACAAAATGTAACTTTCACCTGTATGCAGATAACACTGTGGTGTATGCTATTTCCCCCACAGCTGACCAGGCCCTGTCAGAGCTTCAATCTGTCTTTATTCTCCTGCAGAAAGCCTTTGTTGAACTGAAATTGGTACTTCATGCAGGTAAAACCAAGTATATTTTATTTTCCAAATCACGTTAAAATGTTTCTAATGATATACAATACCAGTCAAAAGTATGGACACACCTACTCATTCAAGGGATTTTCTTTATTTTTACTATTTTTTACATTGTAGAATAATAGTGAAGACATCAAAACTATGGAATCATGTAGTACCAAAGAAGTGTTACCCAAATCAAAATATATTTTATATTTGAGATTCTTCAAATAGCCACCCTTTGCCTTGATTACAGCTTTACACACTCTTGGCGTTCTCTCAACCAGCTTAACCTGGAATGCTTTTCCAACAGTCTTGAAGGAGTTCCCAGATATGCTGAGCACTTGTTGGCTGCTTTTCCTTCACTCTGCCATCCGACTCATCCCAAACCATCTCAAATGGGTTGACGTTGGGGGATTGTAGAGGCCAGGTCATCTGATGCAGCACTCCATCACTCTCATTCTTGGTAAAATAGCCCTTACACAGCCTGGAGGTGTGTTGGGTCATTGTCCTGTTGAAAAACAAATGATAGTCCCACTAAGCCCAAACCAGATGAGATGGCGTATCGCTGCAGAATGCTGTGGTAGCCATGCTGGTTAAGTGTGCCTTGAATTCTAAATAAATCACAGACAGTGTCAACAGCAAAGCACCCCCACACCATAACACCACCTCCTCCATGCTTTACGGTGGGAACTACACATGCAGAGATCATCCGTTCACCCACACCACGTCTCACAAAGACAAGGCGGTTTGAACAAAAAATCTCAAATTTGGACTCCAGACCAAAGGACACATTTCCACCGGTCTAATGTCCATTGCTCGTGTTTCTTGGCCCAAGCAAGTCTCTTCTTATTATTGGTGTCCTTTAGTAGTGGTTTCTTTGCAGCAATTCGACCATGAAGACCTGATTCACACAGTCCCCTCTGAACAGTTGATGTTGAGATATATCTGTTACTTGAACTCTGTGAAGCATTTCCTTGGGCTGCAATTTCTGAGGCTGGTAACTCTAATGAACTTATCCTCTGCAGCAGAGGTAACTCTGGGTCTTCCATTCCTTTGGCGGTCCTCATGAGAGCCAGTTTCATCATAGCGCTTGATGGTTTTTGCGACTGCACTTGAAGAAACTTTCATGTTCTTGAAATGTCCCGTATTGACTAACCTTCATGTCTTAAAGTAATGATGGACTGTCATTTCTCTTTGCTTATTTGAGCTGTTCTTGCCATAATATGGACTTGGTATTTTACCAAATAGGGCTATCTTCTTTATACCCCCCTACCTTGTCACAACACAACTGATTGGCTCAAACGCATTAAGAAGGAAAGAAATTCCACAAATTAACTTTTAAGAAGGCACACCTGTTAATTGAAATGCATTCCAGGTGACTACATCATGAAGCTGGTTGAGAGAATGCCAAGAGTGTGCAAAGCTGTCAGCAAGGCAAAGGGTGGCTATTTGAAGAATCTTAAATATAAAATATATTTTGATTTGTTTAACACTTTTTTGGTTACTACATGATTCCATATGTGTTGTTTCATAGTTTTGATGTCTTCACTATTATTCTACAATGTAAAATGTTTTACAAATAAAGAAATACCCTTGAATGAGTAGATGTGTCCAAACTTTTGACTGGTAGTGTATGTATACTTACTTTGGACGGTGCCCCGCTTATAAATACAGTGCTGTGAAAAAGTATTTGTGCCCTTTCTAATTTTCTCCACTTTTGCATATTTTTGATACTGAATGTTTTCAGATCTTCAACCAAACCTAATATTAGATAAAGGGAACCTGAGTGAACAAATACCCGTCAGGGATGGCTTACCCTGGAGATCCCTTCAATCTCCACGAGTTAGGTAAATCTGAGTTTCTTTTTTTTGCACCTATAATGTGGATTGATCGCCAAAAGTCCTTAAAGTTGGTAGATTTGGTTCGTTTTGTGTTTGCTTTCTTATGTATTGTGTAATTGATGTGTGTATAGATATGTATGGTGTAACTGTTGTTTATAGATGTGTTTGACAAGTCTCACTTAGGGCCCCCAAAAGGCCAGAGCTGGCCCTGCAGAGGAGGATGCCTTGATAGTTTCCTCACAGAAAAACTGGGCTCTCAACTGCCAACCCAAATTATCATTAGCGCCAATTAAAAGGCTAGTCTAGTATAATAGTGCATAGCCATCAGAGCATGCCAAACATTAGTAATCTCATGTTCGTATTACATTTTTGTCTCCCACAAAAGTGCTGTACTTTTCAAGGAACTGGTTCTATTTCTAGAGACAGACAACATGTGGGAAGGAAACCCATCCCATGGGAGGAACGGTAGGATGACTGCACCTGTTACAATGGTCCTGGTAAAGGAGTGGTGTAGTGAGAGATTTGGAACTCTATTACCTTTGGGGATATCCTCACTCAAAGGATCCAGGAAGTCGATGGAGGGGTTGAGGTCAGCCATCTCCAGGATGGATTTCTTCTTCAGTTTCTGCGGCTCAGTGAAGTGCAGGAAGCAGCTGAGTTTACCCGCCTCCAAGGAGGACAGACCTGCAGAATAGACAGAACACACACAGACTCACTCATTCACTCACTCAGTAACTGATAGCATGATATGATTCTGTCTGTATGAGAAAAAAAAAAACTAAAACGTGTGTGTACACTACAGACACACATGCACAATGTGCAGTGTGTGATAAATGATGGTCTGGATTCTGGTTCCAACTTCCAACACACCCAGACACACTCAGCGCTAAAAACTACACAGCTGAGTCATCCTTTCCAGGCAGTAACACACACAGCTGTGTCCCATCTCTCCACACACAGTCAGACCACATTCTCAACTGGGAACCACCACACTCTACGTGGAGCCATCCATTTCATTAATGACTTTGAAAATTAGCTTTACCCTCAAAGCTGCGGTTGGTCTGCACCAGGCCATGGGGACTCTTGATGAAGGCGCCGCGCGGGACCACAGACACCTCCTTATCAATGGTGTGGACCGTGGAGGCCAGCCTCTTCTCCTCTTTCACCTTAATCTGCAACACAAACCAAACAACCATTACCAAACATCCAAACAAACTAGTCTTCACTCTTCTGCAATAATACCACACACAGTCACGACGGTCATATGAATCCAGTCACTGCACATTAATCACTGACACTTATTTATAAGCAAAACACCATTAGCTCAACATTTAAACAATATCATTCTTCATCACCATGATTTCCTCCTCCACAGCCTCGTCCCCCTCCCCTTGCCGCCGTATCTCGGTGTGCTCATACTCATGTGAGGGGTCTCCCACGAAGCGACCCTTTGCTGCAGCAGACACTTCTGCTAGCATGGCCTCAGTGGCAGGGGGAAGCAGGTGCCAGTCCACACAGTTGAAACTGGAGTATGGAGAGGACACAAACACGTGGGCAAGAGGGCACACATACACAGAGAGAGAACATATTGAACAGGAGAATGGTTCTCAACTCCAAAGCCACAAGTGACAACATCAACTAAATGCAAGCTAGCTATAATAATATTCCTGTGGTAAAATAGACTAGAGGCTCTAAAACTATTTCATTTGTACCTCTTACCTGTAAAGGCTCTTTTTATCCGTCATCTCATCCTCTGAAACCCCCTGTGCAATGAAATAGTCACCCTTTATGCCCAGAATCTTGCCCCAAAACAGGATACGGTTGAATTTGTTGTTCCTCTTCAGAATGACCAGGGAAGTCTGCAGGGCAGCTTTTTGCTCACTGCTCAAAGTTAAACCGCTACCAGAAACGAGGTCCAAAGAGTAGTATAACGTATTGGAGTCCATTTGTCTCACTGAAAAGTAAATACTTTTCTATAAAAAAGAAGGCAAAATGTTTGCTAGTTTACGCAGGGACAGCTGCCAAGCACGTCCGGTTGCTAATGTAAACAAATCTCCCTAGTTACGTGTAGTCATAGCAACTGCTGACTGCTCACCGAAAAAAATAAGCTGCGTTCCAGACCGTCTACAAAGCAGTTGCGCTGCACAAATTAACTAGTTTGAGATTGAATTAGTTAAATTCTCAATCTGATCTTCAACACTTCTGGCATGCAAGACAAATTCTATTAAATACAAAGTACTGTTGGCTCTAAATCAGTAACAATCTGCTACTTACTTGTCTTAGGCTACCTATCCTCATCTCATATTTTTGTAATTTACAGTCTTAGCTACTTCAGATATTTCAGTGTCGAGAGTGAAGAATGGGGGAGATTTCCAAGGCCTTTCCTTCAAGTAACAGCCAGAAACCTGTTCTTCTGAGCTCCTGAGAGGTTTCCCAATGCTTTCTGATTAATGGGTCTGTCTGCATGAGTTCGTTCTCACCCATTAGCTGTGGATTGGGAGAGAGTGACAGAGAAAAGTGAGAAAGAAAGAGAAATGTTAAACCCAGTGCACAGCTGGCAGAATGCATGCTCAAAATCCCACTAATGCTACAGCGTGACACAAAGGAGGATAGGACACTGCATCAGTGGGTTCATGTCCCTCGATCTGTGTACTTATATACATGTCATGTACATAAATAAGTATGTGTATATAGGCCCTATTTTATATATATTATAGGATTGCCATATTTTCCCACCATCGTAACTTTATAGTGTGAGATGGGGAATTCTCAAGGCCGAAGGTACACTTGCTTATACAGTTCTCTTTAAGCCACAAGCCATAACAGCAGCAAAGGAGCTGAGAGGGCCTTTATGAGCTAGAGCTCTCCTATGACTCTAACTCACCATAACTTACCAGCTCAAGACAGCTTCTCATCCTCTCACCCCTGAGTCTGTCTGAGATCTCACAACGAGGATTTGGGACCGGAAAGAGAGCAGAGAGGATGCAACAGAAAGGAGGAAGAGAGGGATTAGGGAGGAGATGGTAAAAGAGGGATAGTGCTTGAAGAGTGGGGATAAAGAAGGAGAAGAGAGAGATACTGTATGGAGACAGAGATAAAGGGAGGGAGATGTAGCAGGAAACATGAAGAATGTGGGATGATAGAGGAAGGAAATAGACACTGAAATCATTTGAAGTTGCAGCACTGTAATTTCAGACTGTTCTGTCTTGGTGAATGTTAATGTTCTACACATCTGGCAACTCTGTGGGAACAGTGTTTCAACAGCGCCCCCCTTAGGCAGCAGGGGTACATGTCCCTGATAGCATAGGGTAGTTTGAAACAATGTCCCTCTTAAAAACAAGAATGCCATCTTTTAATCCCAGCTGAACATGACCCCTTAAATCACTTGATTATTTCTACCCTTCAATACTGATTTAGGCTCAGCCCTCCCTACATCTCTCCTAACCTTTACCGTCACAAGCCGAGCAAAAGAACTGACTCTGAAGCAGTTGTTAAGGCTCAGTAGGTAACCCTGTTCTCATAAATCCTGCTCTGTATTCTCTTCCCATTCTGTCCTGGCTGGCTGTTCCCATGCCTTCCGTGGGCCACCAGATCCTTACCGTTTCCAGGGCTCTGTGCGTTTGGTGTAATTGCCGAACAAAAGGACCTGGCGGGCCGGAATCACATGCTACCGCCTCGGTGGAGACTTCAGCCCCCTCCCTCATCCTCCCTCCCTCACCCCCATTCCTTGTCCTCCCCCTGGCCCCGACTGCAGCCAGAGAACACAAAGAGACCAAGTGGGGTGACTTTTCCTTTTCCTTTTGTCCCCACAGACCAGCCGTGCCTGTGCACACACTCTCTCACACAAACTTACACAAATATATACACAGGTGCAGCTTCACATTCTGCATACTGTAACTGCAGATGAGCAGGTACTCACACACAGTCATACCCAAACACACTAATGTGCAAACACTTTCAACACACATCTCCCTATGACAACTACCTATGGCTCAGTTGGTAGAGCATGGCACGTGCAATGCCATGATTGTGGATTCCCGAGGCCACCCATACATTAAAAAAAATCTGCATGACTAAGTTGCTTTGGATAAAAGGGTCTGCTAAATGGCATATATCTTACCCTTAGAAGGCTTTGGCAGTTGAGGTGGACATTTTTTCTTTTTCAGGAGAGGAACCCCCCCCCCCCCCAAGATGTTTGAAGGGGTAAAACATCGCCCCCACCTCCCTGAACTTGGTGTTGGTGGGCTGTGGTCCCGCTCCTATGGGAACCTCACCTCCCAGGCGACCAGCGTTGCCAAGGAACTAATCCTGAGGGACAAAAGGTGGGAACGGTGTAGAATAGGATGCCTCTATAGCATCTGATTGGTTGGCATTGGGCCACGCGATCGCCTGATTGGCTTGAACTAAGTTTAGATACAAACTCATAGGGACAGAGGTCAGATCCATCGATCATGGCGGTGACATGAAGAGTGATCCCCCCCATGGAACTAACATGGTTTTTACCCATTCAACACACCACACACACCAACCCTCCATCTTGCGATTACTCTCGCATATCCCCGACCTTGGAGAAACGTAAGCCTATAGGCAGCGAAGCATTCAAAGATTGAGGAAGAAAGCCGTCTGGCTCGAGAGACTATCTTGCGATAGGCCATGTGTAAGTTCTTTGCCCTGAGCTGAGAGTAGACAGAAAGATTGAGAAAAGAGAATGCGGGAGAGAGATTACTTAATAAAGAAGTGTCTGTGGTGTAATGAAGCACAAATACACAATGCCAAGAATGTGGTGAGGGCCCTGGGTTCGATGGGTTTGTCACACACACGTAGATAAGCACATGTGCGAATGTACACACACTTGCACGTACGCGCGTACACACTCCTTGCAGCAGTAAATCTGGATTAGCAGTGGATAAATGTCTTGATCCAGACTAGGACTGCAGCCCAGTCTCAAATGCTCTGTGATCCCCTTCACATGGTGAATGATACTGCCTTGCCCTACACCTACAGATTAAACACAGCAACATGGGCTGTGTCTCAATACTCTAAATCAATGGCTTCCTTTCCTTCATTACCAAAGAGATTGTGTGTGGGTGTAGGAGTCTTTTGACTCTGTGCATTGGTCCATATCCCACTTCAGTATGATCGGCTAATTGATTGAAACGTTTTCACACACTCCTTCTGCTGCAGCCCAAACCCAACTGTGTCAGAACCAAGGCACTGTCTGTGGTCTGACCGCTGGTCAGGTCAGGGTAAGGCCTCACTGTGATGTTTGACTGCTTCTTGACTGCTGGGTCTGGAGTAGGCAGGTTCCCAGGCTCCTTTGCGCCTAACTCCATAGTACTTCTGCTCTACTGAGCTGGCAACCAACTGGTGCTTTCCCCTCTGCTCACCAGCAATACCGACTTTCACACACAACATGCACCTACAAACACACATATCAAGCATAACCAGCAAGGTCACCCGTGATACAAGTCAGTATTCGACGTCCATCCATGTCTGAGGACATCAGGAGATGAAGTGGAAACTGGCCACTAGGGGCAAGAGTGAGCGCTGTTACCTTCAAGTAGGTGGGCGGTGATTGTGGATGGGTGTAAGCATCTGCCTCTTATTCAAAAGGTTGCGAGTGCAAATCCAGCGATAGAAAGTTGTTTTTTATATTTTTGTTTTAAGCCTAACCCAAACCTTAACCATTCAGAGTTAATGCCTAAACTTAACCCGAACCTTAAAAATTCAGAGTTAAACTAAACCTTAAATACTTCAGAAATTTGACGTTTAGAACATCTAAATTTGACGTTGAGAAACAGACTGTAAGAGCTGGTAGAGCATTACACCAATTCCAACACCTCTCCAAGGGGGACAGACACACAACAGACATCCACTCTCACACACATCTCTTTCCCAATTCATCCTTAGTGCTCCCAGATGGCCTGCAAGCAATTAGAGCCCCCGCAAACTCTTTCACTGTACCAAAACTCTCATGTTTCTTCTCGTGTGTGTCATAAACAGGCATAGAGATCTGAATGGTAGTTAGCACATTTGCTATTATGAGTTGCTGGAGCAAATTATTGCCTGTCGTCTCAATGGCTCTTTAATTGCCTTCTGGGTGTTCAGCTACCAATTACCCAACCACACTCCAGGGAGGTACAGGCTAACACCAGTAATCCATTCTGATGAAATCTACTATTTATTACCCACCCACACTCTCCCTTTCTCATTCACAATCACCAACACACCCAGCCTTAACATAATGAGGGAAAATGTTTTCAATTCTTGTGCAACTGAAAATCTCTGTCCAACAAGCAACACCAAACAAACCTGATAACCCATGTGCTCCTTGAGCGTCCAACAGTATAATGTCTTGAGGGCCCCCTAAATAAAGGTGTATGCATATATACAGGTATGTGTGTATGCATGTTTGTGTGTAGTTATTCACGTGTGTACAGTACATGTGCGAGGGATGGTGTCTAAGCTTAATCCTGCCAAAGGTTCTTTCCCAGTCTCTAGAGTTGCCTGTTACACAATGGTGAACTCGCCCTGCTTTATGTTGTGTCTTTGTCCATGATTGAGAGACATCGATTGCAGAGCTGAGTTCAACAGATTACCCCTGGGCTAAAGTTTGTTTTGCTGATTATTCTGTTGGTTTAAGAGGCTTTTGGGGGAACTGAACTATATTATGTACTTCTGTGTGTGTGTGTCACATCTAATTAACAGTGAATTAAGTGTCAGTGGTAAAACTACAAAATCAAGACATTAATTTGAAGTAAGCCAATAAGAACCACTTCTGCAGCTAGTTACTGTTCCTGATATGTTCCATTCATTCCCCCCAAAAAACAAGGTGAACTTACACTGATCCTAATCTAATAACAAAACACTATTTTTCTGCTCTATGAAAAGCCTCCACCCAGATATCTGGCATGCTTAGCACTTCATTAACCATCTTTAACTACTCGGCCAATCGCTTGTACTAAAAAACATGTTACCTAGAAGAGTCCTTTTGAAAACTGATGCACCCTAAGGACAAGACACTGTTGAAGCTAATGCTAAATACTAATAGAACATTGTCACGCAGTGCCCCCTATGGCTATGGACACAATACTTACTTACACATTAACAACTTATTCGGCACAAAATCTCAAACATTAATAATGATCAACAAAAGCTCAATGTATTAACCATTTGACATTTCAACACAATATATTTAACACTGAGAAGTTCCATGCTGTTCATATGCACATAAATAGGCCTAATCTCATTCATCATCAATAGTTATATCAATTCATGACAGATTGTGTCATGGTTCAAAAGCCTGATAATTAAAAATCTATAATAATGTTAAATATATCAGCTTAATATAAAACATTTTGGTTTAAAACATGATTCAGTCAAAATGAAATAAAAGTTCCTTGTTAAATAATACAAAAACTATTTGTAAAAACTCTGAAATTTGAAAACATGATTTCCATTTACAGTACCTATAAAAAGGTACAAATAAAATCTTTTGAATGGTTAATATTCCTTTACATCTTGACAGTATCATTCATATCCTATGCATAATGCTAATGAACAGGCAAGTTAAGCTTCTTACCAACAGTCACAATGACATAATAAATAATTAATCACTGGTGCACTATGGTAAAATGTTCTATATTTGATTTACTTTAGAAATGTTGTGCTTTTGGTTCCAAATGGAAGGTTACTGTAGAAGAAAAGTCACTCAGTATGGGGTATGAAGTCCAGGTCTTGAGGTATGCAGTACTGCTGGTTTTACTGTTCCTCTGGTGGTTAATTGATTGATTGTCATTGGTTGGCCTGAATCAGAGGGTAATCAGGCATTCATAACAGGTAAACAGAGAGGAAGGATTAAAAGCAGCAGTACTGCAGACCTTGAGGTCCAGATTTGAAAGGCTTAGTACAAGTAGTTTAACGTGGACACTAACTACCATGCAACAAGAGTGCCCTCTGTTGGTCAGAGAAACAAAATGCCTTCTATTCTGGCATTCTGGATATCAAACGCAAACTCAGTGGAAATGCATGGCATGGCAGTTTTTCCCAATGTTATGCTATAAAAGCATTTTTGGCAAAACTGTCTTGGGGCTGGATAGTCTTTAGCCAAGGCAGTCCTTATAGGCAGGTATTTGTAAAAGGGTCAGATTTGGGCATTTCTGACAGAAGACTTGGCTCCTGAGTGGCTGCCAGCTCTTGGTGGTGCCTTGGCAGAGTTGTCTCAGGAGGCCTGTAACAATGTCTTCTCTCCTCCCCTCCTGGAAAGAATCACTGATGGAGCACTATTGAATAAGTGAAAGCAAAGGCTCTACTTTGACCTATCTATTGATATCAGATACATGCTAAGCTTGATGAAAGGGGAGAGAAAGGATGCATTTTTAGGAGTATTGGAAGGGCCTGTGTTGGATAGTACAGCAACAGATTTGAGGATACACTCCCCTATGCCAACACCTCAGTTCTGGGGTGACCCACCAGGGGGCAGCATCTCAGGTTCAGGGGTTCAACAGTTCATCATCTACTGGGCTCTGACAGGCTGGGCTGCTGTCTGTGGTCCCGTATGACTGGGGGGTTTTACACCCATCTGGTGACGTAGAGGGGGACTCAGGGGACTCTGTTCTAAGCACCCTTGGAAGGTAGACCTGTGGACACAGAGAGATACATGTGCAGAAGGGAGAGGGGAAAAGTGAAGGGGATATCTAGTCAGTTGTACAACTGAACGCATTCAACCGAAATGTGTCTTCCGCATTTAACTCAACCCCTCTGAATCAGAGAGGTGCGGGGGGCTGCCTTAATCGACGTCATCGGCACCCGGGAAGCAGTTGTTGTTGGGGGTTAACTGCCTTGCTCAAGAGCAGAACGGCAGATTTTTTCCCACCTTGCCAGCTCGGGGATTCGAACCAGCGACCTTTCGGTTACTGGCCCAACACTCTTAACCGCTAGGCTACCTGCCGCCTAGACTGAGACAGAAATGATATATGATATGTTCTGAAACTCTTAAATTGGCTTTTGTTTCTACGATTAACTTCCTCATTTTTGTGAGAATTGAGCAGAACTGGGAGAGGGGTACCACCATATTGCTTCCCCCATTCCAAACAGATTTGAACTTCCGTCTATAAATGAATGGCGAAGGAATAAACCTGTTACTGACCATGTTGCTGTCCGCCAATCCATCCACGGCATCCTCATCCTCCTTCAACTGCAGATAGAACAGGGACTGTTAGTGTCTAAAATATACACACACAAGAACACACACATGAACACACAGCTCACCTTGTAGTTGTGAGGGCTGAGGTACTTGAAGTGTCCGAAGCAGGTGTAGCTGATGCAGATGCAGACAGTTACACACAGGACCACCAGAGTGAAGACAGATGTGTCCGCCTTGAATCCTGACCCCAAAACACACACAGAAGGAGGATACGTTAAAAATGGTGCTTTAACTCAAGCAGGTAACTGCAGGGAAACAGCCACGTTAGAAGAGGAAGGAACATAGGTATGAGAGCTCCAGTAAATATCCAGTTGTGTGCATTACCTGTCCGGAGGACGGAGAAGAAATAGAGCCAGATGAGGCAGATGATGGGTGCGGCCAGGGCTTGATTGACAGCTCCCAGGTGCACCTGTCTGTCCAGGCGGGCGGGCAGGTAGGCAAAGTACAGGTTGTGTTTGTCCACTAGATGCTTCAGCATCAGGTACAGCAGACCTGAACACACAGAGAGGGAATGTAACTTTAGGGCAAGGTCAGTAGTATGTGTGTGTGTGTGTGTGTGTTGCCCATCACTCACCGAAAGGCACTATGACAGGGCAGATGATGCTGTAAGCCATGATGACAGTGAACACACACAGGGTCCACCCGTACATGGCTCCGTACTCAAACTCATACGCCTGGTTCTGCAGACAGACAAGGTTAAATCACACATCATCTGAATTTCATCCATGACTACGTAGATAGAAAAAGCTAAACACTTAGCTAATCATTCCATACTAATCATGCATGACAGACTGTTGTCTATCTGAGGTTTCTGTAACGTTGAGCCCACCTGATTGATACAGAGGCGGAGTCTCACCTGTTTGACATACTTCCTCTCTGCGGCGGAGCGAGCCAGAGCCATGCGAATGGTGTAGAGCAGTAACCCTGGCAACCGTAGCAGCTCCATCCCAGAACCCACCAGGCCCGCCGTGATTACATAGTTCACAAAGAACGCCCCCTGGTCAGGCAGGAACACACACCTGGTAGAGGGGAGGGGGAGATGAGAGGGAAGGGGGCGAGAGAGAGAGAGAGTTGGTGACAGAAGAGGAAGTGAGAAATGGACACAGTAAATTAGATACTAGTTATTATACAGGGACACAGTAAATATATGAGAGAGAGAGAGAGAGAGAGGGGTGTAGATCACTCACTCAAACCTCAGCTTCCCATCAGCCAGAAACTCTTTGTCAAACAGCCAGCGGAAGAACACAGCCAGACTGTGGTTAGAACAGAGAGCCACAATCACATAAAAATATAAATGTAGTTCAATTACAGAAAAAAAACACAATTTTATTTAATATTTCATTGATTATCTGGAATGATCATTAAGTGATCAGGGTGGGGTAATTGATTACCTGGTGAGTCCAAGAGAGGGCAGGATTAGAACCATAAACAGGAGGAAGATGTACAGCTTGTGCATCATAATCAACTGCTCACTGGACCTACAGTACATAGATACAGTATGTCAGTGTGTGTGTGTGTGTGTGTGTGTGTGTGTGTGTGTGTGTGTGTGTGTGTGTGTGTGTGTGTGTACCTGCTCCAGTGGCACTCTCCCAGAGTTGAGTAGTACACTATGGTGGGCAGCAGGGCAGAGAAGGACCACAGAAGCAGAGTCGGCAAGAACTGACTGACCACAGCACTCTGTCTCACACACACAAACACACAAATAGACATTACATGATAGCATATATGATAGTATACAATTCAAAACTAATTGAATACACAACATGAGCAACAGCATTCCTCTCATCTCACAGACCAAATACAGTTCTATTCTAGTAGAAGGTGACGGACTCACGTTGAGGTAGTAGATGGGCTTGGTGACGTTGAACTTGTCTATGGTGCTGATGATGATGGAGGGAGTGGTGAGGAAGGTGAGGAGGAAGAAGAGGAAGAAGTTGAGCAGCAGGCATCGGAACCACCAGCGGAAGCCCCGCACTGAAAGGTTGTCCCTGGAACAGACAAAGAGACAGAGACAGAAACAGAGAAAGAGGAAAACAGCAGAGAGAGGACAACAGAGATGATAATTTTCAACATGACAGAATGTACTGAACCATCGTTATCAAACGGCACTGTAGGTTAGGTTATAGGGGAACTCACCAGTACACATTTCTGGGATGAGGGGCGTAGTCAACCCTCCAGTTCCTCACTTTCAGAGCCGCGCTATTGGACGAAAGCTGGGTCTCTCGGCCACACCCACACCTCACTGCACTGCCCCCATCTCCACAGTCCAGGGCATTGAAGTCCTTCAGAATGCTGAGGGGAGTGAGTGACAGCTGTCAAACATCATGTTTACATAACCCAAGAAAGTGGATACATCAACTAATATTGTTTCCACTAATGATGGTATAGTCATCAATTCCATGTTTATTTTCCTGTTGGGCTGGAACAAAAGCCTGCACACCCTGTAGCTCTCCAGAGCTGGGGATGTTGACCACTGCTTTACACACTATTGAGAGACGTAATCTAAGGTTGGAGAATCAGGTCTTAAAACTACAATATTGTTCTATCCCATCATCAATATAACCCTTAGCCCAGCCACTCCACAGAGAAAGGAAACTCACTATGTGGCCATGGCCTCAGACTGCAGAGTGACGAAGGCCATCCCTAGAGGGTGCTGTGGCACCAGCTCTCTCTGCTGCCTCACCTCCTCTAACAGACCTGCCTGGAGGCGCCGGTAGTGCTCTATGGCATCTACCTAGAGACACAGAAAACATACACATTACACTAATATATATATAAAAATATAAAAAGTATTTGATCCCCTGCTGATTTTGTACATTTGCCCACTGACAAAGAAATGATCAGTCTATCATTTTAATGGTAGGTTTATTTGAACAGTGAGAGACAGAATAACAACAACAAAATCCAGAAAAACGCATGTAAAAAAATGTATAAATTGATTTGCATTTTAATGAGGGAAATAAGTATCTGACCCCTCTGCAAAACATGACTTAGTACTTGGTTGCAAAACCCTTGTTGGCAATCACAGAGGTCAGATGTTTCTTGTAGTTGGCCACCAGGTTTGCACACATCTCAGGAGGGATTTTGTCCCACTCCTCTTTGCAGATCTTCTCCAAGTCATTAAGGTTTCGAGGCTGACGTTTGGCAACTCAAACCTTCAGCTCCCTCCACAGATTTTCTATGGGATTAAGGTCTGGAGACTGGCTAGGCCACTCCAGGATCTTAATGTGCTTCTTCTTGAGCCGCTCCTTTGTTGCCTTGGCCGTGTGTTTTGGGTCATTGTCATGCTGGAATACCCATCCATGACCCATTTTCAATGCCCTGGCTGATGGAAGGAAGTTCTTACCCAAGATTTGACGGTACATGGCCCGTCCATCGTCCCTTTGATGCGGTGAAGTTGTCCTGTCCCCTTAGCAGAAAAACACAGCAAAAGCATAATGTTTCCAACTCCATGTTTGACGGTGGGGATGGTGTTCTTGGGGTCATAGGCAGCATTCCTCCTCCTCCAAACACGGCGAGTTGAGTTGATGCCAAAGAGCTCGATTTTGGTCTCATCTGACCACAACACTTTCACCCAGTTCTCCTCTGAATCATTCAGATGTTCATTGGCAAACTTCAGACGGGCATGTATATGTGCTTTCTTGAGCAGGGGGACCCCTTGCGGGCGCTGCAGGATTTCAGTCCTTCACGGCGTAGTGTGTTACCAATTGTTTTCTTGGTGACTATGGTCCCAGCTGCCTTGAGATCATTGACAAGATCCTCCCGTGTAGTTCTGGGCTGATTCCTCACCGCTCTCATGATCATTGCAACTCCACGAGGTGAGATCTTGCATGGAGCCCCAGGCCGAGGGAGATTGACAGTTCTTTTGTGTTTCTTCCATTTGCGAATAATCGCACCAACTGTTGTCACCTTCTCACCAAGCTGCTTGGCGATGGTCTTGTAGGCCATTCCAGCCTTGTGTAGGTCTACAATCTTGACCCTGACATCATTGGAGAGCTCTTTGGTCTTGGCCATGGTGGAGAGTTTGGAATCTGATTGATTGATTGCTTCTGTGGACAGGTGTCTTTTATACAGGTAACAAGCTGAGATCAGCTTGTTACCTGTATAAAAAGACACCTGAGAGCCAGAAATCTTTCTGATTGAGAGGGGGTCAAATACTTATTTCCCTCATTAAAATGAAAATCAATTTATAATATTTTTGACATGCGTTTTTCTGGATTTTTTTGTTGTTATTCTGTCTCTCACTGTTCAAATAAACCTACCATTACAATTATAGACTTATCATTTCTTTGTCAGTGGGCAAACGTACAAAATCAGCAGGGGATCAAATACTTTTTTTCCCTCACTGTAGATACACACACACATTCTATATATCACCCACCTAGACAAAGCAAAATATCACATTACACTCAAGACAACCCTGAAAGTGTGGGTTCACAGCTCCAATCCTGATGTTTTGGTCATTACTGAAACGTGGTTAAGAAATAGTGTTTTGAACACTAATGTTAACCTTTCTGGTTATAACTTTTTTCAGCAAGACAGATCTTCCAAATGGTGGTGGAGTGGCAATCTTTACCAAGGAACACCTTCAGTGCTCGGTTGTCTACACCAAGTCTGTCCCCGAACAATTTGATCTGCTGGTTTTAAGCATAAAACTTTCAAATAGCTCTTTGTTGACTGTTGCTGGGTGTTATCGTCCACCATCAGCACCGGCCTGTACCCTAAATGCCCTAAGCTCTCTCCTGGCCCCTTACACCAAGTCTGAATTTGTCCTGCTAGGTGACCTCAACTGGGACATGCTTAAACCACCTGACCAAGTCCTAAAGCAATGGGACTCCCTAAATCTTTCTCAGATGATTACCAATCCCACAAGGTATGACTCCAAACACCCAGAAAAGGCTACTCTCCTTGATATGAACCTCACAAATAATAGGTATCAGTTTGGTGTTTTCTGTAACGACCTTCGCGATCACTGTTTTACAGCCTGTGTTCGTAATGGCTGCTCAGTGAAACGACCTGTCCTGATTTGTTATAGACGCTTGCTACAAAACTTTAATAAGCAAGCCTTCCTTCATTACCTTGCCTTTGTAAATTGGTATAGAATCAGCTTGATCCCCTCTGTTGATATTTTCAGTGGTATTGTTAACAAACACGCCCCATAAAGAAAAAACAGGTTCAGCCCCTGGTTCGACCGTGATCTGGCAGAGTTACTCCACCTCAAGAATTCCATTTGGCGAAAGTACCTGCACACGCATACTCAGGCTGACTGGCTCTCGTTCAGGCAAATGAGAAATAAGTGTACTCAGGCTATCCAGAAGGCCAAAGTTACTTTAGGGAGCAGTTCCCTCTCTGTGGGTCTAACCCCAAGATGTTCTGGAAAACGGTTAAAGACCTGGAGAATAAACCCTCCTCCTCACAGCTGCCCATGTCCCTTCATGTTGATGATGTGGTTATGACTGACAAGGGGCACATGGCTGAGCTCTTTAAAACACCACTTCATTAAGTCAAGATTCCTATTTGACTCAGCCATGCCTCCTTGCCCGTCCAACATTTCCTCAACTCCCAGTGCAACCTTAAAGGTCCTAAATGATGTCACCATTGCCCTTGATTCTAAGCAATGTTGTGCTGCTATTTGTATGGACTTGGCCAAAGCTTTTGATACAGTAGACCAGTCCATTCTTGTGGGCCGGCTAAAGAGTATTGGTGTCTGAGGGGTCTTTGGCCTGGTTTGCTAACTGCCTCTCTCAAAGAGTGCAGTGTATAAAGTCAGAACATCTGCTGTCTCAGCCACTGCCTGTCACCAAGGGAGTACCCCAAGGCTCGATCCTAGGCCCCACGCTCTTCTCAATTTACATCAACAACATAGCTCTGGCAGTAGGAAGCTCGCTCATCCATTTATATGCAGATGATACAGTCTTATACTCAGCTGGCCCCTCCCCGGATTTTGTGTTAAACACTCTACAACAAAGATTTATTAGTGTCCAACAAGCTTTCTCTGCCCTTAACCTTGTTCTGAACACCTCCAAAACAAAGGTCATGTGGTTTGGTAAGAAGAATGCCCCTCTCCCCACCAGTGTGATTACTACCTCTGAGGGTTTAGAGCTTGAGGTAGTCACCTCATACAAGTACTTGGGAGTATGGCTAGATGGTACACTGTCCTTCTCTCAGCACATATCAAAACTGCAAGCTAAGGTTAAATCTAGACTTGGTTTCCTCTATCGTAATCTCTCCTCTTTCACCCCAGCTACCAAACTAACCCTGATTCAGATGACCATCCTACCCATGCTAGATTACGGAGATGTAATTTATAGATCGGCAGGTAAGTGTGCTCTCGAGCGGCTAGATGTTCTTTACCATTCGTCCATCAGATTTGCCACCAATGCTCCTTATAGGACACATCACTGCACTCTATACTCCTCTGTAAACTGGTCATCTCTGTATACCCGGCGCAAGACCCACTGGTTGATGCTTATTTATAAAACCATCTTAGGCCTCACTCCCCCCTATCTGAGATACCTACTGCAGCCCTCATCCTCCACATACAACACCCGTTCTGCCAGTCATATTCTGTTAAAGGTCCCCAAAGCACACACATCCCTGGGTCACTCCTCTTTTCAGTTTGCTGACAGTTGTGGCTGCTTCACGTGATGTATTGTTGTCTCTACCTTCTTACCTTTGTGCTGTTGTCTGTGCCCAATAATGTTAGTACCATGTTTTGTGCTGCTACCATGT
Organism: Coregonus lavaretus; assembly: GCF_964263955.1. Taxonomy (NCBI): domain Eukaryota; kingdom Metazoa; phylum Chordata; class Actinopteri; order Salmoniformes; family Salmonidae; genus Coregonus; species Coregonus lavaretus. Next base: position 17,987,976 of record NC_140018.1, on the reverse strand, counting down.
TGTGCTGCTGCCATGTTGTGTTGCTACCATGTTGTTGTCATGTGGTGTTGCTACCATGCTGTGTTGTCATGTGTTGCTGCCATACTATATTGTTGTCTTAGGTCTCTCTTTATGTAGTGTTGGGGTTTCTCTCGTCGTGATGTGTGGTTTGTCCTATATTTGTATTTTATTTTTTATCCCAGCCCCCATCCCCACAGGAGGCCCTCATTGTAAATAAGAATTTGTTAACTGACTTGCCTAGTTAAATAAATAAAAAAACATACACAAATAGTACCCTAGGAACAACAGCGCGAGTATCATCAATGTGTGAAATATCTGACATATTCCTCCACAGTCACAAGACCCATCAGACTGAAAGACCCATCTGGATACACCAACCCAATCTCACAGCTAAACTTCCCCATATTCACCGTTCCTAATACAGCCCAGATCCCGCCACCCCTCTCCTGGCTTTCTCTTGGTATGGCCCATCTCACCTCCTGACAGTTGCGGGTGCGGCAGCAGCAGAGGTGACCACACAGACTGGGGTTGATCACCTCCCTCTGGCCCCCTCGCTCAAGAACCCGCTCGTAGTAGTGCAGGTTTTTCTCTGCTCTCTTCCTGAGAGAGAGAAAACAGGATTTAGTGTAAAAGACGGGTAGGGAAGAATCAGTCAATTCAGACTGCTATATCTGACTATATGTCAGATAATAAAGAACTACATGCTATGCATTTCCGCAGCTTGGCAGTGTGAAGTTACCAGGGCAGTTTGGCAAAGCACTGACCTTTCCTTGTCCAAGTGCATCAGCTTGGCCACATCATAGGTCAGGTGCACGTCACACACACGGCAGGTAGGGTAGGCCTCACTGCAGAGAAGACAAGGGGGAGAATAGAGGTGATAAGGCACAGTGTCAAAATATATACAGGTAAATGTATGTCCAATGTTCATCCTTGTAAGCCATTGTCTGCCCATTCAGGCAAGTCAACACTAGTCAAACTGAATCACTTTTATTGCCATGGTGAAGACAAAGACACTACAGGTATGGGTGTAGGTTCTGAAGACAGGGTTAGTGGATGAGTGTGGACTCCCCCATGTTGGGAGAATGGTGCGGTCCAGTCTACTTACGTAAAGTGGGTCCTGATGCCCTCTTCACTGGCTTCTTTGGGGATGGAACACACAAACAGGGTGTTTCTGGTCTACGGGGGGATCAAAGCACACACATCAGTATCAGTACGAAAAACTAGTGAGGGGATGAACTGTTGGTTTTGTGACAGGTGGAACAGAGGAAGTGACCAATTCTCTGCTCATGCCCTTTATCTGGGAGGGGTGTGTGTGTGTGCTTGTGCGTGCGCGTGAACTGACCAGCCCTCTGCCCATGCCCTTCATCTGGGAGGTGTGTCGCCTCAGCAGTAACACTGTCAGGATCAGGTAGATGACTGCAAACACTGTGTGTAGCCACAGCAGGTTATTACTGAGAAAATCATAACAACACACGGTTACCTTAAGCAATAAGGAACCATTGTTAAGGAAGTTAATATTAGACACAATGAAAGAACCACACATACATACACACACACACACGCACAGACACACACTTACTCCTTCTGAAGATTACCCACAGTAGTCCTTCCGAAGTTGTACGGGTCATTTCCTGAAAAAATATCATCATTTCACACTTAAATCTCCTCAAGTGAGACTGTTAAAACATATAATTAAAACAGAATAAGAGGACTGACAGCAATGATGTTGTTCATTACAATGTTGAATGAGTATAAACGTTTAAAAAATACTGCAATAGTTATGCTTCAGTCAGTGGTAAGTAACACCATTGTGTTGAAAGAGATTAACTGCCACATATCGGTGGTAGATAATGTAGTACAAAAGAGGACATTTATACTCTCGGTCTTGCTCTGGCAAAAGTGAGACTTAGCAACGAAACAATATTGAGTTTACAGAGTGATTTGCATTGCAGAGTGTTATGTTAAACACTGTTTATACATCTGTTATGTTTGAGTAAAGTTCGAGTTATGTTATTGTTATAATGAAAGCACTGTTTGGCAGTGTTGTGTTTGGGTTCACATTGCATTGTGAGAGTGTAATACAGTGAGGTTCTTATATAGTAATATTGAGAGTTTTGTAACAATGTTGTGTTGACAGTGTGGTGTTTGCATTACATTAGCGTTGTGTTTGTGTTCCATTTTTACATTGTGTTGACATAGTGTGTGTCACACCCACCTAGCAGGTTACCAGACAGGTTGACAGGCAGGATGACAGTCACAGAGATGACGGTGACCAGCACCAGGAGGGTGATCAGGTGACGCTGGAAGGAGAGGTAGTGGACCGCGTCGATCCCACAACGCGCCTTGACCATCTCCTCACTGCAAAAATAAACACAAATTGAGGGCGCAACCTCAACATACGAAGACACCGACCCCCCCCCCCATACACACACACACACACACACACAGAGAGAGAGAGAGAGAACACTCACTCCATTCTGATGATGTAGGGGAGCCAGCCGCAGCATCCCTAGAGAGGAAAAAGAAAGATGATGAAGATGATTATTAGATGGAGATGATGATGATGATGATGATGATAACCTCTCCCTCACCAATTCGTGCTCCGGCTCCTCCCCGTTGGACACACAGGACGACATTCTCTCATAGCGGCGGTGTGATGTCTCACTGAACCTGAAATACAGACAGCTAAGATCATTATCACTGTGACAGGGCTGGGGGGGTTAACAGGACACATCTCTATAGACAATTAATTCAACTATTGGCTGGCAGTAATACCCACTGCAGAATTATTTGTAGTCTTTTGCCTTTAGGTAGGTGTGTTTATATTGTTTTTCTCAGGTTTCAACAGGAAGTTATACTGTTTGATGTCATAACGGACCCTTCCCTGTCAGAGATCAGCGCCAGGCGGCCGTAGTCCCACAGCTTCCTCCTGATGATGGAAAAGAGGATCAGCAACACCTGAGACAGGAACACAACAACGGAATGAGGAAATGGCTTCATTTTTGTGTGCATGTATTGTGTAACACTATCCCATTAGGGTTTGGAATCACCCTAATGTGGTCATATGAGTTTCAGTAGGAATGTCAGCTGCCGCAACACACAAACAAGCACACGCGCACACACAAACCAAGAAGACGCTGAAGTCCAGCAGCAGTACAACTGGCACCCCTCCAAAGCTGTTTCCCTTGAGGACGGTGCTTTCTGTGGAGCTGAAACAGCTGCTATTGTCCACATGATGTGCACTACCATTTTTCACCACCCCCCAAAGGGAAGCCATCACAGGAGCTGAATAAAAAACATTGTTCATATCAAGATTGTATCACAATGTGTCACTTCAACAACATGATAGACAAGTATTGGAGACTGGGCATTACATTACACATACAAAAAAAGTTTTTATCAGTGACAGCAATATTTTGTAAACACACTGAACAGCTGTTAGCTTAGCTTAATGTTTGCTAGCACGTAGCTAACTTAGAAAGCACGTAGCTAACTTAGAAATAAACACATGATAAAAATAGTTTGAGACAGCGACAAGTTGACAAATCCCTCTACCGCAAGCTAAACTAGTGCATTATAGTCTAGTGGTAGCTAAAACAAGAGTGGCAACATGAACTTCCGCAGTGTTTTTGTCTCGTCTCCAAATGTGCCAACACGACTAATAATGCATCAACCTGATTTGGTAAGACTTCTGAAGACAAACATACCTGGGGCAGCCTGTGATACTCGAAGTTACAGAGACAAAACTTTTAGCGGTAACAACACAGATAGAAGAAGCAACAAGGTTTTGGTCACTGGACCTTCTTTTTCTTTTCTTTTTTCTCCTACTCCTTCTTCTTGATTTGGTTGGCGGATCGGATCAAACTTTTAAATGCATTCCCCGCCACCTACTGTACTGGAGTGTGAGGCCAGTCATTAAACTATCTTCATTAGTCCTGTTCCTAAACACAACCACCTACACTCATTAAAAACCCACTACCCTATTCCACTACTTTAACCCCTCAACACACCCTGTAACTCTTCTGAAGTCAAATCTTGTATACCCAAAAACGTCTCTGCAGCTGCCACCACAACATTTATTTTCTGTGATTTACGGTACAGTTGATAACCATTGCTGTGATCGCTAAGAAGCCAACCTTACTGAAGCATAACTCACTCGTTGCCTGACTCTGGCAACTTCAACCTGCCTCTCTCGCACCGGACACTTCCAATCCCCAGCAGCATGAGCACCCCTACAGTTGACACACACAACTTTATCCACCAAAACGACAGAATACTCTGTCCCATGCCCTCCTGCACACTTCCCACATCTAGGAATTTCCCTCCTACACACTGCTGCAACATGACCATTAACGTTGCATTTGAAACAGCGCAGTGGATTCTGCACAAAAGCTCCTAACATGACTGTTTGGTAGAGACTCTGACTCAAAACTCACAAAAAAATACGGACAATGACTCCTCTGTTTCACCACACTCCCCAGCGGGTCTGAGTCGCACCAAACATCCGGCGTCACAAACACCAGGAATGTAACTTAAATTGCTCCACCTCCACACTTAACGCAGTGTGTAGGAGGGAGATTCCTCCTTCTTCTTCTATGGTATTGGCGATCACACAATTTAATGTGCATCCCGCCACCTACTATGCGGGATGGAAACAGAATTCCCCCCCAAAACTGAACAAACTAGCAAAAAATAAAAAAGAACAAATGTTTTAAAGATACAACAGATCTGATCCATACACAGGGGGCCTTCAGGTTCCTTGTGGTATACTTTGATACTAGACTGACCTGGGCAGAACACATTGAGAGAGTGGTGGGAAAGTGTAAGAAGGTGCTAAATGTGATGCGCTGTCTGACGGGAAGGAGTGGGGGGGGGCTGGGCGATCCTCATTGAAGACCATGTATGTTGCATTGATCCGATCTGTAATAGACTATGGAAGTATAGCATATGGTTCAGCAGCCCGGACCTCACTGGAAAGGCTAGATGTCATACAGGGGCAAGGACTCAGAATATGTAGTGGGGCGTTTCGGATGTCCCCAGTGGCTGCATTACAGGTGGAGATGGGGGATATGCCATTGCAGATTAGGAGACAGCAGCTGGCAATGAATTACTGGGTCAACCTACAAGGACATGGGGTGTCTCATCCTGCGAAAGGGATTTTACAGGCATGCTGGGAACATGAGCAAAGACCAAACACAAGCTTTGGGTGGGTGGGTAATACCCAGGCGAAGGAGATGGGACTGTATGGAAGGGAGTTTAGTTCAACAGTAGTTATTCCTGTAAATCCACCATGGCTACTCCAGTAGGTGATCTAGAAGTGTTGGAGAGACTACAGAAAGATAGGAAGGGTGTTGATCCAGCTGATTTCTTCAAGAGACGTCTGGAAACTGTGTATCAGGATTTTGTGGCTATTTACAGATGGTTCAAAAGATCCAAGGACAGGACGTACTGGGTCAGCATTTGTAGTGCATGAATGTGGGGTGGAAGTCAGGAAACGTATTACAGATCATCTGGCTGTATATACAGCGGAGCTGATGGCCATACTGTTGGCCTTGCAGCGGGTGGAGGAAGTTAAGCCAGACAGAGTAGTTATTTGCTCTGATTCATGTGCCGTGTTGATGAGTCTCCAGTCCTTTAGCTCACGTAGAAGACAAGACCTGCTTTATGAGGTGCTACAAACCCATGGCAGGATTAAACAGATGGGTATTCAGATAAGATTTACTTGGGTTCCAGCCCATATGGGGGTGGAGGGGAACGAGGCGGTAGATGAACAGGCTAAACAAGCACTTAGTAGTGGGGATGTTGATGTTGATGTTGAAGTGTCAATGAGCAAGGCAGAGGCAAAAAGACTGATATATACAGTGATGGTGAAGATATGGCAGGAGCAGTGGAATATAAATAATAAGGGAAGGCATTTATTTCAGGTACAGAGGAAAGTTGGGGAGGGGAGGATGGCAGGAAGGGACAGAAAAGAGGAGGCTATTTTTACAAGATTAAGGGTGGGACACAGCCAGTTGAATAAGACATTAAACGTGATAGGAAAGCATCCATCAGGAAAGTGTGATTATTGTCAGGAAATAGAGACTGTGGAGCATGTATTGCTACAGTGTGGGCAGTATCAGAGGGAAAGAGAGAGGATGAGATTTAGTATGAGGGAGAAGGGCATACAGGAAATTAGTTTAAATAGTATATTGAGTAGAACGTCATTAGATATAGTCTAAAATATTTTGTTATATTTTTTAAGAGAAACGGGGTTGGCAGGTAGGATTTAGTTTATCCCTGTCGCTGGACCACACTCCAGTACGGTAGGTGGCGGTAATGCACCATAACGTTGGATGCCAACCGCCAATAAACCCCACTGAAGAAGAAGAAGAAGAAGAAGAAGATCAAGAAGATCCATACACAGGCTCAAGGGGAACCTGGGAGGCGGGTCTTCCGGCGCCAGTACCCCTTGCAAATTGTAAATTCACTCTGGCTGTCTACTCCGATTTCAGAGCAGACTCGTCTGAGTGTGCCATAGTGCAGAATAACTGCTGAATTTACGAACGCTTAACACCCGTTGAATATGGCCGGTGCCAGTAAACGTCGGCAAAAAAAAAGCGTAATTTAATTGTTGCCAGCATCACAGTTACAGTCACTGGCGGGTTACAGCCACCCGCCGTGGAAACTCGGGTTGTTGCAGGTCGTGAAAGTGGAGGAAAGATGGCGGAAGTGGATGCTGAGTTCGAATTATGCAGCGCGTCGAGTAAATTTGGGTCGAAGACGAATGTTCTGAATGGACAACAGTAGTATCGAAAACTGGAACAAAAAGGAAATTGTCTAAAATTGGAGTAGAGGATACGTGTGTAAATGATCATGTATCACTTCTTGTTGGGATCCGTTTGTTGAGTAATGATGCATATGTGGGAAACCCGTTTGAGGTGTCGAAAATGGTGAAGTATGCGCTTGGAAAAGTGGAGGCTGTCAGAGTGACCAGGAGAGGTCTTATTTTGATTAATTGTATTTCTGAAGAACAGAGGAAGATTGCAGTGGGCCTCAATAATCCGGACAACAGAAGTTTTGTGTTTTGAATTTCGGAGTAGAGCACCCATCAAAGGAGTCATTTCAGGGGTGACGACGAATGTTCAGGTTGAAAACCTGAAGAGAATTCCTGGTGTGATGGTGCCCGGCGTCTGACCCGCTGGGTGAATGGAGAAAAATAAGAAAGTCTGTCAGTCCTGTTGTTGTTTTTTGACAAAGAGCAAATACCTACGCATGTGAAGCTTGGTTATGTAAGATACGCTGTAAGAGCTTTCGTCCCCAAACCACTGCAGTGTAAGAATTGTAAAGGACTTGGCCATGTTTCAAGTGTGTGCAGACGAACAGAGTATACTGAAGAAAGGTGTGTAGAAGGACGACGGTGTTGCAATTGTAGTTGGGGTCATGATCCTGAGTTCCTGGAGTGCCCTGTAAGGGTGAAGGAAATTGAGGTGGCAAAAGTAAGAGCGGTCAAATGAATCTCCTATACAGAGGCGATTAAAATAATTGAGAAAACAAGTGATGCTAGTGAAGAGATGGTAGTGGATACACCACAGCCTGTAGTAAATGTTTGCTGCCAGACAAGATACCCTGTGTGTTAAAAAGGTGGATTTTGTTGCGTTCATTGCCACACTTATAAACTGTACAGCACAAGTCTCAAAGAAGTCGAAGAAACTGGACATTGTTGTGGCTGTGGCAGAAAAGTTTTTGGGACTCAAGCAGTTTACATTGGAAGACTTGCAAGGGGTACTGGCGCCGGAAGAATCGCCCTACCAGGTTCCCCTTGAGCCTGTGTAGGGATCAAATCTGTATTTATTTATTTTTAACAGAAAAGTTGTTTGATTTATTTTAGTTTTTTGGTAGTTCCTTTTTGGGGGGGAATCCTGTTTCCATCCAGCATAGTAGGTGGCGGGATGCACATTAAATCGCCAATACCGAAGAAGAAGTTACAGTTACCAACGCTCTGGATAACATGAAAACAGCCTAACCAGCTCTGCTAGGGTGATTAAAATGGTCAGAGTGAGATGTTCTCTCATTTTTGTCTGGAAGTAGCTAACAAGCTAGCTAACGTTAGCCTGTTAGCTTGGGTGCTTGACTGCCGTTGTGAGGTCAGAATGCTCAGATCAACATTTCTCCTCGGCCAGAGCATCCAGTGTACGCTCTGAATTTACGAACGGACAATCTGACAACGCTCTGAATTTATGAATGCCCAGAGCGCACTCTGAGCACACACTTGCACAGTGAATCTAGGAACACACCCACATTTGGGCTGGATAATGCTAAACAAGGTTGGAATGTTGTTATATAAATTCAACAAAGGACAATCATTAGTTAATTTGACAAAAATCAGTTGAAATCCCACTGTGGATGTATTAAACTTCAGAATTGCATTGGGGGCATACTTATACTGTATTTCACTGTACAGCCTTATCGATTGTGGATAAATGAAATGGGGTATCTGTCTACTCAGTGACATCCACAGAACAGAACTGTGAAGAGTTTACACAAATATTAGTATTGTAGCTCTTATTGCAGGACTTGAAGTCACTGTGATCCACAATCCATAGGTAAGGCTGTACAGTGCAATATGAAAGTCCAATACACATAGTAGGTTGACTGATAAGCTTAATGTGGCTCATTTCACTGGGGTTTCAGAGTCCCGCAATAAGAGCTACGTAGCTAATATTTGCATAAACTCTTGATGGTTGTGTCCTGTACGTGTCACTGAGTAGACAGATACCCCATTTCATTGATCCATAATCCACAAGGCTGTACAGTGCAATATCAATGTCCAATGCATATAGTAGGTTGACTGTGTTTGGTGAAATTAACTAATTTTTGGCGTTTGTTGACTTTATATAACAACATTCCAAAGTAAACTTGCAAAGCATTACCTAGTCCAAATATGGCATAATTCCACAATTTGTATCCATTTGCATCACTTTCAATGCGGGACTTTTATTTTGAAGCGGAAATTCCACTATTGTGTATAATCCTTATCGTGGCTAGCTTCACATAGGTCACTGGTCATCATAAAACACATCCGCATTTGCGCAGATAACCGATTTTGAACACCCCTCTCAAAGACATTACAGTCACAGATAGAACAATGAGATAGATATTTCACTGGATGTAAAAATTGTATAGCATCCGCTTGGCGTTTCCAAATATGATAGTGAGAGGAAGGCCATTGGCCATTGGCCATTGAAACGAGATGGATTTTGGCCGACATTATGCACATTTTCTCATCGATGAAAAATGTGATATCAATACAGTTTTCTGTTCCCAAAACTAGAATATGTTATGAACATAGTGGAATAAGTTTAGTAGACTTTGCCCTTTGCAAAAGTTTTTAAAAATCGTGTTGTTTAAAAGGTGCGCAAAGGCGAATGGAGTTATTGCACACGCGCACTTCACAAAGTAGGCGTTCCCTAACGGAAATATGCAGATGATGCTAGAACACGCCAATAGGATCTCGCTAGCTCGTGCTTGGTTCTGCCCACCTCCCTGCTTGTTCTGCTCACTATGACTCATTTGTTCCCATTGGAAATTACAGGCTGTTATCTATCTTGGTTTAGTTGTAAAGACATTTGGTACAAGATAGGCGGAAACTGTTTCTTCAATAGAAATCCTCGATCACACTTGTAGGGATGTCATAGCGAAGTTGGCTTGCTAAACTCATGCATATGTAACTGGTGTGAAATGGCTAGCTAGTTAGCGGTGCGCTAGTAGTGTTTCAATCGATGACGTCACTCGCTTTGAGACCTTGAAGTAGTTGTTTCCCTTGCAAGGGCCGCGGCTTTTGTGGAGCGACGGGTAACGGTGCTTCGAGGGTGACTGTTGTCGATGTGTGCAGAGGGTCCCTGGTTCGAGCCCAGGTAGGGACGGAAGCAACGCTGTTACACGTAGAAACACGTCATTGGTTGTCTCGAGCCAAACTGTGCAGGTGATTGCTGTCAATCGATATAAAGTAGTTTTTGACGAAAATTAAAAGGTGTCAGTTTGTCATTTTCACCAGGTTGAGGTATGAACATGTTCAACTATTTAAGAAATTGGCTCGAATCTAGGTTGTACCTTTTAGATTTCGAGAAAATTAACAACTAAGAAATAATCTTTCACTTCTCTCATTGCCTTCTCAAACCCCGGCCTGGTCTGTTTGGCAAGCGTTCCCGGAAGTCTTGCGATTTTGCGCCTCTTGGTTGGGGGTTTAGAGACTATGTGCTCCTCTTGCTCATAGCCATATTGGGCGTTCTCAGTAGTTGTGGGCCGAAGCCGAAAAGAGTGAAGTTGATCGATCCCCGACGAGGGAGAAGACGATTTTTGTATATCACAGTAAAACATTCTTATGATGACTATACCATTTGTTGGCACCTTCAATTATTGCACATTTTCTCATTAAAAGTATATTCCAACACTGTGTGCTCTGGCAAATTTGCCGAACTCGTAAACTTGGAACCAATCAGAAGTCCCGTACATACCCCTCGCGTTGAAGGTAGCCAATGGCCTGCTTCTATCTACGACGTAAACACAGCCTCTTGTGAAAACGCCAGCTGCTGTCTGATGAAGAGAAACAGATATAGTTAGCTCCCAAAGACTGAAATAAGATAAATATCTGTTTTCGAGTGCACTTGAAATATGCAGCATGCAATACCAATAGTCTTAATCGTATGAAGAGGTAACTCCGTGGACCATTTAGCCAATTTATTGAAAACTAGCCAATGTTACAGTTTGACTAACGTTAGTCTAGTCAGCAACTGTAAATGTACATTTGTGTTTTATTAGCTAGCTAGCTAGATCTGTTAGTTAATTCATTTTTTAAATCATGATTATATGTCATTTTAGGTAACTAGCTGCATGCTTAAAGAAACATTCAATCATATACAGTTGAAGTCGGAAGTTTACATACACCTTAGCCAAATACATTTAAACTCGGTTTTTCACAATTCCTGACATTTAATCCTAGTAAAAATTCCCTGTCTTAGGTCAGTTTGGATAACCACTTTATTTTAAAAATGTGAAATGTCAGAATAATAGTAGAGAGAATGATTTATATCAGCTTTTATTTCTTTCATCACATTCCCAGTGGGTCAGAAGTTTACATACACTCAATTAGTATTTGGTAGCATTGCCTTTAAATTGTTTAACTTGGGTCAAACGTTTCAGGTAGCCTTCCACAAGCTTCCCACAATAAGTTGGGTGAATTTTGGCCCATTCCTCCTGACAGAGCTGGTGTAACTGAGTCAGGTTTATAGGCCTCCTTGCTCGCACACGCTTTCTCAGTTCTGCCCACACATTTTCTATTGGATTGAGATCAGGGCTTTGTGATGGCCACTCCAATACCTTGACTTTGTTGTCCTTAAGCCATTTTGCCACAACTTTGGAAGTATGCTTGGGGTCATTGTCCATTTGGAAGACCCATTTGCGACCAAGCTTTAACTTCCTGACTGATGTCTTGAGATGTTGCTTCAATATAGCCACATAATTTTCCTTCCTCATGATGCCATCTATTTTGTGAAGTGCACCAGTCCCTCCTGCAGCAAAGCACCCCCACTGCATGATGCTGCCACCCCCGTGCTTCACGGTTGGGATGGTGTTCTTCGGCTTGCAAGCGTCCCCCTTTTTCCTCCAAACATAACGATGGTCATTATGGCCAAACAGTTCTATTTTCTGAGGTCTTGGCTGATTTCTTTTGATTTTCCCATGATGTCAAAGAGGCACTGAGTTTGAAGGTAGGCCTTGAAATACATCCACAGGTACAGCTCCAATTGACTCAAATGATGTCAATTAGCCTGTCAGAAGCTTCTAAAGCCATGACATCATTTTCTGGAATTTTCCAAGCTGTTTAAAGGTCAACTTAGTGTATGTAAACTTCTGACCCACTGGAATTGTGATACAGTGAATTATAAGTGAAATAATCTGTCTGTAAACAATTGTTGGAAAAATTACTTGTGTCATGCACAAAGTAGATGTCCTAACCGACTTGCCAAAACTATAGTTTGTTAACAAGACATTTGTGGAGTGGTTGAAACACTTAGGTTGGAGTCATTAAAACTAGTTTATGTAAACTTCCGACTTCAACTATATATATATATATATATATATATAAAACTTATTTTAGCAACATTTCAGTAATTGGCATATTCTGTAAAATGAGTATATATATATATATATATATATATACACTGCCGTTCAAAAGTTTGGGGTCACTTAGAAATGTCCTTGTTTTCCATGAAAACATACATGAAATGAGCTTGAATAGGAAATATAGCAAAATGCAAGGTTAGAAATAATGATTTTTAATATAAATAATAATTGTGTCCTTCAAACGTTGCTTTCGTCAAATAATCCTCCATTTGCAGCAATTACAGCCTTGCAGACCTTTGGCATTCTAGTTGTCAATTTGTTGAGGTAATCTGAAGAGATTTCACCCCATGCTTCCTGAAGCACCTCCCACAAGTTGGATTGGCTTGATGGGCACTTCTTACGTACCATACGGTCAAGCTGCTCCCACAACAGCTCAATAGGGTTGAGATCTGGTGACTGTGCTGGCCACTCCATTATATACAGAATACCAGCTGACTGCTTCTTCCCTAAATAGTTATTGCATAGTTTGGAGCTGTGCTTTGGGTTATTGTCCTGTTGTAGGAGGAAATTGGCTCCAATCAAGCGCCATCCACAGGGTATGAAATGGCATGCAAAATGGAGTGATAGCCTTCCTTCTTCAAGGTCCCACTTTACCACCACCAAAGCACCCCCAGACCATCACATTGCCTCCACCATGCTTGACAGATGGCATCAAGCACTCCTCCAGCATCTTTTCATTTGGTCTGCGTCTCACAAATGTTATTCTTTGTGATCCGAACACCTCAAACTTCGATTTGTCTGTCCATAACACTTTTTTCCAATCTTCCTCTGTCCAGTGTCTGTGTTCTTTTGCCCATCTTAATCTTTTATTTTTATTGGCCAGTCTGCGATATGGCTTTTTCTTTGCAACTCTGCCTAGAAGGTCAGCATCCCGGAGTCGCCTCTTCACTGTTGACGTTGAGACTGGTGTTTTGTGGGTACTATTTAATGAAGCTGCCAGTTGAGGACATGTGAGGCGTCTGTTTCTCAAACTAGACACTCTAATGTATTTGTCCTCTTGCTCTGTTGTTCACCAGGGCCTCCCACTCCTCTTTCTATTCTGGTTAGAGCCCATTTGCGCTGTTCTGTGAAGGGAGTAGGACACAGCGTTGTACGAGATCTTCAGTTTCTTTGCAATTTCTCGCATGGAATAGTCTTCAATTCTCAGAACAAGAATAGACTGACGAGTTTCAGAAGAAAGTTATTTGTTTCTGGCCATTTTGATTCTGTAATCGAACCCACAATTGCTGATGCTCCAGATACTCAACTAGTCTCAAGAAGGCCAGTTTTATTGCTTCTTTAATCAGCACAACAGTTTTCAGCTGTGCTAACATAATTGCAAAAGGGTTTTCTAATGATCAATTAACCTTCTAAAATGATAAACTTGGATTAGCAAAAACAACGTGCCATTGGAACACAGGACTGATGGTTGCTGATAATGCGCCTCTGTACGCCTATCTAGATATTCAATTAAAAATCAGCAGTTTCCAGCTACAATAGCCATTTACAACATTAACAATGTCTACACTGTATTTCTGATCAATTTTATGTTATTTTAATGGACACATTTTTTTTCTTTAGAAAACAAAGACATTTATAAGTGACCCCAAACCTTTGAACGGTGGTGTACATGGCAGTGGCCAAGGTGGACATGATCTTTGCCCTCCCTGACCTCTCCTCCGCCCTCAAACTAATCCAGTTGCAGTATGACAGCATCGCCGGCAGAAACCTACAGGTACCAATTACACATATTATTACATATATACTGCATTACATATGTAACTACATATATTATTATACAATTATATAGAAAACGGAATCCATTTTGCCATTAAGTGCTTTGAAAGGCTGGTCATGGCTCACATCAACACCATTATCCCAGAAACCCTAGACCCACTCCAATTTGCATACCGACCCAACAGATCCACAGATAAAGCAATCTCTTGCACTCCACACTGCCCTTTCTCACCTGGACAAGAGGAACACCTACGTGAGAATGCTATTCATTGACTACAGCTCAGCATTCAACACCATATTGCCCTCAAAGCTCATCACTAAGCGAAGGACCCTGGGACTAAACACCTCCCTCTGCAACTGGATCCTGGACTTCCTGATGGGCCGCCCCCAGGTGGTAAGGGTAGGTAACAACACATCTGCCACGCTGATCCTCAACTCAGGGGTGCGTGCTCAGTCCCCTCCTGTACTCCCTGTTCACCCACGACTGCATGGCCAGGCACGATTGCAACACCATCATCAAGTTTGCAGACGACACAACAGTTGGAGGCCTGATCACCGACAACGATGAGACAGCCTATAGGGAGGAGGTCAGAGACCTGGCAGTGTGGTGCCAGGACAACAACCTCTCCCTCAATGTGAGGAAGACAAAGGAGCTGATCGTGGACTACAGGAAAAGGAGGGCCAAGCTTCCTGCCATCCAGGACCTCTATACCAGGCGGTGTCAGAGGAAGGTCCAAAAAATTGTCAAAGACTCCAGTCACTCAAGTCATAGACTGTTTTCTCTGCTACCGCACCGCAAGCGGTACCAGTGCGCCAAGTATAGGTCCAAAAGGCTCCTAAACAGCTTCTACCCCCAAGCCATAAGACTGCTGAACAATTAATCAAATTGCCACCCGGACTATTTGCATTGACCCCACCCTACCTACATGTACAAATTACCTCAATTACCTCGACTAACCTGTACCCCTGCACATTGACTCAGTACAGGTACCCCCTGTATATAGCCTTGTTATTGTTATTTTATTGTGTTACTTTTTAAAAACTTTAGTTTAATTAGTAAATATTTTCTTAACTCTATTTTCTTAAAACTTCATTGTTGGTTAAGGGCTTGCAATTAAGCATTTCATGGTAAGGTCTACACCTGTTGTATTCGGCGTATTTGACAAATAAAATGTAATTTGATTTGATGTTGCGTTTATATTTTTGTTCAGTGTCGAATCAGAGAAATCACCTACCACCAATCTTTACGATCAACCAAGAGGTATTTTCTAAAGCCGCTTGGTCTGAACCATAGTGGAGATTCAGTGTGACATATAGCAGGGAGAATATGGGCTGTCCCACTGGTAGAGCAACACAGGCAATGTGTCAGAGTAGGCACGGGACAGAGCGACACCAACCAATGATATGTTCCCCTAACAAATCCTGTGGTGGACAAATTAACAAGTCTAATCAAATTACTCCTCCAATTTACTGAGGCCTTCTCTTTATGACAGAGTTACTGGAGAGTTATGTGTTTGCAAGACACTCTCTTCGCCCCCATCTCTCTCTGTGTGTGTGTGTGTGTGTGTGTGTGTGTGTGTGTGTGTTTGCCTACCGGATTTTCTGTTTATCCATTTGTCTTTGACTGTTCATTTCTCCCCAATCCTCACACCTCGCTGTGAGTGTATCTGTTTAAGTGCGTGTGTGTGCACCGACCTCAGTGTGTGTTTGTGTGTATGTGTGTGTTTGTGTGTAACTGTTCATGCTTCGCTGTGGGATGCTTTGATTAGTGCCCTGCTGTGGCTCAGTTCCCAGCTGTCCCTGATTGAAACCAATCAGGCTTGTGATGGCCCCGTCGCTGTGACCCCTCACCCCGCCCACCCCCACCCTAATCACCTGCTGATTGGCCCTCGCCAAGCAACCCCTCCCATCGGCACGGAAGGTTAATTTGGCCGTCGGATGGAGCGGCCGGGAGGGAGTAGGAACGTGCGCCTGGCGATATTGCATGAATATAGCCACCTGTCAATCAGACACAGAGCAGGGAAAGAGGGCTGAGAGGAGGGCTGGGAAGAGGGCTGGAAGGAGGGTTGGGAAGAGGGCTGGAAGGAGAGTTGGGAAGAACAGTGGTGCTAGCGTGGCAACGTTGCTTGTTTGTTTTCTGACTGTTTTGAATTATTCATATGTGTTTCAGTTCTTTATGCTTAAACACTTTTGGTACATTTTCAAATGAAAGCCACAACCAGATATTATAAAATGTGCAATTGCTTAGTAAACAGGCCTTGCCAAGTATTTAGCTTGTTATTCTATACATAAGACAACAATATAATAGGGTCATGACAGTGATATTCATAAGTGTGTCTGCCTGGTTTATTTCTGAAAGCTCAATTGTTGAATTTTGACTCCATCTCTCACTTTATGATCATTCTTACTGTATCTTGTTACACTGCAGTAGTGTAGTTTGACCATAGGGAGGCAGTGTTGCACTGACAGGCATACAGTGCCTTCAGAAAATATTCACAGCCCTTTACTTTTTCCATATCTTGTTGTGTTACAGCCTGAATGTAAAATTGATGAAATTGAGATTTTGTGTCACTGATCTACACACAATACCCCATAATGTCAAAGTGGAATTGTGTTTTTAGAATTTTTTTCCAGATGAATTAATGATGAAAAGCTGAGCTAATAAGTATTCAACCACTTTGTCATGGCAAGCCTAAATAAGTTCGGGAGTAAAAATGTGCTTAACAAGTCACATAATAAGTTGCATGGACTCACTCTGTGTGCAATAATAATGTTTAACATGATTTTTGAATGACTACCTCATCTCTGTACCCCACACATATAATTATCTGTAAGGTCCCTCAGTCGAGCAGTGAATTTCAAACACAGATTAAATCACAAAGGCCAGGGATGTTTTCCAATGACTCGCAAAGAAGGGCACCTATTGGTAGATACAATTTTTAAAAAGCAGACATTGAATATTCCTTTGAGCATGGTGAAGTTATTAATTACACTTCGGATGGTGTATCAATACACCCAGTTAGTACAAAGATAAAGGCGTCCTTCCCAACTCAATTGCCAGAGAGGAAGGAAGCCGCTCAGGGATTTCACCATGAGGCCAATTGTGACTTTAAAACGGTTACAGAGTTTAATCAATGTGATAGGAGAACACTGAGGATGGATCAACAACATTGTAGTTACTCAACAATACTAACCTAAATGACAGAGTGAAAAGAATGAAGCCCGTACAGATTTTTTTTTCCCGAAACACGCATCCTGTTTGCAATAAGGCACTAAAGTAAAACTGCAAAAAAATGTGGCAAAGCAATTAACTCTATGTCCTAAATACAAATCGTTATGTTTGGGTCAAATCCAACATAACACATCACTGAGTAGCACTCTTCATATGTTCAAGCATGGTGGTAGCTGCATCATGTTATGGGTATGCTTTTCATCGGCAAGGACTAGGGAGTTTTGGGGATAAAAAGAAACGGCATAGAGCTAAGCACAGGCAAAATCCTAGAGGAAAACCTAGTTCAGTCTGCTTGCCAACAGACACTGGGAGACAAATTCACCTTTCAGCAGGACAATAACCTAAAACACAAGGCCAAATATACACTTACCAAGAGTTTCTTACCAAGACGACGTTGAATGTTCCTTAGTGGCCTAGTTACAGTTTTGACTTAAATCGTCTTTAAAATCTATGGCAAGACTTGAAAATGGCTGTTTAGCAATGATCAACAACCAACTTCACAGAGCTGCATCAGGTAGCCTAGCAAGAGCATTGGGCCAGTAACTGAAAGGTTGCTGGTTAGAATCCCTGAGCCGACGAGGAGAAAAATCTGTCTGTGTCCTTGAACAAGGCACTTAATCCTAATTGCTCCTGTAAGTCGCTCTTGATAAGAGCTCTTCTAAATGAATAAAATGTAAAAAATAATAATGTGCAAATATTGTACAATCCAGGTATGCAACGCTTTTAAAGACTCACAGCTGCCAACGGTGATTCTAACATGTATTGACCAAGGGGGTTGGATAGTTATGTAATCAAGATATATTCATGTTTTTTTTCCCACTTTGACATTACAGAGTATTTTGTGTAGATCATTGACAAAAAAAGGACAATTAAATCAATTTTAATCCCACCTTGTAACACAGCAAAATGTGGGAAAAGTCAATGGGTGTGAATACTTTCTGAAGGCACTGTATGCTCCACACATGACTCCACACCCTCCTCAGAGAGGAAGAGGAAAAGACAGAACGCTCTACAGGTCAACACCTTCAATTCAAGCTCACAAGTAAGGCTAAATTCATTTTCTGGTGTTGTGGTTCAGTTTGTGTGCTATTGTATTGTGTTGAAAACAGGACTTTTCAGAAGTCCACTGACCTCTTTGCTGAGAGAGAATTCAAACTATCCTCCCTAACCCACCGCTTTCAGCTTGTTCCTTTCCCCCATCCCTAGTCTCAATATTCCCTCACTCAGTCAGTTAGTTTGTGTTCTGTCTTTGTGTGAGTGTGTGAGTTTGTAAATGTGTGTGTGTGTGTGTAGCGTGTAGCGTGTGGCTGTTCCTCTCCCTCTCCTTCTCTGATGAGTAGAATAACGCTGCCAGATTACCATATCATTACCATATAATTTCCATGTCATTACCGTACCGCTGCCTGCGATGGTGTGTGTGGACTCAGTATCAGATCATCAACTATCTCTCTCTCTCTCCCCCCTCTCTTTCTCAGTTTCTCTCTCTCTCCCCCCTCTCTTTCTCAGTTTCTCTCTCTCTCTCTTGCTCTATCTTTCTCTCTCTATCCCCCCTCTCTTTCTGTTTCTCTCTCTCTCTCTTGCTCTGTCTTTCTCTCTCTCACTCTCTCTTGCTCTCTCTGACACAATTTTTCTCTGTCATAGATTTTCAAATCAAATCAAATTGTATGTCACATGCTTTGTAAACAACAAGTGTAGACTAACAGTGAAATGCAATTAATGTCTCTTCCCCATTTCATGTAAACGTATTATTGTGACATTAATAATGCCAGTATGCTAATTGAAATAACAGCAATTAACACTTTCCCATTAGCACAATGTCCATTTCATGATGGCCATTTATTTTTGATGGATGGATGGACATTAGGAATCCGTGCTCTGTGTTGTACTTTCGACCTTTTAAAGCAGGTGTACTTGCTGGTTTATAGAAATTACAGCTTTGGAGAGAGGCACTATCGCTCAGCCATTTTGGATCCATTACAGACTATCCACGATAGATACAATTATAACACCAAAAAAATTGGAAATGCACATTGGTAATGCACAAATTGCATCTATTCTGAATTAGTTTCAATGGCAATATCCCAATGTTTTCCTCTAATAGGAGGTGTGGCTGGGATTTTCAGTAAAGTACCCAGGGAAGCCAATGAACCATTTTGGCTCCATTAGACTAACCCCTGTACCTCACAGGACACTATTTTCACACCATTCCGCCCAGTGGGGGGTGCTATACGTCACCATGGGCATGGATTTCAAAGTGCAAGGACCGTTCGATGCGCGTCCACGTTCAACTGAGTACCCTCTGCCTGGGACCTCATTCATAACTTCTTCACCAACATCTCTATGGTGGTTTATACTTTATAGTTTGCAATTGCACCTTCATATTCGTACATCATTTTACTTGATTTTAACTAATGATAGCTAGCTACCAAGTGGCTGGACCAGTTTTCTCAAAAGTAAACAATGTGTAACATCAAGTTTTAGTTGCTAGCCAACCAACAACTTCAATGCCGCTATCTAGCCAATCTACTAAACCTACCAGAATGAAATATACAGTATGAAACTGATCATGACTAGATTTAATCTAATTTCACTGCGATTGGTTAGTCAACATGCAAAATACTTGTATACTTTCAATCACTAGATGAATGATTTGTGTTTAAATGAACAAGATCAGATTAACTGAGCCTATGCTTTTCCCCTCCCTTTTCAGTGACTGATGTGCTAACCAATACTTCAGGTCAGTATGATCAATGATCATCATGCCTAAATACATTGATATGCATGATATGGTGTGAGTTTTACAGTAGACCTAGCTACATACGTTTTCTTTAATGAATTTGGTATCAGTGTTGCTGGCTTCATTAAAAACTATTAATCTGATTGTGGATGTCCTTGGTCTTATTTATTTGTTTGAGGCATCATTAGGCCTATAGATGATGCCAACTTTGCCATATTATTCTAAAGGCATACTTACACACCCAGTCTCATGATGATACAGGATCTCTTAAACATTTTTTTTTAAAAATTTGAATAGAAATTTGTTTAGCTTCTTTCTATTCTGTGGCTGCATGAAATAGCAAACATAACATGAACTCAGAGATTACATTACTTCCTCTTTGTTACTCCCTGATGAAACAGTAACATCCATACTGTAGTTAGGCGGTGTGTTGAAAATAGATTCCACGATCCAGACTTGAGCGAGTGCTCAGCTCGTTCTCGATGCTGTGTGCACCCGTATGCGCGATGAAATCTATGCCCACCGTGACCTATAGCACCGGGCAAAATTGCGTGAAAAGAGTGTGTCCCTGTACCTTACAGTCAGCCATGTTGGCTCCATTATAGACTAGCCCCTGTATCTCACAGTCAGCCATGTTGGATCCATTGTACGTGTAGACTAACCCCTGTACCTCACAGTCAGCCATTTCGGGTCCATTACAGAAAAGCGGAGCCATTTAGAGAGGGGGCCATGTTTGGGGTCGCGCCCTTGTTTATAGGGAGATGAATCTGATGGTTTTAAAATGGCGTCTGGATGGTGACAGAGCCTGACTGCAGCAGAGTGGCTTCTATGTACTGCCCACTCCTTCTGTCCAACTACACTCCTCTATCTGCTCTCTCTATCTGCTATCACTTCTCTATCCCTCTTTTTCTGTCTGTGTTCTGCCCTCCACTACTGCTCTCCAGTCACTCTCCCTGGATCTGTTTCTATACTGTCTCTGTGTTCTCCACCTTATTTCTGTATTTTCTTTTAGTCTAGAGCTCTCTCTCCTCATTCATTCACTCACTACCTCTCCTTTCTCCCACTTGTCTCCTCCCCTTCTCTCTCTCTCTCTCTCTCTCTCTCTCTCTCTCTCTCTCTCTCTCTCTCTCTCTCTCTCTCTCTCTCTCTCTCTTTCACTCTTTCTCAAACGCACGGACGCACACACACGCATGCAAGCACACACACACAGTTCTCCTGCCGACCCAGGTGATGCATGGCAGTAGAGTGTGTACATGGTCTGTGTGATGGATAGGACTACCCTGGGTAAATTACTGTGTGTCGCATCCACCCCCAAGCCCAAGCTTAAATAAAAACACTCCTCTATATTGAGATGGAGAGAGGGAGGGACATAGAGAAGACGAGAGAGGGATAGATGGGGAGATGAAGAGAGAGAAAGGGAGAATGAGAAGGAGGGGGAGGTAGAGCGGGAGTGTTGCCACCTGGGATGAAGGAGTTTGTATGTTGTTCAGTGTTGATCTTGTCTCAGGTGTTCAGTGGACTCATCATGATCATCATTCCCAAGACTCTCAATCCTAGAGAGAGAGGGAAGCAGGGAGGGAGGTAGAGAGGGAGTGAGGGAAGGAAGGAGGTGGAGAGGGGAGGAAGAGCAGGGTCTCAGGCAGTAGATACAGATACTGTGATTATGTCAGTGTGAAATATGATTAGTGTTCTCTCTCATTAGCGAGCTGATCAGCCTCGTGCCTTCCCCCTCACACACACACGCTCGCTCATGCACACACACTTCACAAATACACATATGCTTGAGCTTTTATTTTTGTGAGTGTGCAATAAGTGCGTGTATGTGTGTGTCCTCATCTTAGCAGCGAGCGAGTGATTCCACAGGCTGTTGGGAGGGAGGGAGAGAGAGAGAGAGGTAGCAGTTTTTGCAATAAAATATGGAGAGAGGGATGGATTGGAGGATAAGAAGGAAGAGAGAGAGAGATAAAGACATGCATAGTTATTCTCCCTTTTACTCTGTGCCAGGGGCAAGTGGGTATGGGTCTGGGAGAGAACCCCAGTAAACCTTGCACATAACAACTGATGAAGATTACTGTGTTGAAATTAGCAAATAGTTGCTTTATGTCATTGGTGAGGATGATGAGGATGTTGATGAAGAAGAAGACAAACTGAGGTTAGCTCAATATATTTGGGCCAGTGCATTGAGGAAGATGATCATCATCATCTTGGGGTTAGAATGATGATGATGATGAAGGCTCTGTATCTGGGGGCAGTGTACTGTAGCAGCAATGCGTCGTTGATATTCACAGCAGAAGGTGCTGATGAAGAGCCCTATGCAGTAACCCTGGGCTAACTATACTGCTGAGCTGACTCTTTCTCTCAGTTGGCTTTAAAGTCTTCTTTCTCTGACTTCCTCCCCCCTCTCATCTCATCTCCTCTTCAATTCAGTTTCCATAATTTCTCTTATCTGTTTTTCTCCTTTCTCTTTCTGGATCACTCCCCTTTACTCTCTCTTCTCTGCCATCTTTTCTCTCCCCCTTGCTCCCCCTGTTTCTGTCTCTTTGTCTTACACCCTGCTGATGCATGCAAGTAACTCACCCGACCCACCACATCAATCTGAACTGCCCACCTAGTTCATGCACAGCAACCATTTTGTGCCAGAACACTCACCACATACAGGCAGTGGCAAGCCAAGGAGTGGTTAAAGTGCCAACAAGAAGCTGGGGATAATTAGGTGGCGTACTGTGAATTGGGAGTTCAGCCAGGACACTGGGGTTAACACAGCCATGAGTGCCATGGGATGTTCAGTTCCCCTGTATTACTGTAACAGAGTGCGGTCTTTGGTGTAATGTTTTAACCACAGGACGGCACTCCATGCGGGGAAGTTTCCCCATCAAATCATAGACCAAAGGGACGAGTACCTACCCCCTACTGGCCCTCCAAAACCACTTTCAGCAGCACACACACACACTTGCTCTTTCGCACATACACGGAGCAATACACACATAGCCGTGCACACTCTCCCACACACTCAATAACAAAAGGGTGTCTCATAGGCTCCAACCCTGACCTGGAAACACACTCCAAACACACGCTATTTTCCTCTGAGATATACATGAAACATCAACCAAATCAGAACAGAATGTTTTTATTTCACTACACACCAACACACGATTTATGTGTGTGTGTGTTTGTGTTTGTATGAGCAACTAGCTCTTACAGTCTCAAGTTGTTGCAAATGTCACATTTTTAAGTGTTTAAGGTTAAGTGTAGGCATTAACTCCAAAATCTTTGGGTTTGGCATTAATTCCGAATGGTTAAGGTAAGGGTTACGTTTTGGGATAGGCTTAAAACAAAAATCTCAAAAACAACGTGCTACGCCCATCCGCCATCCCTGTCCACAACGCCCTAGCAAAACTGAAACCTTCTTGAAGGTCACAGCGCTCACTGTTGCCCCTAGTGGCCGGTTTCCACGTCATCTCCCGACGACCTCAGACATGGATGGACGTTGAATACTGACTTGCATCACGAGTGACCTGGCTGGTATGAGTGTGTGTGTGTGTGTGTGTGTGTGTTTGTGTGGTGTGTGTGTGTTTGCTGAGTTGCTGCAGTCCAGAGATACGGCCTCTACAGACAAAGAGCTGGACAGATATGAAGAATGACATTTCTCAGTTCTCCCTCTCCCTCTCTCTCTCTCTCTCGCTCTCTCTCACACACACACACACACACACACACACACACACACACACACACACACACACACACACCTCAGATTCCCAGGGCTTCACAACTGCAATAGCAGTCCAGCACGACCCTGTCATTCATCCCACTACTGATACTATCCTCCTTTCCCGCCTCCCCTCCCCCTCTCTCTCTCCTTCTGAGAAGAGAGATGTGTTTGTGAGAGAGAGAAAACTGACATAGAGAGCTTTGAGGAGATGGAGCAATGCAGCCAGAGAGAGAGAGGGAGAGGGAAAGAGAGAGACACAGAGACAGAAGTAAAGCGAGTGAGTGAGAGAGGGGGAGAGGGAGATAAGGAGACAGCCAGAGAGAGCGAGGGCTAGCACGCTTCCGAAAGACACTGATACCCTCTCCTGCTTCCTCTCTCCCTCTCTTTGCGCTCATCCTCCTCCCCTCCTCCTCCTCTCCTCCTCCTCCCTCTCTCCTCTCCTCCTTTGTGCTGTGTCTCTGTGTTGCTGGGTTTTGAGTGGCAGGCCGTCACAGATCAGCTCCCAGCTAAAGCAGGGCTGCCAGCCCTGGGCTGACGGATCAGGACCAAGCCTAAGTGGGTTTATCAGCCCGGCGAAGAGCCCACGCACACACCCCAACACAAAGAGAGGGGTTAATACACACACAGGAGCTGACACATACACACAAGAAGACACACACAGGTTCAAACACATACACACACACACACACACACACACAAAGAGAAGGGGGTATTAGACAACCAAAGCAAACCTGTGAGCGTGAAAGCGCCTTACTGCTTGCCTGCTAGCAAGAGATGTGACTGGATTCTTAAGCAGCCAACAAGATGGAGTGAGGGGCTGCTGGATACACACACATGCACACACACACACACGCACAGGCTGAGAAACGCAGGCGTCCGCACACACTCAAACACACACACACGCACACACACAGGCTGAAAAACGCAGTCGTACATACACACACAAGGTTCAGGTGCATATGCTCGCACTAGAGGTTGTATGTTCCTCTGTATGTAGGTATATATGTGTTTGTGCATATTCCCTGTGAGTTTGACAGTATAGTTGCTTGTTTACCAGTGAGTGAGCAGACACCTTCAGTGTACTAACCACACTGTCTTTCTGATTCACAATGGTTTTCATCCTCCAGGTTGAAAACATAAACAATTACACCACTTCACCCTGCAATGGATGTTTTGGGATTATAATTAGGTAAGAAAGTAGTACTTAACTATGAGGTAATTCTACACTTTATTATTCTGCAAAAACAATGAATGGATCAGAATTAGGATAAATGGCGTTGAATAGATCTCTGTGATGTGGACGCTGTTTTTTCTCAGTAAATATGTGTGTGTATATGATCTCTGTGTGTATGCTGACTACCTCTCTCTCTGTGTGTAGTGGGGGATATCTCTTTGTGTAACTGTGGAACAGGCAGTGCTAATTATGTCATTAACACAGTAATTAGCAGCGTGTGTAATTGGTGGTTTACACACAAGGCACGCTTCAGGTTGGAAAACACACGTCATGTCTAACAAGCTCACTACGGGAGTGAACGTTATTTATAATGAGGGTTACGTAGAGAAAATCGGACCTCTGAAATGAAAATGGATGGCCCTCCCTTCAGCAAAATACATTTGACCTAAACCCTCCCTGAACGCTTGAAGAAAACAAAAGTGACCCTCCCCAATACCTAAAATAATACATAAAGTGGATAGCAGAGAACATGTCTACCGTTTACCATCACTTCTTAGACAGACCAGAGTCTTAGATATGCAGTTTGAGAATCTGTTGATAGCGCACAGGGCTGCAGGTTAGAAGGGTGTGGGTTCGCAGACCATTGCGGACAAGAGCAGGGATGGAAAGATTGCTTTTTAAGTAAAAACATTCCATCATCGTATTTACAGGTCTGAGAAAAAATTGCCTTTTATAAACATTTCATGCAATTCTATGTCATTTTACAGAATCTTTTTTAATACCACATAAATTGCAGAAATTACAGGCTAAGAATGCAGAGAGAGATAGGCCTATGTGTTCAACTTATCATATTTCTCCAATGCCAAATCAGTGTGTCTTGTTTGCAACGAAGCTGTCCATGTTTGCAAATAATTAAATCTGAGACATCATTAGGAATCTGAGCATGGCATTTTCAAAAGTTAAGCCTACCTTTCCATCCCAGACAGAGTAGGCCTATCAATGCAGAAAAATGTAAGCTATAACTGCTGGCTACTCTTCTTAACCCAACGAGAGAAAGTCACAAGAGTTTCCCTAAAAGCTGTCTGGGTTTAAACATCTACTATTGTACAGAAAGTGAATAGCTTAATCAATTGGTAGTGACAGAATTTTCTTTGTCTCCTCAACTATAGACGGTTGTAGCTCAGCCTCTGAATAAACGAAACAGTGATATCCCCATATGCACCGGAGTCACGTCTTACGCGGGTATTTTACAGCTTGTTTCTAGCATAAAGCATCGTGGACCAAAGGGCTGTTATAGATCACTTTATGTAATTGGATCAGTTAGATTTGTTCAAAATCTTAAGCTAACAAGTGGCAGGCCTGTGCTTTTCGCTATTTTCTTCAATAGAAGGTAGGCCTGTATACGACAATTATAGTAGTAGCATGCTATCAAAGTTGACCTCCAGTCCTCCTTCTCATCTTTGCACTCTCCTTCTCAAACTGAACAGAACAAAGGCTGTAGGCTAGTCGGCGCACAAGATATTGCATTGTTTTGGACTATCAAAAAGTATTTTCGGAAGAAGCCTTTGACTCTTCTCCTGAACAGCCACTGTAGGCCTACACAGCACAACCATTGGTTAGGCAGCACACAAAAAAGGTTTTGATCAGCAAGAGCAGACTAGGCCGGGTCTCAGGGTTGGAATATCCATTGCAGTGTGTAATGCAGCCTAGTTTTATTTACACCATCCCAGCAGCTATCTGTGCTTCTCCAAGCATGCACTTCGTAGGCTATAGCCTATAAGCTATGGATCATTTGATTGAGACCACACTAAATAGCCTATAGACACTTGATATTGTGCGCTCAGCGGAGAATCAGAGATGAGGGGTGGCATCGGGCACACACCGATATGTAGACTAACAAGCAACTCATTCTAAAACACTGAAAAATATTGAAACTTCATCAATTACAAATGACATGACCCTCCCCTGGACTAGATTTTAAAAATACTAAACCGTTGACTGAAATTGAAAAAGCATGACCCTCCCCCATTTTCCTCCAGGTACCCATTCTGTAAATTTCGATCCACCCTTTAGCAGACGCTCTTATCCAGAGCGATTTATAGTCAGTGCACTCATCTCAAGGTAGCTAGGTGGGACAACCACATATCACAGTCAAAGTGAGAAAATGTTTCCTCAATAAAGTCAGAGCTAGTAAGAGGAAGCAATACTCATGACATGACACACACAGACATACACAGACAGACACACACTCACACAGACACAGACACACACAGACACAGACACAGACACACACAGACACACACAGACCTGGCCCAGTCAATAAAGCTATCAGAGGCATGAGATGTAAGGGTTGCAGGGTTGGATCGATTGGCTGGTGCTCTAACGGGTGAAGTGGGGTGTGTGTGTGTGTGTGTGTGTGTGTGTGTGTGTGTGTGTGTGTGTGTGTGTTGTGTGTGTACAGGGGGGTTGTAGGAGGGGCTAGAGACAGAGAGGTGATGTTTTCATCTGCTGGCAGGGTGACAAGTCCTCTGGGAGGGCCCATGAGAGGGGAGGGGTTAGGCAGGATTGATTGACACCTCTCTGTGTGAAAGATGGAGGAGACTAGGAGAGATGAGGAGCGGAAAGAGAAGGAGAGAGGATGGTGGAAGAAGAGGAAGAATGAAGAAGCAGATAGTGGAGAAGTGATAGTGGGGAGAAGAAGCAGATCGGAAAAGGAGGATGGAGGGTTGGCAGGGTGGCCCTTAAGGTCTCATCCATTACACAGATGTGCTGTTTGTTTAGAGGAAATGACACGTTCGTGTGCCGAGGAAATGTCTCCTTCGCCTGTGTAAGATCCTGGCATGAAGACCGCTGCACTCAGCTCTTTTCCTCCTTTCTCTTTTTTCTCTCCTTCCCTTCATCTGCGCCACGCTCTCTCCATCGCTCGTCTGTCACGGCGGGGGTGCAGCCAATCCATCACGGGTCGGAGCCAGGCGAGACGTCAGAGTGTGTGTGTGTGTGTGTGCATGTTTGTTTGTGTGCCTGAGAGTGTGTATACGGCACATTCAACCCCTCCCCACCAGTTAGTGTACACTGACTTTATGTGTGTGTGTGTTTCGTCCTCACCTGTGTTTAGGCTTTAATAAACACTCCCCTCTATGTGGTGTGACATGCAGGAAGGAAATAGATGTGCTATAGATTGGCTCTGGGTGCTGTTTGCATTCTGATGGATCGCTGTGCAGTGCAGGGCACAACCACGCCGTGCAGGCCTGGAATCATATGATGAAATAATAGCACTGAGTTGTGTGTGAGAGAGAGATGCAAGGGGTTTGTAGAAAACTGTGAGGCATTGGTTCCTTATATTCCTCCACTGTATACTGTATTGAAATAATCCCCATACAAACTGCTCAACTAACCATCTGCTAATCCTGATCCTAACCCTAACCCTAGCACAGTATTGCATATCAACAGAGTTGCAGTTGATCATTTGTTGATACAGTAACATTCTATTCAATTTATAGGGAACTTATACCCAAATAAAATGGAATCAAATATGGTTAGTCCCGTGTAGCTCAGTTGGTAGAGCATGGCGCTTGCAACGCCAGGGTTGTGGGTTCGATTCCCACGGGGGACCAGTATGAAAATGTATGCACTCACTAACTGTAAGTCGCTCTGGATAAGAGCGTCTGCTAAATGACTAAAATGTAAAAAAAATTATTTTACAGTGTGTGTGTGTTATCTGACAACAACTCTAAGGTGACTAATATTCCATACGCCCCGATCTTTATCTGTGTAATAGACCTACCCCAGTCTGGGTGCTAAATGTATGCATGGCAATCCACTACTCATCCCTTTAAACTATTACTCTATTACACTGACACTCTCCTATTGAGCTATTAGCCCTTCGAGCCGAAGCCTGGGAAAGCCTACACAACGATGGGCTGTTGTTTTATTTACATAATAATTCTCCTTTAGGGCGTTTATTTGTGTTGTAATAACCTTCTGGATTCATGAGCCTATTTTCCCAGTTGTTACTGGAGTGTGTGTGTGTGTGTGTGTGTGTGTGTGTGTGTGTGTGTGTGTGTGTGTGTGTGTGTGTGTGTGTGTGTGTGTGTGTGTGTGTGTGTGTGTGTGTGTGTGTGTGTGTGTGTGTTTGTGTCCTCCCTGTTTGCTATACTGACAGACACTCAGCTCCCAGTATGCTTTCTGTCATTGTGGTATTCTGTTGAAGATAAGAGGTGGCAATATACTGAGTCTGACACAGATTTGTTGGGTGTCACCATCTCAATATATCATAAAACATTAAGCTGTATAACATTTTATAGGTGTTCTGGTACCTTTTCACTCAAACTAAAATCAGAAGTCAGAGACAAAGCAGTCATTCCTCTATCTAACTTAATTCCGATGACAAAAAAAAAGATGCACCTCAAGTCGCTCTGGATAAGAGCGTCTGCTAAATGACTAAAATGTAAATGTAAAATGTAAGAATATATGACAACAATGGAATTGACAACAATGGTTTGTGTGTGCGGGATTGTTGTTGTGTGTATGCGTTTGACAGTTATGCAGCAAAGTCACACACTTTCTCTCTCTATGCTGTTTACAATACAATGCTCCTGTGTAGTCTGTGTGTGTGTGTGTGTGTGTGTGTGTGTGTGTGTGTGTGTGTGTGTGTGTGTGTGTGTGTGTGTGTGTGTGTGTGTGTGTGTGTGTGTGTGTGTGTGTGTGTGTGTGTGTGTGTGTGTGTGTGTGTGTGTGTGTGTGTGTGTGTGTGTGTGTGTGTGTGTGATGTATTTACGGATAGCCAGGGGCACACTCCAACACTTAGACAATAATTTACAAACAAAGCATTTGTGTTTAATGAGTCCGCCAGATTAGAGGCAGTAGGGATGACCAGGGATGTTCTCTTGATAAGTGTGTGAATTGGACCATTTTTCTGTCCTGCTAAGCATTCAAAATGTAACGAGTACTTTTAGGTGTCAGGGAAAATGTATGGAGTAAAAAGTATATTATTTTCATTAGGAATGTAGTGAAGTGAAAGTATTCAAAAATAGAAATATTAAAGTAAAGTACAGATACCCAAAAAAAACTACTTTCGTAGTACTTTAAAGTATTTTTACTTAAGTACTTTTTCACCACTGTGTGTGTGTTTATGAACCCAGCAGCAGGTGGTGAAATGAACCAACTCTTCCACTCCAACTCTCTCTCTCTCTCTCCCTCCCTCTCTCTCTCTCGCTCTCTCTCTCTCACTCTCTCCCTCCCTCTCTCTCTCTCTCTCTCTCTCTCTCTCACCCCTCTCTTCCTCTCTCTCTCTCACCCCTCCCAGAGGAAATTGAATCAGAAGGATTTGTTGTGTTGACCCTACCTGACCATGTGGCAAGCATCATAGATTTTCATTGAAACACAAGCAATCGATGCAGAAATTAGATTTGATTCACAGTCTGTGTGTTTTCCTGCTCTTACTAAATGCAGCCTGTACCATTTGTTCTTATTTTAAGTTTTTCTCAAGTGTAATGTTTTAAATTGATAGAGTATGTTTTGTTGTAGGATTTAGCTTCCTTAGACTTTTTTATTGAAACAGATCATATTAACGCAGGAAAACTAACAATTGGTCAATTAATGATGCCTTTGTTTATCCAAGTGTTCATTAACAAGAAATACATTTTACGTTATTATAATCATGAATAAACACATACAATGTTTATACATTATATCATTTGTATGTTATGGATAATAACATTTGGTCAATATGGGCAACAACCCTAAAACGCTGACCAGTGGCTGCAGCCATGATCCTGATCAGAGTGTGTCACTCCAGTTACTCCACCTTGACCATAACTATGACCACACACCGTTAGGCATTAATGAGCAGTGGACACACACACACACACACACACAGTCCATCGACTTGGGCATTCACCAAAAACACACACCACTGATGAGCTCAGCAGGGGGGGTGGCGGTGCATACTGTTGCCCCACTCAGAGCTCCTTGCTAGGCTATGGAGGGCCCAGCCTGGCCCCTGACTATCTCTGGAACTCTGGAGGCCAGGTCTCTCATTAACCCCACAGCCCTCTCATACCCTCACCTGGGCAGAGCTATGTGTGTGTGTGGGGGGAGGGGGTAGAACTGTGTGTATAGGAGTGCAGAGTTCTGTGTATGGGGGTGCAGAATTGTGATTATTTGGGGTTGAGCTGTGTGTATGGGGGTGCAAAGTTGTGTGTATGGGGGTGCAGAGTTGTGTGTATGGGGGTGCAGAATTGTGTTTATTTGGGGTTGAGCTGTGTGTATGGGGGGGGTAGAGTTCTGTGTATGGTGGTGCAGAGTTGTGTGTATGGGGGTGCAGAGTTGTGTGTATAGAGGTGCAGAATTGTGTTTATTTGGGGTTGAGCTGTGTGTATGGGGGGGTAGAGCTGTGTGTATGGGGGGGTAGAGCTGTGTGTATGGGGGGTAGAGCTGTGTGTATTGAGGGTTGAGCTGTGTGTATGGGGGTGCAGAGTTGTGTGTATGGGGGGGCAGAGCTGTGTGTATGGGGGGGTAGAGCTGTGTGTATGGGGGGCAGAGCTGTGTGTATGGGGGGTAGAGCTGTGTGTATGGGGGGGCAGAGCTGTGTGTATGGGGGGTAGAGCTGTGTGTATGGGGGGGTAGAGCTGTGTGTATGGGGGGCAGAGTTGTGTGTATGGGGGTGCATAATTGTGTGTGTTGGGGTGCAGAGTTGTGTGTATGGGGGTGCAGAATTGTGTGTATGGGGGTGCAGAATTGCGTTTATTTGGGTTTGAGCTGTGTGTAAGGGGGGGTTGATCTGTGTGTATGGGGGGTAGAGCTGTGTGTATGGGGGACAGAGCTGTGTGTATGGGGTGCAGAGTTGTGTGTATGGGGGGGAAGAGCTGTGTGTATGGGGGGGTAGAGCTGTGTGTATGGGGGTGCAGAGTTGTGTGTATGGGGGTGCATAATTGTGTGTATGGGGGTGCAGAGTTGTGTGTATGGGGGTGCAGAATTGTGTTTATTTGGGTTTGAGCTGTGTGTAAGGGGGGGTTGATCTGTGTGTATGGGGGGTAGAGCTGTGTGTATGGGGGACAGAGCTGTGTGTATGGGGGGCAGAGCTGTGTGTATGGGGGGTAGAGCTGTGTGTATGGGGGGGCAGAGCTGTGTGTATGGGGGGGTAGAGCTGTGTGTATGGGGGGGTAGAGCTGTGTGTATGGGGGGCAGAGTTGTGTGTATGGGGGTGCATAATTGTGTGTGTTGGGGTGCAGAGTTGTGTGTATGGGGGTGCAGAATTGTGTGTATGGGGGTGCAGAATTGCGTTTATTTGGGTTGAGCTGTGTGTAAGGGGGGTTGATCTGTGTGTATGGGGGGTAGAGCTGTGTGTATGGGGGACAGAGCTGTGTGTATGGGGGGTAGAGCTGTGTGAATGGGAGAGCAGAGTTGTGTGTATGGGGGTGCAGAGTTGTGTGTATGGGGGTGCAGAGTTGTGCGTATGGTGGTGCAGAATTGTGTTATTTGGGGTTGAGCTATGTGTATGGGGGGTAGAGATGTGTGTATGGGGGATAGAGCTGTGTGTATGGGGGTAGAGCTGTGTGTATGGGGGGTAGAGCTGTGTGTATGGAGGACAGAGCTGTGTGTATGGGGGGTAGAGCTGTGTGAATGGGAGAGCAGAGTTGTGTGTATGGGGGTGCAGAGTTGTGTGTATGGGGGTGCAGAGTTGTGCGTATGGTGGTGCAGAATTGTGTTTATTTGGGGTTGAGCTATGTGTATGGGGGGTAGAGATGTGTGTATGGGGGGATAGAGCTGTGTGTATGGGGGGTAGAGATGTGTGTATGGGGGATAGAGCTGTGTGTATGGGGGGGTAGAGCTGTGAGTATGGGGGGACATAGCTGTGTGTATGGGGGAGCAGAGTTGTATGTATGGTGGAGCAGAGTTGTGTGTTTGGGGGAGCAGAGTTGTATGTATGGTGGTGCAGAGTTGTGTGTATGGGAGTGCAGAGTTGTGTTTATTGGGGTTGAGCTGTGCGTATGGGGGGACAGAGCTGTGCGTATGGGGGGGGGGGGGGGGAAGCTGTGTGTATGGGGCTGAGAGTTGTGTGTATTGGGAGTTGAGCTGTGTGTATGGGGGGAGGTAGAGCTGTGTGTGGGGGGGTAGAGCTGTGTGTATGGGGGAGGTAGAGCTGTGTGTGGGGGGTAGAGCTGTGTGTATGGGGGGGGTATGTTGGGGGAGAGCTGTGTGTATGGGGGAGCAGAGCTGTGTGTATGGGGGTAGAGCTGTGTGTATGGGGGTAGATCTGTGTGTATGGGGGTGTAGAGCTGTGTGTATAGGGGTGTAGAGCTGTGTGTATGGGGGGTAGAGCTGTGTGTATTGGGGCTTGAGCTGTGTGTATGGGGGGGAGGTAGAGCTGTGTGTGGGGGGGTAGAGCTGTGTGTATGGGGGTAGAGCTGTGTGTATCGGGGTGCAGAATTGTGTTTATTAGGGTTGAGCTGTGTGTATGGGGGGGGGGGTAGAGCTGTGTGTATGGGGGGTAGAGCTGTGTGTATGGGGGGGGGGGTGGGGGTGGGGGGTGGGGGTGGATGTGTCCGTGTGTGTGTGTGTGTGTGTTGTGTGTGTGTGTGTGTGTGTGTGTGTGTGTGTGTGTGTACTTTCAGACTAATACACACAATGTGTACAGACCCATGCACAAATATTGTTTGGTTTGCTGGATAGGACATTTACATTCATCAGTTTTCCATGTTTCACTGTTTTTCTTAGAATACTGCCTCATCTGGATGTGGATGTGATTATAACTCCAGCAGTGGAGAACACTGTACATTTCAGCTCCCCCAGTGAAATTAAATTAAAATTAAATGAGATGGTATTCTCTCTGATCCTGGTCTCAGCCCTGTCCTCTGCTCAATCTCACCCTCCCTCTCTCTCTTTCAGTCTCTCTCTTTCACTCTCTCTCTCTATCTCTTTCACTCTCTCTCTCTCTCTCTCTCTCTC